>NC_139997.1:25467138-25525138 GCF_964263955.1 Coregonus lavaretus
GGACAGCTGAACATCACCCTTATATCATCCACTTCATTTCATACAGTTAATGTTCAACAGAACCTCAGAAAATTGAAGTAAATATTCTGTATTAGACCTTCAACCATCAGCATAGAAAGATAAAACCTACATAAAATGCTTACTGGGTGTACAAAACATTAGGAACGCCTGCTCTTTCCATGACATAGCTTTCACCTGGATTTACCTGGTCTGTCTATGATCCCTTGTTGATGTCACTTGTTAAATCCACTTCAATTAGTGTAGATGAAGGGCAGGAGACACATTAAAGGAGGATTTTTAAGTCTTGCTACAATTGAGACATGGATTGTGTGTGTGTGCCATTCAGAAGGTAAATGGGGAAGACAAAAGATTGAAGTGCCTTTAAACGGGGTATGGTAGTAGGTTCCAGGTGCACCGGGTTGAGTGTGTCAAGAACTGCAACGCTGCTGTGTTTTTCACGCTGAACAGTTTCCCGTGTATCAAGAATGGTCCACCACCCAAAGGACATCCAGACAACTGTGGGAAGCATTGGAGTCAACATGGGCCAGCATCCCTGTGGAATGCTTTCGACACCTTGTAGAGTCCATGCCCCGACGAATTGAGGCTGTTCTGAAGGCAAAAGGGGGCGGGTGGAACTCAATATTAGGAAGGTGTTCCTAATGTTTTGTACACTCAGTACTGTACTGTACACATCCCAGAATTAGTGATTATCAGAACACACATAAATGACAGTTAATAGACGTATTCATGTTGTACTGCAAGTGCACATACAACCAACACATATTGCATTGCCTAAATGCCGTGGTAGTGTTCATCTAAATGTGACTAGTTGGCACTAAGCCTTACAGTCAGAGAGCATGAGAAAAGAACACCTGGACATTTTTACAGTTTACCACCATTGAATCTAAGACCTATTATTTAATGAACCGATGAAGAACAAGGCTCAATGACTAAATAGTTACTGCAATTTAAATGTACAAATTTAACAGTACATGGTACAATATGAATGTGCTACAAGTATGCATACAGTGGAAGTCGGAAGTTTACATACACCTTAGCCAAATACATTTAAACTCAGTTTTTCACAATTCCTGACATTTAGTCCTAGTAAAAATTCAATTTCTTAGGTCAGTTAGGATCACCACTATATTTTAAGAATGTGAAATGTCAGAATAATAGTAGAGAGAATGATTTATTTCAGCTTTTATTTCTTTCATCACATTCCCAGTGGGTCAGAAGTTTACATACACTCAATTAGTATTTGGTAGCATTGACTTTAAATTGCTTAACTTGGGTCAAACGTTTCGGGTAGCCTTCCACAAGCTTCCCACAATAAGTTGGGTGAATTTTGGCCCATTCCTCCTGACAGAGCTGGTGTAACTGAGTCAGGTTTGTAGGCCTCCTTGCTCGCACACGCTTTTTCAGTTCTGCCCACACATTTTCTATAGGATTGAGGTCAGGGCTTTGTGATGGCCACTCCAATACCTTGACTTTGTTGTCCTTAAGCCATTTTACCACAACTTTGGAAGTATGCTTGGGGTCATTGTCCATTTGGAAGACCCATTTGCGACCAAGCTTTAACTTCCTGACTGATGTCTTGAGATGTTGCTTCAATATATCCACATCATTTTCCTTCCTCATGATGCCATCTATTTTGTGAAGTGCACCAGTCCCTCCTGCAGCAAAGCACCCCAACAGCATGATGCTGCCACCCCCGTGCTTCACGGTTGGGATGGTGTTCTTCGGCTTGCAAGCTTCCCCCTTTTTCCTCCAAACATAACGATGGTCATAATGGCCAAACAGTTCCATTTTTGTTTAATCAGACTAGAGGACATTTCTCCAAAAAGTACGATCTTTGTCCCCATGTGCAGTTGCAAACCGTAGTCTGGCTTTTTTATGGCGGTTTTGGAGCAGTGGCTTCTTCCTTGCTGAGCGACCTTTCAGGTTATGTCAATATAGGACTCGTTTTACTGTGGATATAGATACTTTTGTACCCGTTAACTCCAGCATCTTCACAAGGTCCTTTGCTGTTGTTCTGGGATTGATTTGCAAAGTACGTTCATCTCTAGGAGACAGAACGCGTCTCCTTCCTGAGCGGTATGATGGCTGCGTGGTCCCATGGTGTTTATACTTGCCTACTATTGTTTGTCCAGATGAACGTGGTACCTTCAGGCGTTTGGAAATTGCTCCCTAGGATGAACCAGACTTGTGGAGGTCTACAGTTTTTTTCTGAGGTCTTGGCAGATTTCTTTTGATTTTCCCATGATGTCAAGCAAAGAGACACTGAGTTTGAAGGTAGGCCTTGAAATACATCCACAGGTACACCTCCAGTTGACTCAAATGATGTCAATTAGCCTGTCAGAAGCTTCTAAAGCCATGATATCATTTTCTGGAATTTTCCAAGCTGTTTAAAGGCACAGTCAACTTAGTGTATGTAAACTTCTGACCCACTGGAATTGTGATACAGTGAATTATAAGTGAAATAATCTGTCTATAAACAATTGTTGGAAAAATTACTTGTGTCATGCACAAAGTAGATGTCCTAACCGACTTGCCAAAACTATAGTTTGTTGACAATAAATTTGTGGAGTGGTTGAAAAACGAGTTTTAATGACTCCAACCTAAGTGTAAACTTCCGTCTTCAACTGTATTTTACTCTAATCTTGCTCTGCTCTCTGTATTTACACAACCTTCCTAGGGCATCTGAATAGGCGGCCATGTTGAATTTGTAAATACATTCACAGACGGCAAATATATAATGCTTTCAATGCCTTAGACGTCAAATTAGTTAATATACAAGAAAAAACGCCTTGTGGGGATCTTCACAGCATGATAAATGTCCTGACGCAATATTTCATATCATAATCACCTCTGTTTTCGCCTACATGGGACCAACACTTTACAAAATCTATCCAGCCACCAGAGGTTACACCACCTCAGGCTAGGGAATGAATAAAGCGAACAATAATAAAAAATTCCAAACCCCTTATTACAGTGAGAGGCACATCTAATCTATTAACAATAATACAACTATACACATAAAAAAAGAAAACCGAAATAGATTTCACTCTGACTTAACCTTACGCTCAGTGACATGCGTTGAGGTCGGTGGCTATTATCAAAGCCAGATTTACTCACAAATAAACCTTGATGAAGCCCAAGTTCACCGTAGAATAGGTTACAGTAGCTCCAACAACCAGAGTGACATAGGCTATTAACTGAAATTGACAAACAATTTTAACCAAATGTAAATAACAATGTAGCCAAGCTACACAAGCGATAGCCTCTGATGGCGGCATACTTCATATAATCCGATAAAATGACACACTGTTAAGCTCAGCCATAAATCGATGTAGCATCCACAGTTATAACTGATAGGTGGCACTAAAAGACCAATATATGGACACATAGACTTTATTGCACATTTATTAAAAATAAAAAAATGGAAATACCTTATTTACATTAGTATTCAGACCCTTTGCTATGAGACTCGAAATTGAGCTCAGGTGCATCCTGTTTCCATTGATCATCCTGAAGATTTTTCTACAACTTGATTGGAGTCCACCTGTGGTAAATTCAATTGATTGGACATGATTTGGAAAGGCACACACCTGTCTATATAAGGTCCCACAGTTGACTGTGCATGTCTGAAAAAAAGCCATGAGGATGAAGGAATTGTCCGTAGAGCTCCGAGACAGGATTGTTTCGAGGCACAGATCTGGGGAAGGGTACCAAAAAATGTCTGCAGCATTGAAGGTCCCCAAGGAGACAGTGGCCTCCATCATTCTTAAATGGAAGAAGTTTGAAACCACCAAGAATCGTCCTAGAGCTGGCCGCCTGGCCAAACTGAGCAATCGGGGGAGAAGGGTCAAAGAGGTGACCAAGAACCCGATGGTCACTCTGACAGAGCTCCAGATTTCCTCTGTGGAGATGGGAGAACCTACCAGAAGGACAACCATCTCTGCAGCACTCCACCAATCAGGCCTTTATGGTACAGTGGCCCGACAGAAGCCACTCCTCAGTAAAAGGCACATGACAGCCCGCTTGGAGTTTGCCAAAAGGCAGCTAAAAGACTCTCAGACCATGAGAAACAAGATTTTCTGGTCTGATGAAATCAAGATTGAACTCTTTGGCCTGAATGCCAAGCGTCAAGTCTGGAGGAAACCTGGCACCATCCCTACGGTGAAGCATGGTGGTGGCAGCATCATGCTGTGGGGATGTTTCTCAGTGGCAAGGACTGGGAAACTAATCAGGATCGAGGGACAGATGAATGGCGCGAAGTATAGAGAGATCCTTGATGAAAACATCTCCAGAGCACTCAGGACCTCAGACTTCGGCGAAGGTTCACCTTCCAACAGGTCAACGACACAAAGCACACAGCCAGGACAATGCAGGAGTGGCTTCGGGACAAGCCTCTGAATGTCCTTGAGTGGCCCAGCCAGAGCCCAGACTTGAACCCGATCGAACATCTCTGAAAAGACCTGAAAACAGCTGTGCAGCAACGCTCCCCATCCCCATCCAACCTTACAGAACTTGAGAGGATCTGCAGAGAAAAATGGGAGAAACTCCCCAAATACAGGTGTGCCAGGCTTGTAGCATCATACCCAAGAAGACTCGAGGCTGTAATCGCTGCCAAAGATGCTTGAACAAAGTACTGAGGAAAGGGTCTGAATAATATGTACGTGTGATATTTTCAGTTTTGGGGGGGCTTTTCATACTTTTTATTTTTATTTTTATCGATTACCACAGGGTAAGCATTGCCTACCCTGACTGCATGTCACTGCCTGCATTAAATTACTAGCAAGTATCCATCAGGACAACCAACTATAGATGTTTGTAATGTATAAAGTTTAATTAGGAGAGGGAGACAGACCGTGTTCACCATGGCCAGCGCCAGGCCACTCTGTGGCGGTGCCAGCAGGGCTGGTTACTGAGGCAGGTGCAGCAGACTCCCAGACGGGCAGAGGGGAGCGCCAGCACTGACAGTTTCCTGGCAACCTCACTCCTCTCGGACACTTTACTATACATGCGATTGAGACGCGCTCAGCAGTGAGTGAGCTGCACACACCTTAGGGGGAAAAGAGGAGAGATTAGAGGAAAAGAGTGAGGAGTCTCATCTTACCCAAGAACAGGCTTGATACAACCTGGACTTTACTAGGTAGACCTGTGCTCATCTCATTTCTCCCAAAGGTAAAAATGTAATAGACCAAATGATAGCAGAGTAATGTTTCATACAAAACATGGGAAATGAAGGTATACAAAGCCTCACAAACACTTTTCCAATTAGAGAACAAATCCATTGTTTACCAGACTACTGTAATATGTTTTTCGCTCAGCATATTGTGTACGAGCATCTTGACATTTTGTAATTCTTTCTCAATTATTTGTATTTGGACATGACACTCCTTACCCAGGACATTATAGACAGCCCCTTGCTGACTGAAGCCTCCCAGCTGGTCCAGAACACTCTGCCTCCTCTTCTTCAGGGTGCTGGCATCAACAAATACCCTGCACACAAGACAAGCACGGTGACGTCAAACAAACAACAGAGAAAATATGGCCCAAATGGAAAGAATCCAGATATCTAAAAGTCAGAACCTTTTTCATTCTGCTGCTTCACCCCATACTAAAAGAACATAATACCGTGGACCCCCCTGGGACTCTGATGTAAATGTAGTCCTCAAGCTCAGGGGATCCACCAATGAAGAAGCGTCTCAGTTCTGACACTGTTCCTGTGGTCTCCACGTATGACACATTATTGTATGCTTCCCTATGGGATACAGACACACACAGTCAGAGTAGATCATCATTTACGCTACTTTCAGAAAACAATTCTGACTGTCATTATACACATATACACACCTTACCAGGGGTGGAAGGAATGACCAGGTAGCCATAGCCTTCATTTCTGTAGTGCTGCCAGAAGTACAGAACTGGCCATTGGGGGAGGGATTCTATTATAAAATAATTAATAATAATGCATGTTACAAATTCCATTTTATGATAACTGTTATCAGGAATACAATATAAACTAAATATTTATATTGAAATAAATATTAATACAATATACACTCACCCTCTATCTCATCCTGTCTGACGATGTTCTGGCTCATATCTAGCCACTTCGAAAATAACATCTACTCAACTAAGATGCATCTAACTTCATCTTGCTGTTTCAAAACAGTGTTAATACCTGATTGAGCCGGTGAGTTGAGGGTGTCCAGCTCAATGCCTTCCCTCTCCGGTTGAGCCAAAACCTGCTGCTGAAGGTGTTGGGAGAGGGCTGCTGTAGAGGTGACTCTCTGAATACGGATCCTGTAAACACCATTGTAAATATAAACAAAGTAAACAACATTCTAGCTAACTATTTGCCATGTTTCCCTGGCAAACTCAGTCAGGGTTCAGGTCAAACAATATAATGGGTGTTCATCGTCATCTGCTTTTAGAGCTAACTTTATGGCAATACAAGGAATAAAAGCCACACAAAGGCCAACTGCAACTTACTTAATTGTAAGGTATTTCACAGTATCCCGGGTGTCAGTGCTCCAGCCGTCTGCCATGTTGTAACGTTAGGAACCTTTTTGATGGCTAGCTAGGTTAGTAGCAACGGACACACACGCGCGCTCTGTATAAAGCAGCAAGATGGTTACCAGCAGGATATTTAGCCAATTCGCTAGCTAGCCAATTTTGCAGCTAGCTAGTACTTTTCACAAGCGTCTGCTCTTTGCATAGGAACAACAGTCTTTTTTTTGTGTGTGTATTTCTAAAAATATATATATTTTAAATGTATTTTTCATTAAATTGTTTATATTGATTAATTTTGTTTTTGTTGTTATTATTATTTTATTTCATTTTTTATTAACAACAAATCAATACAAAAAGTACATGGGGAACACAAATGTATCTAAAGAAAATACAAAGGACATTTGCGCTAGGTGGTACAATATCACATTACACAAGGACATTAATGGACAACTATTTATTGGTGCACTACTGCCACCTATCGTTGGATCCAGTCCAGGACAGCAGAATAAAAAACACCCACTGATAATATGTAACGTTTACATTTTACATTTACATTTAAGTCATTTAGCAGACGCTCTTATCCAGAGCGACTTACAAATTGGTGCATTCAACGTAATGTAATGTCAGAACAATAATTGTTCCCGTGCTGTAAAAGGTTTAAGAACCATTGATGTAATTAAGAAAAATATCTGTCTGACACAAATAATTGCAATTTCTAAAGTTTTATTGGAAATACATGTTTCAAACAGCACAAGTCAAGTACAGATGGGTGTAGCTACATCAGATAAATTCTAATTTAGTTTAAATGTGATGCAGTCCTCCAGTCCCAGTTCATATGCACACTTTTGACATGCTTCAGACCAGATGCATGCTCCACTTCTGTGCACAATGTTCATGAACTTGCATACATCACAGTGTTTCAAGCTTATGCATTCTGCATCTCTCAGCTGTCTTTCATCTGAAGCCATATCCTCCAGGGTCTAAACAGGTGTAGGTTTCCGTCTCTGTGTGGGAGACCAGATATTGCAAGGAGGCCAGTAAGGGGCCCTCTTCTCTTCCCTTTGGCCAAAGGAGACATAAGACCCCAATACCAGTGACACTGCCCTGCGGCCGGTGCTGTCCTTTGGATGAGACCGCGTAGACAGAGGTCTTATCTCTCTGTTGTTACTAAACATCTCATGGCACTTATGGCATGAGTAGGGGTGTTGACCCTGCTTCTCCTGGCTATATTTCCAAGCCTAAGCATGGGAAAGCGCTTCTACGCACTATGTAAATCCAACTCATTATCATACGCCACCTGGGTAGGATGTATGGGGACCAATATCGTATTTGTTTTGTAAGAATGGTGCATGTCGCAAAATATAAGAATGAGACCAATATATGTATTTTGCACATTTTTTATTAATTTTTTATTTAACCTTTATTTAACCAGGTAAGCCAGTTGAGAACAAGTTCTCATTTACAACTGCGACCTGGCCAAGATAAAGCAAAGCAGTGCGATAAAAACAACAACACAGAGTTACATATGGGGTAAACAAAACATAAAGTCAAAAATACAACAGAAAATATATATACAGTGTGTGCGAATGTAGTAAATTATGGAGGTAAGGCAATAAATAGGCCATAGTGCAAAATAGTTACAATTTCGTATTAACACTGGAATGATAGATGTGCAAAAGATGATGTGCAAATAGAGATACTGGGGTGAAAATTAGCAAAATAATGTGTGTGTGTGTGGTAGTAGGAGTAATAGTTGGCCATTATTTCTTTGAACATCTCAGTTTGGGCAGCAGCCACTGAAGAAACCTGTCAATCAAAAACAACAGGAGAATAAATAGTATTATAAACTGGTTGATTCCAGCCCTGAATGCTGATTGGCTGACAGCCGTGGTATGTCAGACCGTATACCACAGGTATGACAAAACATTTATTTTTACTGCTCTAATTACATTGGTAACCAGTTTATCATAGCAATAAGGGAACTCGGGGGTATGTGGAATATGGCCAATTTACCACGGCTAAGGGCTGTATCCAGGCACGACGCTCTGCGTCGTGCTTAAGAACAGCCCTTAGACGTGGTAGGTTGGCCATATACAACACCCCCTCGTGCCTTATTGCTTAAGTTTGCATTAACACATCAGACAGCTGCTCTTTCTCTGCTACCTCATTCTATTTCTCTAATTCTCTAGTCTAGTATTCCCTGTTTATATTCCACTTCTCCCTCATTTATTTCCTCACCTCTTCCTCAGACTCTTCTTTTCCTCTTTCTTGTCCTCCTCCTTACTTTCTCCATGTCACGATCGTCAAATGAGGGAGACCAAAGCGCAGCGCGTTGAGCGAACATGATAGACTTTATTAATTAAAGTACCAAAACAAATAGACGAATCGTAAAGTCCACAGTAACAAAGACTGACAAGGAACAAAAACCCACAACCACAATGTGAAAACACACAGTTTAAATATGGCTCCCAATCAGAGATAACGAGCCGACAGCTGACACTCGTTACCTCCGATTGGGAGTCATTGACCAAACCAAGACAACACACCAAAACACAACAAAACGAACACACCCTGGCTCAACATACAAAGTCCCGGAGCCAGAGCGTGACAGTACCCCCCCCTAAAGGCGCGGACTGCGACCGCGCCTCAAAAACCCCAAACAGGGGAGGGCTGGGTGGGTGTTGCTCCTCGGAGGCGGCTCCGGCTCCGGGCTTGACCACCACCCCTCTTCAATCCCCCCGTAGCGCCCCCAGTCCGATCTGACCCAGCTGGTAGGATTTGGACTGACGACGCACACACCTGGCTTGGCGCGTGAGGCAGGCAGGAACGGACCGGACCTGGCCGACGATACGCACCCTAGAGTTGATGCGTGGATTCGGAACGACCCTCACCAGGCTGACGACTCGCATCCCTGGCTTGGTGCGAGTAGCAGGAATGGGCTGGATCCGGCTGACGGCTCGCACCCTTGGCTTGGTGCGAGTAGCAGGGACGCGCTGAACCAGGCTGACGACTCGCACCCTTGGCTTGGTGCGAGTAGCAGGA
This sequence comes from Coregonus lavaretus, assembly GCF_964263955.1. Classification (NCBI taxonomy): domain Eukaryota; kingdom Metazoa; phylum Chordata; class Actinopteri; order Salmoniformes; family Salmonidae; genus Coregonus; species Coregonus lavaretus. The sequence goes on from NC_139997.1 coordinate 25,476,706, forward strand.
ACGGGCTGAACCAGGCTGACGACTCGCACCCTTGGCTTGGTGCGAGTAGCAGGAACGGGCTGGACCAGGCTGACGACTCGTACCCCTGGCTTGGTGCGAGTAGCAGGAACAGGCTGGACCAGGCTGACGACTCGCACCCTTGTCTTGGTGCGAGTAGCAGGAACGGGCTGGACCAGGCTGGCGACTCGCACCCCTGGTTTGGTGCGAGTGGCAGGAACAGGCCGGGCTGGGCTGGCGACGCACACCTTAGCCTTAGTACGTGGAGCAGGAACAGGCCGGGCTGGGCTGGCGACGCACCCCGTAGGCTTCTTACGTGGAGCAGGAACAGGCCGGGCTGGGCTGGCGACGCACACCGTAGGCTTCTTACGTGGAGCAGGAACAGGCCGGGTCGGGCTGGCGACGCGCACCGTAGGTTTGGTGCGAGTGGCAGGAACAGGCCGGGTCGGGCTGGCGACGTACACCGTAGGCTTAGTACGTGGAGCAGGAACCGGCCGGGCTGGACTGGCGACGCACACCGTGGGTCTGGTACGTGGAGCAGGAACAGGTCGGGCTGGGCTGGCCACGTACACCGTAGGCTTAGTACGTGGAGCAGGAACCGGCCGGGCTGGACTGGCGACGCACACCGTGGGTCTGGTACGTGGAGCAGGAACAGGTCGGGCTGGGCTGGCCACGCACACCGTGGGTCTGGTACGTGGAGCAGGAACAGGTCGGGCTGGGCTGGCCACGCACACCGTAGGCTTTGTACGTGGAACAGGAACCGGCCGGGCTGGACTGGCGACGCACACCGTGGGCTTGATGCGTGGAGTAGGAACAGGCCGGTCCGTACTGGGAACACACACCACTGGCCTTAACCGGGGATCAGGAACGGGCCGGACCGGACTGGTAACACACCTCAGTCTCTTACGCCGTGCCTCAACTACTTCCCTCCCTCTACTCGCCAATGGCTCCCGTAATCCGGTAGCCTTCTCTCCACGTCTCCCTGTGGCAGCCTCCTGCTGCCCAGCCGCCCAAGCCATGTGCCCCCCCCAAAAAACTTTTTGGGGTTGCCTCTCGTCCCTCCGACGATGGCCCTGCTGACGCCGTTGCTCCTCTCTCAGTCGCCTCTCCACTGTTCTACTCCATGGCCGGCGATCCATCCCATCCAGGATTTCCTCCCAAGTCCAAGACCCTTTACCATCCAAAATTACCTCCCATGTCCAGACCCTTGGCTCCTGGACACGCTGCTTGGTCCTGGTACGGTGGGTTTTTCTGTCACGATCGTCTAAGGAAGCGGACCAAGGCGCAGCGTGTTTAGCGAACATGTTGACTTTATTAAATTAAAGCAACCACGAAAACAACAAAACAAATGACGATAGTGAAGTCCACAGTAACAAAGACTGACAAGGAACAAAAACCCACAACCACAATGTGAAAACACACAGTTTAAATATGGCTCCCAATCAGAGATAACGAGCCGACAGCTGACACTCGTTACCTCCGATTGGGAGTCATTGACCAAACCAAGACAACACACCAAAACACAACAAAACGAACACACCCTGGCTCAACATACAAAGTCCCGGAGCCAGAGCGTGACACTCCAACATTTTCTATCTGTTGCATCTTATTGGCCTTCTCTTGCTTCACTCCTTTTTTGGCCTTGCCCTTCTTTTTCTTATTGATCTTCCCTTCCTGAATATTTTGGACAAGGAGAAAAAGTAATGTAAGCTTATGGGTTTTCTCTTCTCTTGAGCTACTATATCTAGAGATATGCTATACTGTAGAAGGACATACGGACAAGATTCCCTTCTTGTATTTCCTCTCACCTGTGGGGCCACTCCTGCCATTTCCTGCGCCATTTCTTGGAGCAGCTTCCTGCCAGTCTCACTCAGGTTGGTGATGGGGGCCAGGCGAATAATCTGTACAGACAAAGGGTCAAACCATTGAGATGTGACACACACACAAACAAATGTAAGAGACGCCTACCAGTTGATGGTCCTTCAGTGGAACTTGTGGTTCCTTTGGAGGCTCTGGAAAGTCGTCAGTAGAGGCATCATTGCCATCATCACGCTGTGTGTCAGAGAGCTAGCTGGTCATAGTCCATTCTCCACATTCAGTGAAAGAGTTACTCAAATACATGGTGCAGAACTTATGGGCTCTATCAATGTAATTGTCTGCATAATTTCCAATCCGCCATATATATATATATTATTATATATTTTTTTGTATGCAGAACTTACCAGGAAGTCTGACTCATCGAAGGAGTGGAGAGACAGATCGTCGTCCTCTACCATATCCCTCACTTCAATCTTTGTCACCTTTCCATCCTCCTCATCCTTAACTTTCAGCAGTGGTGTCCTCCTTCCATGATCCTCATCATCACACTGTGTATCAGAGTCAGCTAGTCAGAGACCATCCTCCTCACAGTGATGTCACTCAACAAAGACATGGACGGTACGGTACAACTCTCTTACCTCAGATTCACAGTCAGTAAAGGAGTCGATGGAAAAGTCATCGGAGTTGGAGGACGAGATCACCTCATCATAATTTTTCTCTATCAGCCGAGTCACCCTTCCAGACTGAGGAGACAGCGAAAGGCATGTACTCATGGCAGCCATAGAATACACTGGCACCAACATGGTTTACAAGTAGTGAGTAATACATGGGTAACTGAAAATGCAAGTGTATTGAAATGCAATAAATGCAACTCCAATAACATTAGGGATGGAGATAAAGACCTTCCATAGTATAGGAATCTTTAAAATGTCGAATGGATGATTATCAATTCAACTAAGCCAACCAAAATGGCCATATGAATCAAAAGATTGATCTATCTGTTGTCTCTGTGGGAACAGCATAGATGTGTGACCTGGCTGAGAGGCTCTGGATTGATATTCCATCCATCCCCAGATGTCTGGTCCTGCCCACAGCTCACAATGATTGGCTGTTAACAGTAAAAAATGAATTAAACACTGCTTTGCTCATTTTGGCCATGGAAATAACTTGAATTATGTATCAATAAATATCAAAAGTACTGTTATGTGGTTGAATTTGAATGTGACTTACAGGCCTTTTGTGGATCTTAGTGGTCTGCACTGAAGTAGACTGTCAAGACAGCATTCAATGTGGTTAGATAGGGAGGGATATCTGCATTTGCTTTTATTGTGATAACTGCAGTTTGTACATGCAGCATGTATAACTAATGCGTATGTGTTATTGTTTTCAGGTCAGATATTACTTACAGGCTTTGGCCTTCTGCGCACCTTGCCACTGAAGAAACCTGTCAATCAAAAACAACAGGAGAATAAATAGTATTATAAACTGGTTGATTCGAGCCCTGAATGCTGATTGGCTGACAGCCGTGGTATGTCAGACCGTATACCACAGGTATGACAAAACATTTATTTTTACTGCTCTAATTACATTGGTAACCAGTTTATCATAGCAAAAAGGGAACTCGGGGGTATGTGGAATATGGCCAATTTACCACGGCTAAGGGCTGTATCCAGGTACTACGCTCTGCGTCGTGCTTAAGAACAGCCCTTAGACGTGGTAGGTTGGCCATATACAACACCCCCTCGTGCCTTATTGCTTAAGTTTGCATTAACACATCAGACAGCTGCTCTTTCTCTGCTACCTCATTCTATTTCTCTAATTCTCTAGTCTAGTATTCCCTGTTTATATTCCACTTCTCCCTCATTTATTTCCTCACCTCTTCCTCAGACTCTTCTTTTCCTCTTTCTTGTCCTCCTCCTTACTTTCTCCAACATTTTCCATCTGTTGCATCTTATTGGCCTTCTCTTGCTTCACTCGTTTTTTGGCCTTGCCCTTCTTTTTCTTATTGATCTTCCCTTCTTGAATATTTTGGACAAGGAGAAAAAGTAATGTAAGCTTATGGGTTTTCTCTTCTCTTGAGCTACTATATCTAGAGATATGCTATACTGTAGAAGGACATACGGACAAGATTCCCTTCTTGTATTTCCTCTCACGTGTGGGGCCACTCCTGCCATTTCCTGCGCCATTTCTTGGAGCAGCTTCCTGCCAGTCTCACTCAGGTTGGTGATGGGGGCCAGGCGAGGGCTGCGGCGGTATGGGAAGTTCTCTGTAGCTGGCAGAGCGATAATGACAGGGCTGAGAGGAGTCAGAGGCATTGGGACATTCTCTGGGGAGGGAGGGGCCATAGCAGAGGGAAGGGCCCGTAGGGCTTCAGCCAGGGTCCGTGGTGCTGAGGTCACAAGAGGAGAGAGGCCAGTCTTGCCAGACACAGGACCAGAGACCTTCCCTGGGCTCTGTAGGACCAGAAACAACAAGTAAAATATCAGGAAAGTGCTATGTTAAACACAATCTGTAGATATACTTTATAACTACTCTATACACATTGCAGATACATGACTACACTCAATAAGTAGGAGTAACTTACAAAGCTCTGGACATAGTTATTTTTTTCAGGCTTGAGGAGCCTGTTCTTGGCTATGCTGGTTTGCATTTCTGCCATGCTGTCTATCATTTCGGCCATCTCTCCAGTGCATTTCTTGAATGCCACTTTCAACCTCTCCAAGTCATTCAGCCAATTGTTCAGGTCTACTGCCTTAAGATCACCTTTCCTGCAGTTTCTCTTCGTCACTTGGATCAGTGCCCTCACCTCCTCGCCCATCCTCCTTTTGACCTCCCTATCCACGTCTTCATTGCTGAGTCTCTCCTTCTTCCTCCACCCAATCCACTTCACAATCCATCCTCTACAGCATCCCTCATTCTTCTTCTGCCTCTCTTGGTTGATATCCTGACCGTCATTGACATTCTTCAGGCCTTCCTCTAGGTTGAGCACTATGGAGGTCAGGTTTTCTTCGATCCTCCTCAGGCTCTCCTTGTTGGTGTTGGTCCCATGGTGTGTTCTTGTCCAGCTGCTCCCTGCAGGGCCGGACAGTGGGGACCACCTCCATCTGGCGTGACGCCTTCTTCAGGGCACTCACAGAGGCAGGGAGGGGGATGTTGTGCTTGGCCACAATAATCTGTACAGACAAAGGGTCAAACCATTGAGATGTGACACACATAACACACAAACACAAACAAATGTAAGAGACGCCTACCAGTTGATGGTCCTTCAGTGGAACTTGTGGTTCCTTTGGAGGCTCTGGAAAGTCGTCAGTAGAGGCATCATTGCCATCATCACGCTGTGTGTCAGAGAGCTAGGTGGTCATAGTCCATTCTCCACATTCAGTGAAAGAGTTACTCAAATACATGGTGCAGAATTTATGGGCTCTATCAATGTAATTGTCTGCATGATTTCCAATCCGCCATATATATATATATATATATATATATATATATATATATATATATTATTATATATTATTATATATTATTATATATATTTTTTATATGCAGAACTTACCAGGAAGTCTGACTCATCGAAGGAGTGGAGAGACAGATCGTCGTCCTCTACCATATCCCTCACTTCAAGCTTTGCCACCTTTCCATCCTCCTCATCCTTAACTTTCAGCAGTGGTGTCCTCCTTTCATGATCCTCATCATCACACTGTGTATCAGAGTCAGCTAGTCAGAGACCATCCTCCTCACAGTGATGTCACTCAACAAAGACATGGACGGTAGGGTACAACTCTTACCTCAGATTCACAGTCAGTAAAGGAGTCAATGGAAAAGTCATCGGAGTTGGAGGACGAGATCACCTCATCATAATTTCTCTCTATCAGCCGAGTCACCCTTCCAGACTGAGGAGACAGCGAAAGGCATGTACTCATGGCAGCCATAGAATACACTGGCACCAACATGGTTTACAAGTAGTGAGTAATACATGGGTAACTGAAAATGCAAGTGTATTGAAATGCAATAAATGCAACTCCAATAACATTAGGGGTGGAGATAAAGACCTTCCATAGTAAAGGAATCTTTAGCATCTCGATTGAATGATTATCAATTCAACTAAACCAACCAAAATGGCCATATGAATCAAAAGATTGATCTATCTGTTGGAACGGCAGAGATGTGTGACCTGGCTGAGAGGTTCTGGATTGATATTCCATCCATCCCCAGCCTCCTGTAGCTCAATTGGTAGAGCATGGCGCTTGTAATGCCAGGGTTGTGGGTTCGATTCCCACGGGAGCCAGTATGAAAAATGTATGCACTCACTAACTGTAAGTCGCTCTGGATAAGAGCGCCTGTTAAATGACTAAAATGTAAAAATGTCTGGTCCTGCCCACAGCTCACAATGATTGGCTGTTAACAGTAAAGAATGAATTAAACACTGCTTTGCTCATTTTGGCCATGGAAATAACTTTAATGATGTATCAATAAATAATATAAGTACTGTTATGTGGTTGAATTTGAATGTGACTTACAGGCCTTTTGTGGATCTGAGGGGTTTGCACTGAAGTAGTTGTATATGCTTGAAATTTTTGTTGAGTCCTCATGCTGAACATTATGGGATGTTTGGTTAGGAAAATCTTGCATCACTGCGTCACACATTCTCTTTATCTTGCTCTGGTGAAACAGACGGAAAGGGCTGGCTCTCACTTCTAGACATGTCTGATGCTAGGGCATCAGTGCTGGACAAGAAGATGCCTTTCAGGCTGCTGTGCTAAATGACTAAAATGTAAATGTAAATGAGGACCATAGGTGTCCTGTATGTCCCTGCATCAACAGAGGAGAGAAGGAAGACGGTCCACCCACCGTGAGTACTGAGAAAGCACTAAACGCATTATTTATCCTACAAGACAAGAGGTCATTAAATTAACATGATTTCTGGGTGCAAGCCAGAGAACATGATGTTCTACAGTATAATGAGGTGCAGTTTTAATAGAGGATCCTCAGCTGTAATTGAATACTAAGCGCTCTGTAATCTCTCCACATTCTCATTGGTTGCAGAATCATTCCATCCCCAGGCTCCTACCCAGTCCACGCCCACGCTCCAGTTTCCTCCAATCTACAGGCTACCGAGACCACACCAAAGACATTTGAAGGCTGGGCCAACTCATACTATACACAGGGGAGCCCTGTTCAGCTCTCAGGTTATTATGGTCACAACCATGGATATGTCCTCAAGCATAGCTTTGGGCCAAGTCATGGACATAGTCACTAACACAGCTCCGGCCATGGACACAGTCATGGGCACACATATGCCTCTCAAACCACTAGTCACTGGGATCCAGTGGCTCAACATCTACATTCTCAACATTCCCACCTCAGTCCACTGTCTGTGTCTGTCAGTGCCCCCCAGAGTTTCACAGCAAACATGCCAGAGTCAACTGCCAGGATCTGTGATGGTTCACCCAAGGGCACCTGTGTCTTCACTGACAGATTGTTGACATAGAAAACGCATTGAATGACAGAGCTCTCATATGTTATACGTTGAGATGTAATATGCTTGGACATGGGGTTTGAGGCAGTACTTAAAGGTACACAGTTTCTTCACTGATGATTTTGGTTTGAAAACGCAAGCAGGCTCTGAATGTTCAAGGTCAAATCAATACAAGAAGGTTTTGATTGTCAGTTGATTGTAAGACCACTCGTTTTGCCTTGTACTTTGCGTTTTCTACACATACTGTAGACAAATCTCTTGGCACTCTTGATATATCAGGCATTTTATATTACACTTTCACTGATTTATTCAGTTTTCCTTTACTTAACTACTTACAGCAATTAAATAGCATCCCCTCACCAGTAAATTAGATCCATTACATGTAGTTTGTTTGGCAATCAACATTATTGTAAATTGAGGAGCAGGGAGCAGTGGGTGAGGTTATCAAGAGTGTGGGCTATAAGGGCAGATTATGATGTAATCTTTAGAAAATGAGGCAGTTGTGCACAGTAAAGAGAAGCCATAAATGACAACCAAGACTAAATATAGCAAATCAATGATTATTATTTCTTTACAAATGCATGCTTTCAAGTTATACAAGTTATACTGTTTCATCGTCTCTTATAACCAAAAAGAGCTTCTGGATATCAGGACAGCGATTACTCACCTCGCATTGGACGAAGATTTTTTCTTCAACGAGGCGGCCGCGAATGATATCATACAGACACCCGACAAGGCCCAAATCCCCGTCATTCGCGTGAGGAAGAGACGGAGATATCGCGGACGCAGATCCGGGTGCCTTGTAAGGATCCGACGGCGAGCGAGTAAACTGCCTCTTCCATCAATCCTATTAGCCAACGTTCAAGCTTTTGAGAATAAAATGGACGATTTAAGATTACGGTTATCCTACCAACGGGACATTAAAAACTGTAATATCTTATGTTTCACGGAGTCGTGGCTGAACGACAACAATGATAACATTCAGCTAGCAGGCTATACGCTACATCGGCAGGACAGAACGGCTGACTCTGGTAAGACAAGGGGTGGCGGTCTGTGTATATTTGTAAACAACAGCTGGTGCACAAAATCAAATACTAAGGAAGTCTCGAGGTTTTGCTCGCCTGAGGTAGAGTATCTTATGATAAGCTGTAGACCACACTATTTACCAAGAGAGTTTTCATCTATATTTTTCATAGCTGTCTATTTACCACCACAAACCAATGCTGGCATTAAGATTGCACTGAATGAGTTGTACAAGGCCATTAATCAACAGGAAAACGCTCATCCAGATGCAGCGCTCCTAGTGGCCGGGGACTTTAATGCAGGGAAACTTAAATCCGTTCTACCTAATTTCTACCAGCATGTTAAATGTGCAACCAGAGGGAAAAAAACTCTAGACCACCTTTACTCCACACACAGAGACGCATACAAAGCTCTCCCTCGCCCTCCATTTGGCAAATCTGACCATAACTCTATCCTCCTGATTCCTGCTTATAAGCAAAAACTGAAGCAGGAAGCACCAGTGATTCGGTTAATAAAAAAGTGGTCAGATGACGCAGATGCTAAGCTACAGGACTGTTTTGCTAGCACAGACTGGAACATGTTCCGGGATTCTTCAGACAGCATTGAGGAGTACACCACATCAGTCACTGGCTTCATCAATAAGTGCATCGATGATGTCGTCCCCACAGTGACAGTACGTACATACCCCAACCAGAAGCCATGGATTACAGGAAACATCCGCACTGAGCTAAAGGGTAGAGCTGCCGCTTTCAAGGAACGGGACTCTAACCCGGACGCTTATAAGAAATCCCGCTATGACCTCCGACGAACCATCAAACAGGCAAAGAGTCAATACAGGTCTAAGATTGAATCATACTACACTGGCTCTGACGCTCGTCGGATGTGGCAGGGCTTGAAAACTATTACAGACTACAAAGGGAAGCACAGCCGCGAGCTGCCCAGTGACACAAGCCTACCAGACGAGCTAAACCACTTCTATGCTCGCTTCGAGGCAAGCAACACTGAAGCATGCATGAGAGCACCAGCTGTTCCGGATGACTATGTGATCACGCTCTCCGTAGCCGATGTGAGTAAGACTTTTAAGCAGGTCAACATTCACAAGGCCGCAGGGCCAGACGGATTACCAGGACGTGTACTCCGAGCATGTGCTGACCAACTGGCAAGTGTCTTCACTGACATTTTCAACATGTCCCTGACTGAGTCTGTAATACCAACATGTTTCAAGCAGACCACCATAGTCCCCGTGCCCAAGAACTCTAAGATAACCTGCCTAAATGACTACCGACCCGTAGCACTGACGTCTGTAGCCATGAAGTGCTTTGAAAGACTGGTCATGGCTCACATCAACAGCATAATCCCAGAAACCCTAGACCCACTCCAATTTGCATACCGCCCCAACAGATCCACAGATGATGCAATCTCTATCGCACTCCACACTGCCCTTTCCCACCTGGACAAGAGGAACACCTACGTGAGAATGCTATTCATTGACTACAGCTCAGCATTCAACACCATAGTGCCCTCTAAGCTCATCACTAAGCTAAGGATCCTGGGACTAAACATCTCCCTCTGCAACTGGATCCTGGACTTCCTGACGGGCCGCCCCCAGGTGGTAAGGGTAGGTAACAACACATCTGCCACACTGATCCTCAACACGGGGGCCCCTCAGGGGTGCGTGCTCAGTCCCCTCCTGTACTCTCTGTTCACCCATGACTGCATGGCCAGGCACGACTCCAACACCATCATTAAGTTTGCCGACGACACAACAGTGGTAGGCCTGATCACCGACAACGATGAGACAGCCTATAGGGAGGAGGTCAGAGATCTGGCCGTGTGGTGCCAGGACAACAACCTCTCCCTCAACGTGACCAAGACAAAGGAGATGATTGTGGACTACAGGAAAAAAAAAGAGGACTGAGCACGCCCCCATTCTCATCGACGGGGCTGTAGTGGAACAGGTTGAGAGCTTCAAGTTCCTTGGTGTCCACATCACCAACGAACTATCATGGTCCAAACACACCAAGACAGTCGTGAAGAGGGCACGACAAAGCCTATTCCCCCTCAGGAGACTAAAAAGATTTGGCATGGGTCCTCAGATCCTCAAAAAATTCTACAGCTGCACCATCGAGAGCATCCTGACTGGTTGCATCACCGCCTGGTATGGCAACTGCTTGGCCTCTGACCGCAAGGCACTACAGAGGGTAGTGCGTACGGCCCAGTACATCACTGGGGCAAAGCTTCCTGCCATCCAGGACCTCTATACCAGGCGGTGTCAGAGGAAGGCCCTCAAAATTGTCAAAGACTCCAGCCACCCTAGTCATAGACTGTTCTCTCTGCTACCGCACGGCAAGCGGTACCGGAGTGCCAAGTCTAGGTCCAAAAGACTTCTCAACAGCTTCTACCCCCAAGCCATAAGACTCCTGAACAGCTAATCATGGCTACCCGGACTATTTGCACTGCCCCCCCACCCCATCCTTTTTATGCTGCTGCTACTCTGTTAAGTATTTATGCATAGTCACTTTAACTCTACCCACATGTACATATTACCTCAACTACCTCAACTAGCCGGTGCCCCCGCACATTGACTCTGCAACGGTACCCCCCTGTATATATAGCCTCCCTACTGTCACTTTATTTTACTTCTGCTCTTTTTTTCTCAACACTTTTTTTTGTTGTTGTTTTATTCTTACTTTTTTTGTTTAAAATAAATGCACTGTTGGTTAAGGGCTGTAAGTAAGCATTTCACTGTAATGTCTGCACCTGTTGTATTCGGCGCATGTGACCAATAACATTTGATTTGATTTGATTTGATTTGACATACAGTGGGGGAAAAAAGTATTTAGTCAGCCACCAATTGTGCAAGTTCTCCCACTTAAAAAGATGAGAGAGGCCTGTAATTTTCATCATAGGTACACGTCAACTATGACAGACAAAATGAGGGAAAAAAATCCAGAAAATCACATTGTAGGATTTTTAATGAATTTATTTGCAAATTATGGTGGAAAATAAGTATTTGGTCAATAACAAAAGTTTCTCAATACTTTGTTATATACCCTTTGTTGGCAATGACACAGGTCAAACGTTTTCTGTAAGTCTTCACAAGGTTTTCACACACTGTTGCTGGTATTTTGGCCCATTCCTCCATGCAGATCTCCTCTAGAGCAGTGATGTTTTGGGGCTGTCGCTGGGCAACACAGACTTTCAACTCCCTCCAAAGATTTTCTATGGGGTTGAGATCTGGAGACTGGCTAGGCCACTCCAGGACCTTGAAATGCTTCTTACAAAGCCACTCCTTCGTTGCCCGGGCGGTGTGTTTGGGATCATTGTCATGCTGAAAGACCCAGCCACGTTTCATCTTCAATGCCCTTGCTGATGGAAGGAGGTTTTCACTCAAAATCTCACGATACATGGCCCCATTCATTCTTTCCTTTACACGGATCAGTCGTCCTGGTCCCTTTGCAGAAAAACAGCCCCAAAGCATGATGTTTCCACCCCCATGCTACACAGTAGGTATGGTGTTCTTTGGATGCAACTCAGCATTCTTTGTCCTCCAAACACGACAAGTTGAGTTTTTACCAAAAAGTTATATTTTGGTTTCATCTGACCATATGACATTCTCCCAATCCTCTTCTGGATCATCCAAATGCACTCTAGCAAACTTCAGACGGGCCTGGACATGTACTGGCTTAAGCAGGGGGACACGTCTTGCACTGCAGGATTTGAGTCCCTGGCGGCGTAGTGTGTTACTGATGGTAGGTTTTGTTACTTTGGTCCCAGCTCTCTGCAGGTCATTCACTAGGTCCCCCCGTGTGGTTCTGGGATTTTTGTGATCATTTTGACCCCACGGGGTGAGATCTTGCGTGGAGCCCCAGATCGAGGGAGATTATCAGTGGTCTTGTATGTCTTCCATTTCCTAATAATTGCTCCCAAAGTTGATTTCTTCAAACCAAGCTGCTTACCTATTGCAGATTCAGTCTTCCCAGCCTGGTGCAGGTCTACAATTTTGTTTCTGGTGTCCTTTGACAGCTCTTTGGTCTTGGCCATAGTGGAGTTTGGAGTGTTACTGTTTGAGGTTGTGGACAGGTGTCTTTTATACTGATAACAAGTTCAAACAGGTGCCATTAATACAGGTAACGAGTGGAGGACAGGGGAGCCTCTTAAAGAAGAAGTTACAGGTCTGTGAGAGCCAGAAATCTTGCTTGTTTGTAGGTGACCAAATACTTATTTTCCACCATAATTTGCAAATAAATTCATAAAAAGTCCTACAATGTGATTTTCTGGATTTTTTTCCCTCAATTTGTCTGTCATAGTTGACGTGTACCTATGATGAAAATTACAGGCCTCTCTCATCTTTTTAAGTGGGAGAACTTGCACAATTGGTGGCTGACTAAATACTTTTTTCCCCACTGTAGCTTTCACCTGGATTTACCTGGTCTGTCTATGATCCCTTGTTGATGTCACTTGTTAAATCCACTTCAATTAGTGTAGATGAAGGGCAGGAGACACATTAAAGGAGGATTTTTAAGTCTTGCTACAATTGAGACATGGATTGTGTGTGTGTGCCATTCAGAAGGTAAATGGGGAAGACAAAAGATTGAAGTGCCTTTAAACGGGGTATGGTAGTAGGTTACAGGTGCGTGTGATACACCGGGTTGAGTGTGTCAAGAACTGCAACGCTGCTGGGTTTTTCACGCTCAACAGTTTCCCGTGTATCAAGAATGGTCCACCACCCAAAGGACATCCAGACAACTTGACAACTGTGGGAAGCATTGGAGTCAACATGGGCCAGCATCCCTGTGGAATGCTTTCGACACCTTGTAGAGTCCATGCCCCGACGAATTGAGGCTGTTCTGAAGGCAAAAGGGGGCGGGTGGAACTCAATATTAGGAAGGTGTTCCTAATGTTTTGTACACTCAGTGTATACTGTACACATCCCAGAATTAGTGATTATCAGAACACACATAAATGACAGTTAATAGACGTATTCATGTTGTACTGCAAGTGCACATACAACCAACACATATTGCATTGCCTAAATGCCGTGCAATACACCACCAAACCCCTTATTACAGTGAGAGGCACATCTAATCTATTAACAATAATACAACTATACACATAAAAAAAGAAAACCTAAATAGATTTCACTCTGACTTAACCTTACGCTCAGTGACATGCGTTGAGGTCGGTGGCTATTATCAAAGCCAGATTTACTCACAAATAAACCTTGATGAAGCCCAAGTTCACCGTAGAATAGGTTACAGTAGCTCCAACAACCAGAGTGACATAGGCTATTAACTGAAATTGACAAACAATTTTAACCAAATGTAAATAACAATGTAGCCAAGCTACACAAGCGATAGCCTCTGATGGCGGCATATTTCATATCATCCGACAAAATGACACACTGTTAAGCTCAGCCATAAATCGATGTAGCATCCACAGTTATAACTGATAGGTGGCACTAAAAGACCAATATATGGACACATAGACTTTATTCCACATTTATTAAAAATAAAAAAAATTGAAATACCTTATTTACATTAGTATTTAGACCCTTTGCTATGAGACTCGAAATTGAGCTCAGGTGCATCCTGTTTCCATTGATCATCCTGAAGATTTTTCTACAACTTGATTGGAGTCCACCTGTGGTAAATTCAATTGATTGGACATGATTTGGAAAGGCACACACCTGTCTATATAAGGTCCCACAGTTGACTGTGCATGTCTGAAAAAAAGCCATGAGGATGAAGGAATTGTCCGTAGAGCTCCGAGACAGGATTGTTTCGAGGCACAGATCTGGGGAAGGGTACCAAAAAATGTCTGCAGCATTGAAGGTCCCCAAGGAGACAGTGGCCTCCATCATTCTTAAATGGAAGAAGTTTGAAACCACCAAGAATCGTCCTAGAGCTGGCCGCTCGGCCAAACTGAGCAATCGGGGGAGAAGGGTCAAAGAGGTGACCAAGAACCCGATGGTCACTCTGACAAACTCCAGATTTTCTCTGTGGAGATGGGAGAACCTACCAGAAGGACAACCATCTCTGCAGCACTCCACCAATCAGGCCTTTATGGTAGAGTGGCCCGACAGAAGCCACTCCTCAGTAAAAGGCACATGACAGCCCGCTTGGAGTTTGCCAAAAGGCAGCTAAAAGACTCTCAGACCATGAGAAACAAGATTTTCTGGTCTGATGAAATCAAGATTGAACTCTTTGGCCTGAATGCCAAGCGTCAAGTCTGGAGGAAACCTGGCACCATCCCTACGGTGAAGCATGGTGGTGGCAGCATCATGCTGTGGGGATGTTTCTCAGTGGCAAGGACTGGGAAACTAATCAGGATCGAGGGACAGATGAATGGCGCGAAGTATAGAGAGATCCTTGATGAAAACATCTCCAGAGCACTCAGGACCTCAGACTTCGGCGAAGGTTCACCTTCCAACAGGTCAACGACACAAAGCACACAGCCAGGACAATGCAGGAGTGGCTTCGGGACAAGCCTCTGAATGTCCTTGAGTGGCCCAGCCAGAGCCCAGACTTGAACCCGATCGAACATCTCTGAAAAGACCTGAAAACAGCTGTGCAGCAACGCTCCCCATCCCCATCCAACCTTACAGAACTTGAGAGGATCTGCAGAGAAAAATGGGAGAAACTCCCCAAATACAGGTGTGCCAGGCTTGTAGCATCATACCCAAGAAGACTCGAGTCTGTAATCGCTGCCAAAGATGCTTGAACAAAGTACTGAGGAAAGGGTCTGAATAATATGTACGTGTGATATTTTCAGTTTTGGGGGGGCTTTTCATACTTTTTATTTTTATTTTTATCGATTACCACAGGGTAAGCATTGCCTACCCTGACTGCATGTCACTGCCTGCATTAAATTACTAGCAAGTATCCATCAGGACAACCAACTATAGATGTTTGTAATGTATAAATTTTAATTAGGAGAGGGAGACAGACCGTGTTCACCATGGCCAGCGCCAGGCCACTCTGTGGCGGTGCCAGCAGGGCTGGTTACTGAGGCAGGTGCAGCAGACTCCCAGACGGGCAGAGGGGAGCGCCAGCACTGACAGTTTCCTGGCAACCTCACTCCTCTCGGACACTTTACTATACATGCGATTGAGACGCGCTCAGCAGTGAGTGAGCTGCACACACCTTAGGGGGAAAAGAGGAGAGATTAGAGGAAAAGAGTGAGGAGTCTCATCTTACCCAAGAACAGGCTTGATACAACCTGGACTTTACTAGGTAGACCTGTGCTCATCTCATTTCTCCCAAAGGTAAAAATGTAATAGACCAAATCATAGCAGAGTAATGTTTCATACAAAACATGGGAAATGAAGGTATACAAAGCCTCACAAACACTTTTCCAATTAGAGAACAAATCCATTGTTTACCAGACTACTGTAATATGTTTTTCGCTCAGCATATTGTGTACGAGCATCTTGACATTTTGTAATTCTTTCTCAATTATTTGTATTTGGACATGACACTCCTTACCCAGGACATTATAGACAGCCCCTTGCTGACTGAAGCCTCCCAGCTGGTCCAGAACACTCTGCCTCCTCTTCTTCAGGGTGCTGGCATCAACAAATACCCTGCACACAAGACAAGCACGGTGACGTCAAACAAACAACAGAGAAAATATGGCCCAAATGGAAAGAATCCAGATATCTAAAAGTCAGAACCTTTTTCATTCTGCTGCTTCACCCCATACTAAAAGAACATAATACCGTGGACCCCCCTGGGACTCTGATGTAAATGTAGTCCTCAAGCTCAGGGGATCCACCAATGAAGAAGCGTCTCAGTTCTGACACTGTTCCTGTGGTCTCCACGTATGACACATTATTGTATGCTTCCCTATGGGATACAGACACACACAGTCAGAGTAGATCATCATTTACGCTACTTTCAGAAAACAATTCTGACTGTCATTATACACATATACACACCTTACCAGGGGTGGAAGGAATGACCAGGTAGCCATAGCCTTCATTTCTGTAGTGCTGCCAGAAGTACAGAACTGGCCATTGGGGGAGGGATTCTATTATAAAATAATTAATAATAATGCATGTTACAAATTCCATTTTATGATAACTGTTATCAGGAATACAATATAAACTAAATATTTATATTGAAATAAATATTAATACAATATACACTCACCCTCTATCTCATCCTGTCTGACGATGTTCTGGCTCATATCTAGCCACTTCGAAAATAACATCTACTCAACTAAGATGCATCTAACTTCATCTTGCTGTTTCAAAACAGTGTTAATACCTGATTGAGCCGGTGAGTTGAGGGTGTCCAGCTCAATGCCTTCCCTCTCCGGTTGAGCCAAAACCTGCTGCTGAAGGTGTTGGGAGAGGGCTGCTGTAGAGGTGACTCTCTGAATACGGATCCTGTAAACACCATTGTAAATATAAACAAAGTAAACAACATTCTAGCTAACTATTTGCCATGTTTCCCTGGCAAACTCAGTCAGGGTTCAGGTCAAACAATATAATGGGTGTTCATCGTCATCTGCTTTTAGAGCTAACTTTATGGCAATACAAGGAATAAAAGCCACACAAAGGCCAACTGCAACTTACTTAATTGTAAGGTATTTCACAGTATCCCGGGTGTCAGTGCTCCAGCCGTCTGCCATGTTGTAACGTTAGGAACCTTTTTGATGGCTAGCTAGGTTAGTAGCAACGGACACACACGCGCGCTCTGTATAAAGCAGCAAGATGGTTACCAGCAGGATATTTAGCCAATTCGCTAGCTAGCCAATTTTGCAGCTAGCTAGTACTTTTCACAAGCGTCTGCTCTTTGCATAGGAACAACAGTCTTTTTTTTGTGTGTGTATTTCTAAAAATATATATATTTTAAATGTATTTTTCATTAAATTGTTTATATTGATTAATTTTGTTTTTGTTGTTATTATTATTTTATTTCATTTTTATTAACAACAAATCAATACAAAAAGTACATGGGGAACACAAATGTATCTAAAGAAAATACAAAGGACATTTGCGCTAGGTGGTACAATATCACATTACACAAGGACATTAATGGACAACTATTTATTGGTGCACTACTGCCACCTATCGTTGGATCCAGTCCAGGACAGCAGAATAAAAAACACCCACTGATAATATGTAACGTTTACATTTTACATTTACATTTAAGTCATTTAGCAGACGCTCTTATCCAGAGCGACTTACAAATTGGTGCATTCAACTTAGCCAGTGTAATGTCAGAACAATAATTGTTCCCGTGCTGTAAAAGGTTTAAGAACCATTGATGTAATTAAGAAAAATATCTGTCTGACACAAATAATTGCAATTTCTAAAGTTTTATTGGAAATACATGTTTCAAACAGCACAAGTCAAGTACAGATGGGTGTAGCTACATCAGATAAATTCTAATTTAGTTTAAATGTGATGCAGTCCTCCAGTCCCAGTTCATATGCACACTTTTGACATGCTTCAGACCAGATGCATGCTCCACTTCTGTGCACAATGTTCATGAACTTGCATACATCACAGTGTTTCAAGCTTATGCATTCTGCATCTCTCAGCTGTCTTTCATCTGAAGCCATATCCTCCAGGGTCTAAACAGGTGTAGGTTTCCGTCTCTGTGTGGGAGACCAGATATTGCAAGGAGGCCAGTAAGGGGCCCTCTTCTCTTCCCTTTGGCCAAAGGAGACATAAGACCCCAATACCAGTGACACTGCCCTGCGGCCGGTGCTGTCCTTTGGATGAGACCGCGTAGACAGAGGTCTTATCTCTCTGTTGTTACTAAACATCTCATGGCACTTATGGCATGAGTAGGGGTGTTGACCCTGCTTCTCCTGGCTATATTTCCAAGCCTAAGCATGGGAAAGCGCTTCTACGCACTATGTAAATCCAACTCATTATCATACGCCACCTGGGTAGGATGTATGGGGACCAATATCGTATTTGTTTTGTAAGAATGGTGCATGTCGCAAAATATAAGAATGAGACCAATATATGTATTTTGCACATTTTTTATTAATTTTTTATTTAACCAGGTAAGCCAGTTGAGAACAAGTTCTCATTTACAACTGCGACCTGGCCAAGATAAAGCAAAGCAGTGCGATAAAAACAACAACACAGAGTTACATATGGGGTAAACAAAACATAAAGTCAAAAATACAACAGAAAATATATATACAGTGTGTGCGAATGTAGTAAATTATGGAGGTAAGGCAAAAAAAAGGCCATAGTGCAAAATAGTTACAATTTCGTATTAACACTGGAATGATAGATGTGCAAAAGATGATGTGCAAATAGAGATACTGGGGTGAAAATTAGCAAAATAATGTGTGTGTGTGTGGTAGTAGGAGTAATAGTTGGCCATTATTTCTTTGAACATCTCAGTTTGGGCAGCAGCCACTGAAGAAACCTGTCAATCAAAAACAACAGGAGAATAAATAGTATTATAAACTGGTTGATTCCAGCCCTGAATGCTGATTGGCTGACAGCCGTGGTATGTCAGACCGTATACCACAGGTATGACAAAACATTTATTTTTACTGCTCTAATTACATTGGTAACCAGTTTATCATAGCAATAAGGGAACTCGGGGGTATGTGGAATATGGCCAATTTACCACGGCTAAGGGCTGTATCCAGGCACGACGCTCTGCGTCGTGCTTAAGAACAGCCCTTAGACGTGGTAGGTTGGCCATATACAACACCCCCTCGTGCCTTATTGCTTAAGTTTGCATTAACACATCAGACAGCTGCTCTTTCTCTGCTACCTCATTCTATTTCTCTAATTCTCTAGTCTAGTATTCCCTGTTTATATTCCACTTCTCCCTCATTTATTTCCTCACCTCTTCCTCAGACTCTTCTTTTCCTCTTTCTTGTCCTCCTCCTTACTTTCTCCAACATTTTCTATCTGTTGCATCTTATTGGCCTTCTCTTGCTTCACTCCTTTTTTGGCCTTGCCCTTCTTTTTCTTATTGATCTTCCCTTCCTGAATATTTTGGACAAGGAGAAAAAGTAATGTAAGCTTATGGGTTTTCTCTTCTCTTGAGCTACTATATCTAGAGATATGCTATACTGTAGAAGGACATACGGACAAGATTCCCTTCTTGTATTTCCTCTCACCTGTGGGGCCACTCCTGCCATTTCCTGCGCCATTTCTTGGAGCAGCTTCCTGCCAGTCTCACTCAGGTTGGTGATGGGGGCCAGGCGAATAATCTGTACAGACAAAGGGTCAAACCATTGAGATGTGACACAAACACAAACAAATGTAAGAGACGCCTACCAGTTGATGGTCCTTCAGTGGAACTTGTGGTTCCTTTGGAGGCTCTGGAAAGTCGTCAGTAGAGGCATCATTGCCATCATCACGCTGTGTGTCAGAGAGCTAGCTGGTCATAGTCCATTCTCCACATTCAGTGAAAGAGTTACTCAAATACATGGTGCAGAACTTATGGGCTCTATCAATGTAATTGTCTGCATAATTTCCAATCCGCCATATATATATATATTATTATATATTTTTTTGTATGCAGAACTTACCAGGAAGTCTGACTCATCGAAGGAGTGGAGAGACAGATCGTCGTCCTCTACCATATCCCTCACTTCAAGCTTTGTCACCTTTCCATCCTCCTCATCCTTAACTTTCAGCAGTGGTGTCCTCCTTCCATGATCCTCATCATCACACTGTGTATCAGAGTCAGCTAGTCAGAGACCATCCTCCTCACAGTGATGTCACTCAACAAAGACATGGACGGTACGGTACAACTCTCTTACCTCAGATTCACAGTCAGTAAAGGAGTCGATGGAAAAGTCATCGGAGTTGGAGGACGAGATCACCTCATCATAATTTTTCTCTATCAGCCGAGTCACCCTTCCAGACTGAGGAGACAGCGAAAGGCATGTACTCATGGCAGCCATAGAATACACTGGCACCAACATGGTTTACAAGTAGTGAGTAATACATGGGTAACTGAAAATGCAAGTGTATTGAAATGCAATAAATGCAACTCCAATAACATTAGGGATGGAGATAAAGACCTTCCATAGTATAGGAATCTTTAAAATGTCGAATGGATGATTATCAATTCAACTAAGCCAACCAAAATGGCCATATGAATCAAAAGATTGATCTATCTGTTGTCTCTGTGGGAACAGCATAGATGTGTGACCTGGCTGAGAGGCTCTGGATTGATATTCCATCCATCCCCAGATGTCTGGTCCTGCCCACAGCTCACAATGATTGGCTGTTAACAGTAAAAAATGAATTAAACACTGCTTTGCTCATTTTGGCCATGGAAATAACTTGAATTATGTATCAATAAATATCAAAAGTACTGTTATGTGGTTGAATTTGAATGTGACTTACAGGCCTTTTGTGGATCTTAGTGGTCTGCACTGAAGTAGACTGTCAAGACAGCATTCAATGTGGTTAGATAGGGAGGGATATCTGCATTTGCTTTTATTGTGATAACTGCAGTTTGTACATGCAGCATGTATAACTAATGCGTATGTGTTATTGTTTTCAGGTCAGATATTACTTACAGGCTTTGGCCTTCTGCGCACCTTGCCGGTTGGCCACAACACAGAATCAGGGGTGTTCACCCTCACTGGATTCAACTGTCAACACAACACTCACTTTAAAATGTGATAATATAACAAAAACAGAACAAATAAATAAATATGTTATATTTACCACATAAGGGCGGCGCCTTAAAGCTCTTTTGATTCTCTCATCATTACGATCCATCTTGCTTTCTGAGGGAAACATTTCCATCAATTGATTGACACAAAACATAAAGCATATCCTGACACACACACACACACACACACACACACAAAGATGGCATCCACAATGGCACCCTATTCCCTATCTATCTATCTATCTATCTATCTATCTATCTATCTATCTATCTATCTATCTATCTATCTATCTATCTATCTATCTATCTATCTATCTATCTATCTATCTATCTATAATCTATCTATCTATATACTATATATATATATATATATATATATATATATATATATATATATATATATATATATATATATATATATATATATATATATATATATAAGGCACCCTGTATATATTATACAGGTTGGGAAGGCTGTGCATCAAAAGGCCAAAGGTTACCTGCAGCAACCTGAGTGAAGAAAGCGATTGTACAGATGAAATCACATCTGAACACAGTTTATGTAGTGAATTAATGCTTGGCACGTCATAAAATGTAACCAAGCATAAACGTCACAAGCAAAAGGCTTGTTTGGATAAGGTCTGTTTGTATTTTTTTTGTCATTTAGCAGACGCTCTTATCCAGAGCGACTTACAGGAGCAATTAGGGTTAAGTGCCTTGCTCAAGGGTACATCGACAGATTTTTCACCTAGTCGGCTCGGGGATTGGAACCAGCGACCTTTCGGATACTGGCACAACGCTCTTACCCACTAAGCTACCTTCCCACTGGTTGTAGCTAACTGAATAACGAAAGTGATGTGCATATATCCTACTGACTGAGAAATGGTTGTGTGGATGGTTGGTTCGACGTTTTACATAGGCCAACAGGAAATCATTAGGAATTAACCATTCCTTGCCAATATATATATATATTTTTTTATTTTTTTTGCACTTGGAGAAACAATCATTAAGGGACCACAATGGAAGTATTTGGTTTTATTGTGTTGTCCCTGACACGTTTTATTTTATTAAACGGTTTTAATTATTTTATTTAAGTGTCAAATCAAATATATCTATCTGGCTTTCTATCTAACTCAAATGGGCTGCTGAGGACACTTTGATCATCACATTTCAGGCACAAGTCAGCAGGTGGCAGTGTCTTTAAATGCAGCACTGCCTTAGTGCACTTCATGATCTGCAGATCAGTAATTTTGTGGTTGTGAATGTGATTTATCCAAATGCGGTAGTCCAGTACATTTGTTTTGGCTTAGCAAGCTAGCTACCCCCAGTTTTAGCTAAAATGTCCCCTGTAGCTCAGTTGGTAGAGCATGGCGCTTCCAACGCCAGGGTTGAGGGTTCGTTTCCCACGGGGGGCCAGTATGAAAATGTATGTACTAACTGTAAGTCGCTCTGGATAAGAGCGTCTGCTAAATGACTAAATTGTAAGAAGTGTTGTGCAATATTGGAGGACAGGTGTCGTAACTGACATTTTTGTATTGTGCTTGATTATCCACTAGTAGTTTGACAAATATGCACTGAGCATCAAAATTATCTCCCGAATAGTTTTGAAAGAATTTAGGGTGAGCTGTTGTAACTTCTCAAGGGATATGTTCTGTGTTGGATTGTGATGTTATGCCTTTCATTGACGCCTGGTATGTCTGCACCCTAACACAAGGCAATGGTGTTCCGGAACTGTTGATGTATTGAAAGTACTGTTGTGTAAACAAATTGGTTGTATTATCACCTCCCGCAATATAAGGGACATGTAAGCATTTCTTCCTTGAGTTCTTCCCTATGAAATCAGAGGTGGATCTCCCCTGCAGCTGCTCGTATTAAATATGTTTCTATTATATCGTCAAATAGCCTCTGCCTTAATCTTGGATCGAATTTTCCACAACAATGTGGTTCAGAGGTTCAAGAGTTCACGAGTGGCATTGTTTCTGTCATTATAGTATCCTTTGTTTTGTTTACTGTAACTACATATTTCGGTTTATCAGAGGATGCCTTCAGTCTTGGAACTACAGTTTTTGGCAATGGGCATGGTAAATTAGCAAGGAGGGGCTAGGTGAATCAAGAGTCATATGCTCGGTAGCTAGCTACTTTGAATGGGAGTGTTGTAACGTTATCTAGCTTGCTACAATTTGTAGCTAACGTTAAAGACGTAAAAGATGGTGCCAGTAGGCTACAGCGGCAAGCAAGAGCACAACACATCAATGCCACTGATGTCTGTCAACCCTATAATTTCCGTTTTAATCCTGTCCTATTCCAGTACACAAACTCATCACATATTCCTTCCGCTACAAGACAGTGACCCAGCTACTCCTAAGCATTGGGGTTCTGGTGCCCCTCTGTGGTGGTATTGAGAAGAGTGTGGGCACTGTTCGTGTCCTCATGTTTCAGCTGCTCTCTATCAGCACAGGGGTGTTGTACACCATCCTGGGGCTGGTACTGTTTGGTGCATCTTCCCAGAATCAAGTGGAGGGGTTAGTTCCTGTATCCCTCTCCCTTATGGGTATGGCCACAGTGCACTCCCGTATGGTTAAGGGCTTTCTTTTTGGAGTCAGTGTATCCATGTTAGCCCTGCCCTGACTGTTTCTGCTCATCGTAATACTTTTGGTCCCACAAACTGTCTTCCTCTGCAACGTCATCATTGCAGGGCAGGATCTGTATCCTTACTCCAACCTCATTGTGGTTGAAAATAACTGTGATACACTCTGCAGTGTGTCACAGCTTTAAGTGTGCGTAGTAGTATAGTTAAGTTGTAATATTTGTGTGTGTTGTATATGCTTGAAATGTTTGTTGAGTCCTCATGCTGAACATTATGGGATGTTTGGTTAGGAAAATCTTGCATCACTGCGTCACACATTCTCTTTATCTTGCTCTGGTGAAACAGACGGAAAGGGCTGGCTCTCACTTCTAGACATGTCTGATGCTAGGGCATCAGTGCTGGACAAGAAGATGCCTTTCAGGCTGCTGAGGACCATTGGTGTCCTGTATGTCCCTGCATCAACAGAGGAGAGAAGGAAGACGGTCCACCCACCGTGAGTACTGAGAAAGCGCTAAACGCATTATTTATCCTACAAGACAAGAGGTCATTAAATTAACATGATTTTTGGGTGCAAGCCAGAGAACATGATGTTCTACAGTATAATGAGGTGCAGTTTTAATAGAGGATCCTCAGCTGTAATTGAATACTGTACAATAGACACCTAGTGGTCCCCCATGATTCAATAGAGAATCACTGTTTAGTTAGATAAGCGCCCCTTAATCTCTCCACATTCTCATTGGTTGCAGAATCATTCCATCCCCAGGCTCCTACCCAGTCCACGCCCACGCTCCAGTTTCCTCCAATCTACAGGCTACCGAGACCACACCAAAGACATTTGAAGGCTGGGCCAACTCATACTATACACAGGGGAGCCCTGTTCAGCTCTCAGGTTATTATGGTCACAACCATGGATATGTCCTCAAGCATAGCTTTGGGCCAAGTCATGGACATAGTCACTAACACAGCTCCGGCCATGGACACAGTCATGGGCACACATATGCCTCTCAAACCACTAGTCACTGGGATCCAGTGGCTCAACATCTACATTCTCAACATTCCCACCTCAGTCCACTGTCTGTGTCTGTCAGTGCCCCCCAGAGTTTCACAGCAAACATGCCAGAGTCACTGCCAGGATCTGTGATGGTTCACCCAGGGGCACCTGTGTCTTCACTGACCGTTTGATGACATAGAAAACACATTGAATGACAGAGCTATCTCATATGTTATACGTTGAGATATAATATGCTTGGACATGGGGTTTGAGGCAGTACTTAAAGGTACACGGTTTCTTCACTGATGATTTTGGTTTCAAGAAACAAGCAGGCTCAAAATGTTCAAGGTCAAATCAATACAAGAAGGTTTTGATTGTCAGTTGATTGTAAGACCACTCCTTTTGGCTTGTACTTTGCGTTTTTCTACACATACTGTAGACAAATCTCTTGGCACTCTTGATATATCAGGCATTTTATATTACACTTTCACTGATTTATTCAGTTTTCCTTTACTTAACTACTTACAGCAATTAAATAGCATCCCCTCACCAGTAAATTAGATCCATTACATGCAGTTTGTTTGGCAATCAACATTATTGTAAATTGAGGAGCAGGGAGCAGTGGGTGAGGTTATCAAGAGTGTGGGCTATAAGGGCAGATTATGATGTAATCTTTAGAAAATGAGGCAGTTGTGCACAGTAAAGAGAAGCCATAAATGACAACCAAGACTAAATATAGCAAATCAATGATTATTATTTCTTTACAAATGCATGCTTTCAAGTTATACTGTTTATATACAAATAGCTATTTTGCATATACAACTGGATCAAGTGGTAAGAGTCATGTAACAGGTCATGATGGAACACGTTATTCGATATCAGTAATGCAAGAGAAAAAGTTAAAAGGCACACAATTCTTCAATGAAAACATGAACCCTGCCATATCACTACAATAGTTTAGGGGTTTCTCTATTAAAAGAAACACCAAAAGGACAGCTGAACATCACCCTTATATCATCCACTTCATTTCATACAGTTAATGTTCAACAGAACCTCAGAAAATTGAAGTAAATATTCTGTATTAGACCTTCAACCATCAGCATAGAAAGATAAAACCTACATAAAATGCTTACTGGGTGTACAAAACATTAGGAACGCCTGCTCTTTCCATGACATAGCTTTCACCTGGATTTACCTGGTCTGTCTATGATCCCTTGTTGATGTCACTTGTTAAATCCACTTCAATTAGTGTAGATGAAGGGCAGGAGACACATTAAAGGAGGATTTTTAAGTCTTGCTACAATTGAGACATGGATTGTGTGTGTGTGCCATTCAGAAGGTAAATGGGGAAGACAAAAGATTGAAGTGCCTTTAAACGGGGTATGGTAGTAGGTTCCAGGTGCACCGGGTTGAGTGTGTCAAGAACTGCAACGCTGCTGTGTTTTTCACGCTCAACAGTTTCCCGTGTATCAAGAATGGTCCACCACCCAAAGGACATCCAGACAACTGTGGGAAGCATTGGAGTCAACATGGGCCAGCATCCCTGTGGAATGCTTTCGACACCTTGTAGAGTCCATGCCCCGACGAATTGAGGCTGTTCTGAAGGCAAAAGGGGGCGGGTGGAACTCAATATTAGGAAGGTGTTCCTAATGTTTTGTACACTCAGTACTGTACTGTACACATCCCAGAATTAGTGATTATCAGAACACACATAAATGACAGTTAATAGACGTATTCATGTTGTACTGCAAGTGCACATACAACCAACACATATTGCATTGCCTAAATGCCGTGGTAGTGTTCATCTAAATGTGACTAGTTGGCACTAAGCCTTACAGTCAGAGAGCATGAGAAAAGAACACCTGGACATTTTTACAGTTTACCACCATTGAATCTAAGACCTATTATTTAATGAACCGATGAAGAACAAGGCTCAATGACTAAATAGTTACTGCAATTTAAATGTACAAATTTAACAGTACATGGTACAATATGAATGTGCTACAAGTATGCATACAGTGGAAGTCGGAAGTTTACATACACCTTAGCCAAATACATTTAAACTCAGTTTTTCACAATTCCTGACATTTAGTCCTAGTAAAAATTCAATTTCTTAGGTCAGTTAGGATCACCACTATATTTTAAGAATGTGAAATGTCAGAATAATAGTAGAGAGAATGATTTATTTCAGCTTTTATTTCTTTCATCACATTCCCAGTGGGTCAGAAGTTTACATACACTCAATTAGTATTTGGTAGCATTGACTTTAAATTGCTTAACTTGGGTCAAACGTTTCGGGTAGCCTTCCACAAGCTTCCCACAATAAGTTGGGTGAATTTTGTCCCATTCCTCCTGACAGAGCTGGTGTAACTGAGTCAGGTTTGTAGGCCTCCTTGCTCGCACACGCTTTTTCAGTTCTGCCCACACATTTTCTATAGGATTGAGGTCAGGGCTTTGTGATGGCCACTCCAATACCTTGACTTTGTTGTCCTTAAGCCATTTTACCACAACTTTGGAAGTATGCTTGGGGTCATTGTCCATTTGGAAGACCCATTTGCGACCAAGCTTTAACTTCCTGACTGATGTCTTGAGATGTTGCTTCAATATATCCACATCATTTTCCTTCCTCATGATGCCATCTATTTTGTGAAGTGCACCAGTCCCTCCTGCAGCAAAGCACCCCAACAGCATGATGCTGCCACCCCCGTGCAAGCTTCCCCCTTTTTCCTCCAAACATAACGATGGTCATAATGGCCAAACAGTTCCATTTTTGTTTAATCAGACTAGAGGACATTTCTCCAAAAAGTACGATCTTTGTCCCCATGTGCAGTTGCAAACCGTAGTCTGGCTTTTTTATGGCGGTTTTGGAGCAGTGGCTTCTTCCTTGCTGAGCGACCTTTCAGGTTATGTCAATATAGGACTCGTTTTACTGTGGATATAGATACTTTTGTACCCGTTAACTCCAGCATCTTCACAAGGTCCTTTGCTGTTGTTCTGGGATTGATTTGCAAAGTACGTTCATCTCTAGGAGACAGAACGCGTCTCCTTCCTGAGCGGTATGATGGCTGCGTGGTCCCATGGTGTTTATACTTGCCTACTATTGTTTGTCCAGATGAACGTGGTACCTTCAGGCGTTTGGAAATTGCTCCCTAGGATGAACCAGACTTGTGGAGGTCTACAGTTTTTTTTCTGAGGTCTTGGCAGATTTCTTTTGATTTTCCCATGATGTCAAGCAAAGAGACACTGAGTTTGAAGGTAGGCCTTGAAATACATCCACAGGTACACCTCCAGTTGACTCAAATGATGTCAATTAGCCTGTCAGAAGCTTCTAAAGCCATGATATCATTTTCTGGAATTTTCCAAGCTGTTTAAAGGCACAGTCAACTTAGTGTATGTAAACTTCTGACCCACTGGAATTGTGATACAGTGAATTATAAGTGAAATAATCTGTCTATAAACAATTGTTGGAAAAATTACTTGTGTCATGCACAAAGTAGATGTCCTAACCGACTTGCCAAAACTATAGTTTGTTGACAATAAATTTGTGGAGTGGTTGAAAAACGAGTTTTAATGACTCCAACCTAAGTGTAAACTTCCGTCTTCAACTGTATTTTACTCTAATCTTGCTCTGCTCTCTGTATTTACACAACCTTCCTAGGGCATCTGAATAGGCGGCCATGTTGAATTTGTAAATACATTCACAGACGGCAAATATATAATGCTTTCAATGCCTTAGACGTCAAATTAGTTAATATACAAGAAAAAACGCCTTGTGGGGATCTTCACAGCATGATAAATGTCCTGACGCAATATTTCATATCATAATCACCTCTGTTTTCGCCTACATGGGACCAACACTTTACAAAATCTATCCAGCCACCAGAGGTTACACCACCTCAGGCTAGGGAATGAATAAAGCGAACAATAATAAAAAATTCCAAACCCCTTATTACAGTGAGAGGCACATCTAATCTATTAACATTAATACAACTATACACATAAAAAAAGAAAACCGAAATAGATTTCACTCTGACTTAACCTTACGCTCAGTGACATGCGTTGAGGTCGGTGGCTATTATCAAAGCCAGATTTACTCACAAATAAACCTTGATGAAGCCCAAGTTCACCGTAGAATAGGTTACAGTAGCTCCAACAACCAGAGTGACATAGGCTATTAACTGAAATTGACAAACAATTTTAACCAAATGTAAATAACAATGTAGCCAAGCTACACAAGCGATAGCCTCTGATGGCGGCATACTTCATATAATCCGATAAAATGACACACTGTTAAGCTCAGCCATAAATCGATGTAGCATCCACAGTTAGAACTGATAGGTGGCACTAAAAGACCAATATATGGACACATAGACTTTATTGCACATTTATTAAAAATAAAAAAATGGAAATACCTTATTTACATTAGTATTCAGACCCTTTGCTATGAGACTCGAAATTGAGCTCAGGTGCATCCTGTTTCCATTGATCATCCTGAAGATTTTTCTACAACTTGATTGGAGTCCACCTGTGGTAAATTCAATTGATTGGACATGATTTGGAAAGGCACACACCTGTCTATATAAGGTCCCACAGTTGACTGTGCATGTCTGAAAAAAAGCCATGAGGATGAAGGAATTGTCCGTAGAGCTCCGAGACAGGATTGTTTCGAGGCACAGATCTGGGGAAGGGTACCAAAAAATGTCTGCAGCATTGAAGGTCCCCAAGGAGACAGTGGCCTCCATCATTCTTAAATGGAAGAAGTTTGAAACCACCAAGAATCGTCCTAGAGCTGGCCGCCCGGCCAAACTGAGCAATCGGGGGAGAAGGGTCAAAGAGGTGACCAAGAACCCGATGGTCACTCTGACAGAGCTCCAGATTTTCTCTGTGGAGATGGGAGAACCTACCAGAAGGACAACCATCTCTGCAGCACTCCACCAATCAGGCCTTTATGGTAGAGTGGCCCGACAGAAGCCACTCCTCAGTAAAAGGCACATGACAGCCCGCTTGGAGTTTGCCAAAAGGCAGCTAAAAGACTCTCAGACAATGAGAAACAAGATTTTCTGGTCTGATGAAATCAAGATTGAACTCTTTGGCCTGAATGCCAAGCGTCAAGTCTGGAGGAAACCTGGCACCATCCCTACGGTGAAGCATGGTGGTGGCAGCATCATGCTGTGGGGATGTTTCTCAGTGGCAAGGACTGGGAAACTAATCAGGATCGAGGGACAGATGAATGGCGCGAAGTATAGAGAGATCCTTGATGAAAACATCTCCAGAGCACTCAGGACCTCAGACTTCGGCGAAGGTTCACCTTCCAACAGGTCAACGACACAAAGCACACAGCCAGGACAATGCAGGAGTGGCTTCGGGACAAGCCTCTGAATGTCCTTGAGTGGCCCAGCCAGAGCCCAGACTTGAACCCGATCGAACATCTCTGAAAAGACCTGAAAACAGCTGTGCAGCAACGCTCCCCATCCCCATCCCCATCCAACCTTACAGAACTTGAGAGGATCTGCAGAGAAAAATGGGAGAAACTCCCCAAATACAGGTGTGCCAGGCTTGTAGCATCATACCCAAGAAGACTCGAGTCTGTAATCGCTGCCAAAGATGCTTCAACAAAGTACTAAGGAAAGGGTCTGAATAATATGTACGTGTGATATTTTCAGTTTTGGGGGGGCTTTTCATACTTTAAAAAAATATATATATCGATTACCACAGGGTAAGCATTGCCTACCCTGACCGCATGTCACTGCCTGCATTAAATTACTAGCAAGTATCCATCAGGACAACCAACTATAGATGTTTGTAATGTATAAAGTTTAATTAGGAGAGGGAGACAGACCGTGTTCACCATGGCCAGCGCCAGGCCACTCTGTGGCGGTGCCAGCAGGGCTGGTTACTGAGGCAGGTGCAGCAGACTCCCAGACGGGCAGAGGGGAGCGCCAGCACTGACAGTTTCCTGGCAACCTCACTCCTCTCGGACACTTTACTATACATGCGATTGAGACGCGCTCAGCAGTGAGTGAGCTGCACACACCTTAGGGGGAAAAGAGGAGAGATGAGAGGAAAAGAGTGAGGAGTCTCATCTTACCCAAGAACAGGCTTGATACAACCTGGACTTTACTAGGTAGACCTGTGCTCATCTCATTTCTCCCAAAGGTAAAAATGTAATAGACCAAATGATAGCAGAGTAATGTTTCATACAAAACATGGGAAAAGAAGGTATACAAAGCCTCACAAACACTTTTCCAATTAGAGAACAAATCCATTGTTTACCAGACTACTGTAATATGTTTTTCGCTCAGCATATTGTGTACGAGCATCTTGACATTTTGTAATTCTTTCTCAATTATTTGTATTTGGACATGACATTCCTTACCCAGGACATTATAGACAGCCCCTTGCTGACTGAAGCCTCCCAGCTGGTCCAGAACACTCTGCCTCCTCTTCTTCAGGGTGCTGGCATCAACAAATACCCTGCACACAAGACAAGCACGGTGACGTCAAACAAACAACAGAGAAAATATGGCCCAAATGGAAAGAATCCAGATCTCTAAAAGTCAGAACCTTTTTCATTCTGCTGCTTCACCCCATACTAAAAGAACATAATACCGTGGACCCCCCTGGGACTCTGATGTAAATGTAGTCCTCAAGCTCAGGGGATCCACCAATGAAGAAGCGTCTCAGTTCTGACACTGTTCCTGTGGTCTCCACGTATGACACATTATTGTATGCTTCCCTATGGGATACAGACACACACAGTCAGAGTAGATCATCATTTACGCTACTTTCAGAAAACAATTCTGACTGTCATTATACACATATACACACCTTACCAGGGGTGGAAGGAATGACCAGGTAGCCATAGCCTTCATTTCTGTAGTGCTGCCAGAAGTACAGAACTGGCCATTGGGGGAGGGATTCTATGATAAAATAATTAATAATAATGCATGTTACAAATACCATTTTATGATAACTATTATCAGGAATACAATATAAACTAAATATTTATATTGAAATAAATATTAATACAATATACACTCACCCTCTATCTCATCCTGTCTGACGATGTTCTGGTCCATATCTAGCCACTTCGAAAATAACATCTACTCAACTAAGATGCATCTAACTTCATCTTGCTGTTTCAAAACAGTGTTAATACCTGATTGAGCCGGTGAGTTGAGGGTGTCCAGCTCAATGCCTTCCCTCTCCGGTTGAGCCAAAACCTGCTGCTGAAGGTGTTGAGAGAGGGCTGCTGTAGAGGTCACTCTCTGAATACGGATCCTGTAAACACCATTGTAAATATAAACAAAGTAAACAACATTCTAGCTAACTATTTGCCATGTTTCCCTGGCAAACTCAGTCAGGGTTCAGGTCAAACAATATAATGGGTGTTCATCGTCATCTGCTTTTAGAGCTAACTTTATGGCAATACAAGGAATAAAAGCCACACAACGGCCAACTGCAACTTACTTAATTGTAAGGTATTTCACAGTATCCCGGGTGTCAGTGCTCCAGCCGTCTGCCATGTTGTAACGTTAGGAACCTTTTTGATGGCTAGCTAGGTTAGTAGCAACGGACACACACGCGCGCTCTGTATAAAGCAGCAAGATGGTTACCAGCAGGATATTTAGCCAATTCGCTAGCTAGCCAATTTTGCAGCTAGCTAGTACTTTTCACAAGCGTCTGCTCTTTGCATAGGAACAACAGTCTTTTTTTTGTGTGTGTATTTCTAAAAATATATATTTTAAATGTATTTTTCATTAAATTGTTTATATTGATTAATTTTGTTTTTGTTGTTATTATTATTTTATTTTATTTTTATTAACAACAAATCAATACAAAAAGTACATGGGGAACACAAATATATATAAAGAAAATACAAAGGACATTTGCGCTAGGTGGTACAATATCACATTACACAAGGACATTAATGGACAACTATTTATTGGTGCACTACTGCCACCTATCGTTGGATCCAGTCCAGGACAGCAGAATAAAAAACACCCACTGATAATATGTAACGTTTACATTTTACATTTACATTTAAGTCATTTAGCAGACGCTCTTATCCAGAGCGACTTACAAATTGGTGCATTCAACTTAGCCAGTGTAATGTCAGAACAATAATTGTTCCCGTGCTGTAAAAGGTTTAAGAACCATTGATGTAATTAAGAAAAATATCTGCCTGACACAAATAATTGCAATTTCTAAAGTTTTATTGGAAATACATGTTTCAAACAGCACAAGTCAAGTACAGATGGGTGTAGCTACATCAGATAAATGCTAATTTAGTTTAAATCTGATGCAGTCCTCCAGTCCCAGTTCATATGCACACTTTTGACATGCTTCAGACCAGATGCATGCTCCACTTCTGTGCACAATGTTCATGAACTTGCATACATCACAGTGTTTCAAGCTTATGCATTCTGCATCTCTCAGCTGTCTTTCATCTGAAGCCATATCCTCAGGGGTCTAAACAGGTGTAGGTTTCCGTCTCTGTGTGGGAGACCAGATATTGCAAGGAGGCCAGTAAGGGGCCCTCTTCTCTTCCCTTTGGCCAAAGGAGACCTAAGACCCCAATACCAGTGACACTGCCCTGCGGCCGGTGCTGTCCTTTGGATGAGACCGCGTAGACAGAGGTCTTATCTCTCTGTTGTTACTAAACATCTCATGGCACTTATGGCATGAGTAGGGGTGTTGACCCTGCTTCTCCTGGCTATATTTCCAAGCCTAAGCATGGGAAAGCGCTTCTACGCACTATGTAAATCCAACTCATTATCATACGCCACCTGGGTAGGATGTATGGGGACCAATATCGTATTTGTTTTGTAAGAATGGTGCATGTCGCAAAATATAAGAATGAGACAAATATATGTATTTTGCAAATTTTTTATAAATTTTTTATTTAACCTTTATTTAACCAGGTAAGCCAGTTGAGAACAAGTTCTCATTTACAACTGCGACCTGGCCAAGATAAAGCAAAGCAGTGCGATAAAAACAACAACACAGAGTTACATATGGGGTAAACAAAACATAAAGTCAAAAATACAACAGAAAATATATATACAGTGTGTGCGAATGTAGTAAATTATGGAGGTAAGGCAATAAATAGGCCATAGTGCAAAATAGTTACAATTTCGTATTAACACTGGAATGATAGATGTGCAAAAGATGATGTGCAAATAGAGATACTGGGGTGAAAATTAGCAAAATAATGTGTGTGTGTGTGGTAGTAGGAGTAATAGTTGGCCATTATTTCTTTGAACATCTCAGTTTGGGCAGCAGCCACTGAAGAAACCTGTCAATCAAAAACAACAGGAGAATAAATAGTATTATAAACTGGTTGATTCCAGCCCTGAATGCTGATTGGCTGACAGCCGTGGTATGTCAGACCGTATACCACAGGTATGACAAAACATTTATTTTTACTGCTCTAATTACATTGGTAACCAGTTTATCATAGCAATAAGGGAACTCGGGGGTATGTGGAATATGGCCAATTTACCACGGCTAAGGGCTGTATCCAGGTACTACGCTCTGCGTCGTGCTTAAGAACAGCCCTTAGACGTGGTAGGTTGGCCATATACAACACCCCCTCGTGCCTTATTGCTTAAGTTTGCATTAACACATCAGACAGCTGCTCTTTCTCTGCTACCTCATTCTATTTCTCTAATTCTCTAGTCTAGTATTCCCTGTTTATATTCCACTTCTCCCTCATTTATTTCCTCACCTCTTCCTCAGACTCTTCTTTTCCTCTTTCTTGTCCTCCTCCTTACTTTCTCCAACATTTTCTATCTGTTGCATCTTATTGGCCTTCTCTTGCTTCACTCGTTTTTTGGCCTTGCCCTTCTTTTTCTTATTGATCTTCCCTTCCTGAATATTTTGGACAAGGAGAAAAAGTAATGTAAGCTTATGGGTTTTCTCTTCTCTTGAGCTACTATATCTAGAGATATGCTATACTGTAGAAGGACATACGGACAAGATTCCCTTCTTGTATTTCCTCTCACCTGTGGGGCCACTCCTGCCATTTCCTGCGCCATTTCTTGGAGCAGCTTCCTGCCAGTCTCACTCAGGTTGGTGATGGGGGCCAGGCGAATAATCTGTACAGACAAAGGGTCAAACCATTGAGATGTGACACACACACAAACAAATGTAAGAGACGCCTACCAGTTGATGGTCCTTCAGTGGAACTTGTGGTTCCTTTGGAGGCTCTGGAAAGTCGTCAGTAGAGGCATCATTGCCATCATCACGCTGTGTGTCAGAGAGCTAGCTGGTCATAGTCCATTCTCCACATTCAGTGAAAGAGTTACTCAAATACATGGTGCAGAACTTATGGGCTCTATCAATGTAATTGTCTGCATAATTTCCAATCCGCCATATATATATATATTATTATATATTTTTTTGTATGCAGAACTTACCAGGAAGTCTGACTCATCGAAGGAGTGGAGAGACAGATCGTCGTCCTCTACCATATCCCTCACTTCAAGCTTTGTCACCTTTCCATCCTCCTCATCCTTAACTTTCAGCAGTGGTGTCCTCCTTCCATGATCCTCATCATCACACTGTGTATCAGAGTCAGCTAGTCAGAGACCATCCTCCTCAGAGTGATGTCACTCAACAAAGACATGGACGGTACGGTACAACTCTCTTACCTCAGATTCACAGTCAGTAAAGGAGTCGATGGAAAAGTCATCGGAGTTGGAGGACGAGATCACCTCATCATAATTTTTCTCTATCAGCCGAGTCACCCTTCCAGACTGAGGAGACAGCGAAAGGCATGTACTCATGGCAGCCATAGAATACACTGGCACCAACATGGTTTACAAGTAGTGAGTAATACATGGGTAACTGAAAATGCAAGTGTATTGAAATGCAATAAATGCAACTCCAATAACATTAGGGATGGAGATAAAGACCTTCCATAGTATAGGAATCTTTAAAATGTCGAATGGATGATTATCAATTCAACTAAGCCAACCAAAATGGCCATATGAATCAAAAGATTGATCTATCTGTTGTCTCTGTGGGAACAGCATAGATGTGTGACCTGGCTGAGAGGCTCTGGATTGATATTCCATCCATCCCCAGATGTCTGGTCCTGCCCACAGCTCACAATGATTGGCTGTTAACAGTAAAAAATGAATTAAACACTGCTTTGCTCATTTTGGCCATGGAAATAACTTGAATTATGTATCAATAAATATCAAAAGTACTGTTATGTGGTTGAATTTGAATGTGACTTACAGGCCTTTTGTGGATCTTAGTGGTCTGCACTGAAGTAGACTGTCAAGACAGCATTCAATGTGGTTAGATAGGGAGGGATATCTGCATTTGCTTTTATTGTGATAACTGCAGTTTGTACATGCAGCATGTATAACTAATGCGTATGTGTTATTGTTTTCAGGTCAGATATTACTTACAGGCTTTGGCCTTCTGCGCACCTTGCCGGTTGGCCACAACACAGAATCAGGGGTGTTCACCCTCACTGGATTCAACTGTCAACACAACACTCACTTTAAAATGTGATAATATAACAAAAACAGAACAAATAAATAAATATGTTATATTTACCACATAAGGGCGGCGCCTTAAAGCTCTTTTGATTCTCTCATCATTACGATCCATCTATCTATCTATCTATCTATCTATCTATCTATCTATCTATCTATCTATCTATCTATCTATCTATCTATCTATCTATCTATCTATCTATCTATCTATCTATCTATCTATCTATCTATCTATCTATATATATATATATATATATATATATATATATATATATATATAAGGCACCCTGTATATATTATACAGGTTGGGAAGGCTGTGCATCAAAAGGCCAAAGGTTACCTGCAGCAACCTGAGTGAAGAAAGCGATTGTACAGATGAAATCACATCTGAACACAGTTTATGTAGTGAATTAATGCTTGGCACGTCATAAAATGTAACCAAGCATAAACGTCACAAGCAAAAGGCTTGTTTGGATACGGTCTGTTTGTATTTTTTTGGTCATTTAGCAGACGCTCTTATCCAGAGCGACTTACAGGAGCAATTAGGGTTAAGTGCCTTGCTCAAGGGTACATCGACAGATTTTTCACCTAGTCGGCTCGGGGATTGGAACCAGCGACCTTTCGGATACTGGCACAACGCTCTTACCCACTAAGCTACCTTCCCACTGGTTGTAGCTAACTGAATAACGAAAGTGATGTGCATATATCCTACTGACTGAGAAATGGTTGTGTGGATGGTTGGTTCGACGTTTTACATAGGCCAACAGGAAATCATTAGGAATTAACCATTCCTTGCCAATATATATATATTTTTTTTATTTTTTTTGCACTTGGAGAAACAATCATTAAGGGACCACAATGGAAGTATTTGGTTTTATTGTGTTGTCCCTGACACGTTTTATTTTATTAAACGGTTTTAATTATTTTATTTAAGTGTCAAATCAAATATATCTATCTGGCTTTCTATCTAACTCAAATGGGCTGCTGAGGACACTTTGATCATCACATTTCAGGCACAAGTCAGCAGGTGGCAGTGTCTTTAAATGCAGCACTGCCTTAGTGCACTTCATGATCTGCAGATCAGTAATTTTGTGGTTGTGAATGTGATTTATCCAAATGCGGTAGTCCAGTACATTTGTTTTGGCTTAGCAAGCTAGCTACCCCCAGTTTTAGCTAAAATGTCCCCTGTAGCTCAGTTGGTAGAGCATGGCGCTTCCAACGCCAGGGTTGAGGGTTCGTTTCCCACGGGGGGCCAGTATGAAAATGTATGTACTAACTGTAAGTCGCTCTGGATAAGAGCGTCTGCTAAATGACTAAATTGTAAGAAGTGTTGTGCAATATTGGAGGACAGGTGTCGTAACTGACATTTTTGTATTGTGCTTGATTATCCACTAGTAGTTTGACAAATATGCACTGAGCATCAAAATTATCTCCCGAATAGTTTTGAAAGAATTTAGGGTGAGCTGTTGTAACTTCTCAAGGGATATGTTCTGTGTTGGATTGTGATGTTATGCCTTTCATTGACGCCTGGTATGTCTGCACCCTAACACAAGGCAATGGTGTTCCGGAACTGTTGATGTATTGAAAGTACTGTTGTGTAAACAAATTGGTTGTATTATCACCTCCCGCAATATAAGGGACATGTAAGCATTTCTTCCTTGAGTTCTTCCCTATGAAATCAGAGGTGGATCTCCCCTGCAGCTGCTCGTATTAAATATGTTTCTATTATATCGTCAAATAGCCTCTGCCTTAATCTTGGATCGAATTTTCCACAACAATGTGGTTCAGAGGTTCAAGAGTTCACGAGTGGCATTGTTTCTGTCATTATAGTATCCTTTGTTTTGTTTACTGTAACTACATATTTCGGTTTATCAGAGGATGCCTTCAGTCTTGGAACTACAGTTTTTGGCAATGGGCATGGTAAATTAGCAAGGAGGGGCTAGGTGAATCAAGAGTCATATGCTCGGTAGCTAGCTACTTTGAATGGGAGTGTTGTAACGTTATCTAGCTTGCTACAATTTGTAGCTAACGTTAAAGACGTAAAAGATGGTGCCAGTAGGCTACAGCGGCAAGCAAGAGCACAACACATCAATGCCACTGATGTCTGTCAACCCTATAATTTCCGTTTTAATCCTGTCCTATTCCAGTACACAAACTCATCACATATTCCTTCCGCTACAAGACAGTGACCCAGCTACTCCTAAGCATTGGGGTTCTGGTGCCCCTCTGTGGTGGTATTGAGAAGAGTGTGGGCACTGTTCGGGTCCTCATGTTTCAGCTGCTCTCTATCAGCACAGGGGTGTTGTACACCATCCTGGGGCTGGTACTGTTTGGTGCATCTTCCCAGAATCAAGTGGAGGGGTTAGTTCCTGTATCCCTCTCCCTTATGGGTATGGCCACAGTGCACTCCCGTATGGTTAAGGGCTTTCTTTTTGGAGTCAGTGTATCCATGTTAGCCCTGCCCTGACTGTTTCTGCTCATCGTAACACTTTTGGTCCCACAAACTGTCTTCCTCTGCAACGTCATCATTGCAGGGCAGGATCTGTATCCTTACTCCAACCTCATTGTGGTTGAAAATAACTGTGATACACTCTGCAGTGTGTCACAGCTTTAAGTGTGCGTAGTAGTGTAGTTAAGTTGTAATATTTGTGTGTGTTGTATATGCTTGAAATGTTTGTTGAGTCCTCATGCTGAACATTATGGGATGTTTGGTTAGGAAAATCTTGCATCACTGCGTCACACATTCTCTTTATCTTGCTCTGGTGAAACAGACGGAAAGGGCTGGCTCTCACTTCTAGACATGTCTGATGCTAGGGCATCAGTGCTGGACAAGAAGATGCCTTTCAGGCTGCTGAGGACCATTGGTGTCCTGTATGTCCCTGCATCAACAGAGGAGAGAAGGAAGACGGTCCACCCACCGTGAGTACTGAGAAAGCACTAAACGCATTATTTATCCTACAAGACAAGAGGTCATTAAATTAACATGATTTTTGGGTGCAAGCCAGAGAACATGATGTTCTACAGTATAATGAGGTGCAGTTTTAATAGAGGATCCTCAGCTGTAATTGAATACTGTACAATAGACACCTAGTGGTCCCCCATGATTCAATAGAGAATCACTGTTTAGTTAGATAAGCGCCCCTTAATCTCTCCACATTCTCATTGGTTGCAGAATCATTCCATCCCCAGGCTCCTACCCAGTCCACGCCCACGCTCCAGTTTCCTCCAATCTACAGGCTACCGAGACCACACCAAAGACATTTGAAGGCTGGGCCAACTCATACTATACACAGGGGAGCCCTGTTCAGCTCTCAGGTTATTATGGTCACAACCATGGATATGTCCTCAAGCATAGCTTTGGGCCAAGTCATGGACATAGTCACTAACACAGCTCCGGCCATGGACACAGTCATGGGCACACATATGCCTCTCAAACCACTAGTCACTGGGATCCAGTGGCTCAACATCTACATTCTCAACATTCCCACCTCAGTCCACTGTCTGTGTCTGTCAGTGCCCCCCAGAGTTTCACAGCAAACATGCCAGAGTCACTGCCAGGATCTGTGATGGTTCACCCAGGGGCACCTGTGTCTTCACTGACCGTTTGATGACATAGAAAACACATTGAATGACAGAGCTATCTCATATGTTATACGTTGAGATATAATATGCTTGGACATGGGGTTTGAGGCAGTACTTAAAGGTACACGGTTTCTTCACTGATGATTGTGGTTTCAAGAAACAAGCAGGCTCAAAATGTTCAAGGTCAAATCAATACAAGAAGGTTTTGATTGTCAGTTGATTGTAAGACCACTCCTTTTGGCTTGTACTTTGCGTTTTTCTACACATACTGTAGACAAATCTCTTGGCACTCTTGATATATCAGGCATTTTATATTACACTTTCACTGATTTATTCAGTTTTCCTTTACTTAACTACTTACAGCAATTAAATAGCATCCCCTCACCAGTAAATTAGATCCATTACATGCAGTTTGTTTGGCAATCAACATTATTGTAAATTGAGGAGCAGGGAGCAGTGGGTGAGGTTATCAAGAGTGTGGGCTATAAGGGCAGATTATGATGTAATCTTTAGAAAATGAGGCAGTTGTGCACAGTAAAGAGAAGCCATAAATGACAACCAAGACTAAATATAGCAAATCAATGATTATTATTTCTTTACAAATGCATGCTTTCAAGTTATACTGTTTATATACAAATAGCTATTTTGCATATACAACTGGATCAAGTGGTAAGAGTCATGTAACAGGTCATGATGGAACACGTTATTCGATATCAGTAATGCAAGAGAAAAAGTTAAAAGGCACACAATTCTTCAATGAAAACATGAACCCTGCCATATCACTACAATAGTTTAGGGGTTTCTCTATTAAAAGAAACACCAAAAGGACAGCTGAACATCACCCTTATATCATCCACTTCATTTCATACAGTTAATGTTCAACAGAACCTCAGAAAATTGAAGTAAATATTCTGTATTAGACCTTCAACCATCAGCATAGAAAGATAAAACCTACATAAAATGCTTACTGGGTGTACAAAACATTAGGAACGCCTGCTCTTTCCATGACATAGCTTTCACCTGGATTTACCTGGTCTGTCTATGATCCCTTGTTGATGTCACTTGTTAAATCCACTTCAATTAGTGTAGATGAAGGGCAGGAGACACATTAAAGGAGGATTTTTAAGTCTTGCTACAATTGAGACATGGATTGTGTGTGTGTGCCATTCAGAAGGTAAATGGGGAAGACAAAAGATTGAAGTGCCTTTAAACGGGGTATGGTAGTAGGTTCCAGGTGCACCGGGTTGAGTGTGTCAAGAACTGCAACGCTGCTGTGTTTTTCACGCTCAACAGTTTCCCGTGTATCAAGAATGGTCCACCACCCAAAGGACATCCAGACAACTTGACAACTGTGGGAAGCATTGGAGTCAACATGGGCCAGCATCCCTGTGGAATGCTTTCGACACCTTGTAGAGTCCATGCCCCGACGAATTGAGGCTGTTCTGAAGGCAAAAGGGGGCGGGTGGAACTCAATATTAGGAAGGTGTTCCTAATGTTTTGTACACTCAGTACTGTACTGTACACATCCCAGAATTAGTGATTATCAGAACACACATAAATGACAGTTAATAGACGTATTCATGTTGTACTGCAAGTGCACATACAACCAACACATATTGCATTGCCTAAATGCCGTGGTAGTGTCCATCTAAATGTGACTAGTTGGCACTAAGCCTTACAGTCAGAGAGCATGAGAAAAGAACACCTGGACATTTTTACAGTTTACCACCATTGAATCTAAGACCTATTCTTTAATGAACCGATGAAGAACATGGCTCAATGACTAAATAGTTACTGGAATTTAAATGTACAAATTTAACAGTACATGGTACAATATGAATGTGCTACAAGTATGCATATTTTACTCTAATCTTGCTCTGCTCTCTGTATTTACACAACCTTCCTAGGGCATCTGAATAGCCGGCCATGTTGAATTTGTAAATACATTCACAGACGGCAAATATAGAATGCTTTCAATGCCTTAGACGTCAAATTAGTTAATATACAA
The DNA here is from genome assembly GCF_964263955.1 of Coregonus lavaretus. Classification (NCBI taxonomy): domain Eukaryota; kingdom Metazoa; phylum Chordata; class Actinopteri; order Salmoniformes; family Salmonidae; genus Coregonus; species Coregonus lavaretus. Next base: position 25,518,327 of record NC_139997.1, read on the forward strand.
GAAAAAACGCCTTGTGGGGATCTTCACAGCATGATAAACGTCCTGACGCAATATTTCATATCATAATCACCTCTGTTTTCGCCTAGTTTTACTTACAAAAACATTGTGCAACATTTAATGTATATTATCTTCAACTTTTCTAATCTGATGGGCAAAAATGAAGGTCTGCCTGCACTCTTAATGTTATAAAAAAATAGTTATATTTTCTTCCATAACCTTAAAGGAGAATGTGGACCAAATCTACATGAAAGGCCTGGGGGTTAGGGGTCAAGTTAGAGTATGAGCCCATTCCCAAACAATCCTAAATTATCAGCACTACCTCTCAGTACGAGTCTCCACAAAAGGCTCAGTAAGATTACAAACCAAACCAATAATAAAGGACAACAAACATTCAGACATATATCTTTCCATCTAAAGATTATGTGCTGACGCGTTACCTCCAAAAACTGTTCAAAAGGTGTTTACCGTTCCCACTCACCCTCCTCCACCCCTTACCCAAATGAAATAGGTTAACATCTAGGGGGATGTGAGGGCGTGCTGGTAAGTAAGCTTCATCTTCTTTAGCTCCACACGTCCTGAGAGTAGCGGCCCTTGGTCATCAGCTTCTTGATGTAGGCCACAGCCTGTGTGTGTGTGAGGACTCCCACCTCCTCAGCGATGTCATAGAAGGTGTTCTGCACGTCCCGCGCCATGTTCCGAGCATCCCTAGGGAAGGACAAGTGGCAGCCATATTTACAGAGGGCACACGATTATGGATTTTCCCTTTCAGAAAACCCTCTAAAAGCATGTACATATGCAGGTGGTCTGAAATGGCTCTTACCCACAAATGTAGATGTGAGCATTGTCAGTATGGATCAGCTTCCACAGATGTTCCTTGTTCTTCTTCAGGAGATGCTGCACGTACACCTGAGCATGGAGAATCAAACAATTAGCCTGACTGAACAATTCATTTAAATAATTTAAGTGATGCAAAATATGTTCTCTTGAAGTCTGCAGGTTCTCAAGGCAATACGAATTATAGGCACTGGCAGTATCAAATATTGGACCTTATCAGTCATAGATACACTCCCCATCATATTTGGACAGTGAAGCAAAAACTTTTAATTTGGCTCTATACTCAAGCATTTTGGATTTGAGATCAGATGTTTCATACGAGGCGACAATACAGAATGTCACCTTTATTTGAGGGTATTTTCATAGATATCTGTTTTACCATTTAGAAATGAAAGCACTTTATGTATCTAGTCCCCCCATTTCAAGGTGTCATAAGTATTTGGAGAAATTCACTTACAGTGGGGAAAAAAAGTATTTAGTCAGCCACCAATTGTGCAAGTTCTCCCACTTAAAAAGATGAGAGAGGCCTGTAATTTTCATCATAGGTACACGTCAACTATGACAGACAAAATGAGGAAAAAAAATCCAGAAAATCACATTGTAGGATTTTTAATGAATTTATTTGCAAATTATGGTGGAAAATAAGTATTTGGTCAATAACAAAAGTTTCTCAATACTTTGTTATATACCCTTTGTTGGCAATGACACAGGTCAAACGTTTTCTGTAAGTCTTCACAAGGTTTTCACACACTGTTGCTGGTATTTTGGCCCATTCCTCCATGCAGATCTCCTCTAGAGAAGTGATGTTTTGGGGCTGTTGCTGGGCAACACGGACTTTCAACTCCCTCCAAAGATATTCTATGGGGTTGAGATCTGGAGACTGGCTAGGCCACTCCAGGACCTTAATGTGCTTCATACGAAGCCACTCCTTCGTTGCCCGGGCTGTGTGTTTGGGATCATTGTCATGCTGAAAGACCCAGCCACGTTTCATCTTCAATGCCCTTGCTGATGGAAGGAGGTTTTCACTCAAAATCTCACGATACATGGCCCCATTCATTCTTTCCTTTACACGGATCAGTCGTCTTGGTCCCTTTGCAGAAAAACAGCCCCAAAGCATGATGTTTCCACCCCCATGCTTCACAGTAGGTATGGTGTTCTTTGGATGCAACTCAGCATTCTTTGTCCTCCAAACACGACGAGTTGAGTTTTTACCAAAAAGTTATATTTTGGTTTCATATGACCATATGACATTCTCCCAATCCTCTTCTGGATCATCCAAATGCACTCTAGCAAACTTCAGACGGGCCTGGACATGTACTGGCTTAAGCAGGGGGACACGTCTGGCACTGCAGGATTTGAGTCCCTGGCGGCGTAGTGTGTTACTGATGGTAGGCTTTGTTACTTTGGTCCCAGCTCTCTGCAGGTCTTTCACTAGGTCCCCCCGTGTGGTTCTGGGATTTTTGCTCACCGTTCTTGTGATCATTTTGACCCCACGGGGTGAGATCTTGCGTGAAGCCCCAGATCGAGGGAGAATATCAGTGGTCTTGTATGTCTTCCATTTCCTAATAATTGCTCCCACAGTTGATTTCTTCAAACCAAGCTGCTTACCTATTGCAGATTCAGTCTTCCCAGCCTGGTGCAGGTCTACAATTTTATTTCTGGTGTCCTTTGACAGCTCTTTGGTCTTGGCCATAGTGGAGTTTGGAGTGTGACTGTTTGAGGTTGTGGACAGGTGTATTTTATACTGATAACAAGTTCAAACAGGTGCCATTAATACAGGTAACGAGTGGAGGACAGAGGAGCCTCTTAAAGAAGAAGTTACAGGTCTGTGAGAGCCAGAAATCTTGCTTGTTTGTAGGTGACCAAATACTTATTTTCCACCATAATTTGCAAATAAATTCATAAAAAATCCTACAATGTGATTTTCTGGAGAAAAAAATTGGCGTGTACCTATGTTGGCGTGTACCTATGATGAAAATTACAGGCCTCTCTCATCTTTTTAAGTGGGAGAACTTGCACAATTGGTGGCTGACTAAATACTTTTTTCCCCCACTGTATGTATATTAAAGTAGTCAAAAGTTTAGTATTCGGCCCCATATTCCTAGCATGCAATGACTACATCAAGCTTGTGACTCTACAAACGTGTTGGATGCATTTGCAGTTTGTTTTGGTTGTGTTTCAGATTATGTTGTGCCCAAAATCAAATAATGGTAAATAATGTAGTGTAATTTTGGAGTCATTTTTATTGTAAATAAGAATAGAATATGTTTCTGAACACTTCTACATTAATGCATACTGAACAAAAATATAAACGCAACATGCAACAATTTCAAAGATTTGACTGAGTTACAGTTCATTTAAGGAAATCAGTCAATTTAAATAAATTAATTAGGCCCTAATCTATGGATTTCACATGACTAGGCAGGGGTGCAGCCATTGGCATAGGCCCACCCACTTGGCAGCCAGGCCCAGCCAATCAGAGTTTTCCCCCACAAAAGGGCTTTATTATAGACAGAAATACTCCTCAGCACTCCCCTCCACCCCCCCAAGACGATCCTGCAGGCGAAGAAGCCGGATGTGGAGGTCCTGGGCTGGCGTGGTTACACGTGGTCTGCGGTTGTGAGGACGGTTTGACATAATGCGAAATTCTCTAAAATGACATTGGAGGCACCTTATGGTAGAGAAATGAACATTACATTCTCTGGCAACAGCTCTGGTGGACATTCGTGCAGTCAGCATGCCAATTGCACGCTCCCTCAAAACTTGAGACATCTTTGGCATTGTGTCGTGTGAAAACTGCACATTTTAAAGTGGCCTTCTATTGTACACCTGTGTAATGATCATGCTGTTTAATCAGCTTCTTGATATGCCACACCTGTCAGGTGGATGGATTATCTTGGCGAAGGAGAAATGTTCACTAACAGGGATGTAAACAAATTTGTGCACAAATTTTGAGAGAAATATGTTTTTTGTGCGTATGGAAAATGTCTGGGATTTTTTATTTGAGCTCATGAAGCATGGGACCAACACTTTACATGTTGCGTTTATATTTTTGTTCAGTGCAGATGATACCATGATTACAGATAATCATTAATGAATTGTGAATAATGATGAGTGAGAAAGTTAGAGGCACAAAGGTTAGCATTTTTTTTGGGGGGGGTATGATATTTATTCCTCTAACTTTCTCACTCATCATTATTCACAATTCATTCTTGATTATCCATAATCATGGTAGCATCCACATGAACATAGAAGTGTTCAGAAACATATAATTTTCTTAAATTTACAATAAAAGTGACTCCAAAATGACAATACATTAATTATCATTCATTTCTATTGGGTAGAACATAATCTGAAACACAACCAAAACAACCTGCAAATGCATCCAACAAGTTTGTAGAGTCACAAGCTTGATGTAGTCATTGTATGCTAGGAATATGGGGCCGAATACTAAACTTTTGACTACTTTAATATACATAAGTGAATTTCTCCAAATACTTATGACACCTTGAAATGGGGGGACTAGATACATAAAGTGCTTTCATTTCTAAACGGTAAAACAGATATGAATAAAAAATACCCTCAAATAAAAGGTGACATTCTGTACTGTCGCCTCATATGAAACATTTTATCTCAAATCCCAAATGCTTCAGTATAGAGCCAAATTAAAAGTTTTAGCTTCACTGTCCAAATACATACATAGGGGAGTGTTAAAGCTTATTGAATCTTATCACAAATGTCACACCTCAAAACGACGGCCCAGTACATCACTGGGACCGTGCTCCCACCCATCCAGGACATATACTTGAAACGGTGCCTGAGGAAGGCCTGCAGCATCATCAAGGACACCACACACTCCAGGCACGAGCTGTTCACTCCCTTACCCAACGGTAAGGAAGTGAACAGCTCGGGCAGATGGTATTGGAGCATGAGGTCTGATACCAACAGGCTCAGAGACAGTTTCTATCTACAAGCCATCAGACTGCTGAACCCTTGAACTGGACTGACCACCTGCACTGTCTCTACACACTTTAGCAAACATGCACTCACTCACACACACACACACACACACACACACACACACACACACACACACACATCACAACTGCTGCTAACAGACTCGTATTATGATTGCTAAATACTGCACAATTTAAAAACTTGCCTCCCAATCCCCCCTTTCCCCAGAACTTGTGTAAATATTGGATTATAAATTGTTTTCCTGTATTATATTTATGCTAAAATATGTTTTATATTCTACTGAGCCATTTACTTTATGTTCTATTCTTATTATTTGTTATTTCATATTGTTGTTGCATTGTCGAGAAGGAACCTACAAGTAAGCATTTCATTGGATGCTGTATACCATGTGTATCCTGTACATACGACTATTAAAACGTCAAACTTGGTAGTATAGCTAGATACGCTAACTCTAACATAGTGAGGAGCTGACAGAGAGGTTCGGTGTGATGTGTTACCTTCCCCTCCTGGTCTCTGGAGAAGGCCACGTTGAGCTGAGTCAGCACGCCTGCCTTCTCAAACTCCTCCAGTTCCTGCTGGTACAGGAAGTCCTCGTTTCTGTGGCGACAGCCAAAGTACAGTATCGTCTCGCCGACATCCTTCCCTGATAGCGAAACACAACACATACTGGATGTGAAGCTGTGTCACACTAACCCTCTTTTTCCTTTCCCTCCCTTATGCTAAAACATACAAACATACTTGTGGCAACAAACTCAGGTGAACCTAATTTATTGTAGAATATGGAGACTTGCTTGCTGTGAACTCCATCTATGCACTAGGCAAACACTGTTCTGTTTTAATGGCTGTTCTACAATACCACAAAATATCAGCTAAACCACAGTCTTAAATACCAGACGAGGACCAGGCCTTCTTGCTCCTTACCTTGCTCCTTCATCCAGCCTCTCTCCTGGAGGAAGCCCATGAAGGGGGCGATGCCTGTGCCGGGCCCGATCATTACCACCGGGTTGCTGGCCTTGAAGGGAAGCCGGAACTGGGACTTGCGGACGTACATGGGCACAGTGGCCTTGTGGCCGTTGTCCGTCTCCACCACCTTGTTCTTCAGCCAGTTTGTGGCCACGCCCTTGAAGCTCCGCCCTGTGCTGGTCTGGAACTCCACCACCACTGCACAGATGCTCACCATGGTGGGATACACCTGACATCAAGACAATACACAGATATTAAGTAAACGCATAAAAAACTAAATAAAGAACAAAATAACTGAAAAAGTGGGAACTGAACTGGCAACCGGAGGTCTGCTGGTCTCTGATCCCAGGTACATATCCTTAAGCCTTAAAATGCTCTCCATCCAAGGGTGCTGCTGTACACATTTCTGTTTCTCACAAACCGGACAAAGTATTTGTACTATTATAATAGTGGGTCTCACCTTGCCAGAGGAGGCGATGGAGTAGTAGCGGGCCTGGAGGCGGGGCAGCAGCCTCACACAGGTGGTCTATGTGAGGGTGGAGGGACGGCATGTCCTCTAACACAGCCAGGATGTTCCTCTGAGCATCCAGCACCCAGCTCTGGTACAGACCCTGACAAAGAGACACAGACAGACTAAGACTTACTCTCCATTGATACAGATCATTACAGCTATTGACAGCATGCATTTCTGTGTGGTCAGTGGAGTGTCAGTCAGTCAGCTAGCGGTGAAGGGTCAGAGGATTGAGGTCCGTCAGGGGTGCCAACCTTGCCCTCGGGGAGGCGGAGGACATCTGGCGCAGGGTGTCCTGGTCCTTGGGGTCGGTGGCAGTACTGGGCCAGCTCGAACAGTACGTTGGTGCGAGGGGGGTTGGTGATGTCCAGGTAGTGGGTCAGAGCCGTGCGGTATGTGTCGGTCGGACATGGAACGGGTGCTTCTTATTGGACTCCTCTAAAAGACACAGAGGAAGAATCTTATCAGGCATCATTGTTTACTGTTCAAGTTCCATTTATTTAGAGGCCACGGTATAAATGTTTTT
>NC_139997.1:25525338-25807985 GCF_964263955.1 Coregonus lavaretus
TAGTTCTCTCAGATCAGTGCAAATAAAAGGAAAAGAGATGAGGAGAGGAGGCCACTTTGGACTATTGAGATGCACCCTAAAAGCACCCCGACTTTGCTGTTGGACTTCTGACACTGGGAAGTAGGTGAGAATCAGGTCAGCATCATGACAACAGTCATCCCTTTGTTGCCCTGAAAAACAACCCTAATCTATTCATTCCATTAGCGATGACAACACAGCTTTGTCATTACGCCTGATAGCTGAGCTGCCTACACCACTTCCTGTGTGTGTGAAGCTGTCAACTCACGGTTTCTGGGTCTCAAAGCTCTTGAGGCGACCCATCTCCCCAGTGTACACCTTATTCATGTTGATGTCAGTTGGAACCACCAACTCGTACTGCCGGATGCTAAAGGAGAGGAAGAAACGGGACAGGTGGTTACTTCCTGCTCTGCATCTCGACCACTCATGATTACACACCTGTGAAGTCAAAAAATAACTTGTCAGTGCAGCTAAGGGCCGATATGGACAGCCATGCACGCTTCTAGCGGGGTTCGCTCTCTGTGATGCAAATGTGATGATGCATGGTAAAAATTGTCAGACGCCATAATGCGCAGAGTGAAAGGTCTTAAAGCACATGTAAAAATATTTGTTATTGTTGACGGTCATTTAGGTTTCTTATTTGCAGATGAAGCTTTATTGCGCTTTTTCTGAGAACATTCAAACAATGTCAGGGTGTATCAATTATTTGATACATCCAGTATTCATAGCTGCAGATATTACCATGGAAAATAACCCTTGTTCTGTATTGGACTACAAAGTAAAACATTATTGGTCGGTTTCCCAGACACAGATTAAGCCTAGTCCTGGACTATAAAGTAGTTTCAATGGAGAATCTCAATTGAGAATGTTTTTGAATCCTGGACAAGGCTTAATCTGTGTCTGGGAAACAAGCCCTCTGTGTCTTAAAAAAAGACGCTCCTGAAGCGCCATACTAAATATCTCTAGTTGGCAACAAGTCTGACCAGGAGAGTGAGAGGGGGTAGCCAACTAGCTATTACCTGGTGTCATCTCCCGTGGCCTCCACCCCAAAGTGCTCGCACACAGCAGGCCAGAACTGCTCCTTCCATGATACAAAGTCTTCCTCAAGGCTGGGGAAGAGGGTAAGACATACATAGAACACAGTCATAGCATGACATTTTAATAAGAGAAACACATACATATTTATGAATATGGATTACCGTAATTTTTGGACTATAAGCCGCACCTTTTTTCCCATTTTTTCGACCCTGCGGCTTATATAACGGTGCGGCTAATCTATGGATTTTTACAGCTAACGGTCACTAGAAGACCTCCTAAATCTATGGATTTTACAGGTTACAGTCCACCAACTTTAACTCTATGGGCTCTATGACCGGTCCGCGCCCCCCACCTTTAAGCGGCGGGCTCCAGCAGGAAAAGCTGGAGGCCGGAAAAGAGTGAGACAGGTAGCGTGCAAAAGTAAAAGTGGAACCGAGAGAGAGACAGAATGAGAGACAGAACGAGAGCAAGACAGACAGACATTACGAGAGCGAGACAGTTTGTGCAAAGGAAGTTTTCAAGCAGCCATCTCTTTCCCGACAATCCCCTCTGTGCACGAACCCTTACATATGGTAATTAAACATTAAAACACCTGCGGCTTATAGTCCAGTGCGGCTTATATATGTACACATCATTCAATATCATTCAATTTAGCTGCTGCGGCTTATACTCCGGTGCGCCTTATAGTGCGGAAAATACGGTAATTTATGGACATTGTGGCAATGTTTTCACTGTATTGAGTTCAGTACTCACTTGCCATCATCGTCTCCCATTCCCAGGTCATAGATCCTCTTGCCACCCAGCTCTTCTAGTCTCTTGTCTGTATACTTTCCCATTGCATTGAAGTGCTCATATGTTTTATTCCCCAAGCCAAACACCTGCAGAGTTCAAAGGTAGATGCTATCAGCTATCACAGTAGATAAAAATGAATGACCTACATATAAATGTAAAGCTTCCTCTACTTCTAGGGCCTATGTCATGATGCAAATCTGAGTTGAAAGTATTCACACCCCTTTACTTTTTCCTCATTTTGTTGTGTTACAGCCTGAATCTAAAATGGATTAAATAGATATTGTTTTGTCACTGGCCTACACAGAATTCCCCATAATGTCAAAGTGGAATTATTGTTTTTGAAATTTTTACAAATTAATGAGAAATGAAAAGTTGAAATGTCTTGAGTCAATAAGTATTCAACCCCTTTGTTATGGCAAGCCTAAATAAATTCAGAAGTAAACATTTGCTTAACAAGTCACATTATAAGTTGCATGCAATAATAGTGTTTAACATGATTTTTTAAAATGACTACCTCATCTCTGTACCCCACACATACAATTATCTGTAAATCGAGCAGTGAATTTCAAACACAGATTCAACCACAAAGACCAGGGAGGTTTTCCAATGCCTAGCAGAGAAGGACACCTTTCGGTAGATGAAAAAAACAAAACAAAAGCAGACATGGAATATCCCTTTGAGCATGGTGAAGTTATTAATTACACTTCGGATGGTGTATCAATACACCCAGTCACTACAAAGATACAGGCGTCCTTCCTAACTCAGTTGCCGGATAGGAAGAAAACCGCTCAGGGATTTCACCATGAGGCCAATGGTGACTTTAAAACCGTTACAGAGTTTAATTGCTGTGATAGGAGAAACTGAGATTGGATCAACAACATCGTAGTTTACTCCACAGTACTAACCATTGACAGAGTGAAAAGAAGGAAGCCTGTACAGAATAAAAATATTCCAAAACATGCATCCTGTTTGCAATAAGGCACTAAAGTTAAACTGCAAAAAATGTGGCAAAGAAATTAACTTTATGTCCTGTATACAAAGCGTTATGTTTAGGACAAATCCAACAACACATCACTGAGTACCATTCTTCATATTTTCAAGCATGGTTGTGGATGCATCATGTTATGGGTATGCTCGTCATCGGCAAGGACTATGGAGTTTTTTTAATGATAAAAAGAAACAGAATAGAGCTAAGCACAGGCAAAATCCTAGAGGAAAACCTAGTTCAGTCTGCTTTCCAACAGAAACTGGGAGACAAATTCACCTTTCAGCAGGACAATAACCTAAAACACAAGGCCAAATATACACTGGAGTTGCTTACCAAGATGACATTGAATGTTCCTGAGTGGCCTAGTTACAGTTTTGACTTACAATCGTCCTCTAAATCTATGGCAAGACTTGAAAAAGGCTGTCTGGCAATGATCAACAATCAACTTGACAGGGATTGAACAATTTTTTAAAGAATAATGTGCAAATATTGTACAATTCAGGTGTGCAAACCTCTTAGAGACTTACCCAGAAAGACTCACAGCTGTAATCGCTGCCAAATGTTATTCTAACATGTATTGATTCAGTGGGTTGAATATTTATCTAATCAAGATATGAGTGTTTTGTTTTTCATGAATTATTTTACAAATGTTAGAATTCTTCTCCAAATTACAGAGTACTTTGTGTAGATTGTTGACATAAAAATGACAATTAAATCAATTTTAATCCCACTTTGTAACACAACAAAATGTGGAAAAAGTCAAGGGGTGTGAATACTTTCTGAAGACACTGTAAATGCAGTAATACACTATATCCTTACACATGTCTAAGCTGTACATTTACTAAATTACACCATTTGGATCAGATCTGTAATTTCAGTGGCTTTATATGGCTGAATGCACTACAAATGTCGAGAACAAGAAAACATGGATTTCCCAGATAAAAAGCCACAACCACATCACAATGCTGTCTCAGGAGAGTCGCACAGCGAGACCCGGAGGAAGCCATGGTTAACATTGTTCAGTAGTGATGTCAATGAGAAAACATTTCAAAATTGGGACTCCCAACGTCTCCAAGCCACAAACTACCAGTGCTCTCCAGCTCCAGCCTTGAGGTTGGCCAGGCCTGGAGCTTTGTTTGGCAGGACCACATGTTTCCACTTGGTGAGTGAGTTTGGAGGGAAGTGGGGCACTGTAGCAAAGTGTGCATTCCACCAGTGCCTTTCGCATGGGAAAGCCTCACATACGGACATCTCAATCCCTGCCTCCCCGTCAATGGGGAATGGGGATGCAATATGAGTCATTCTGTGTGGATCCTGTCAAAGCTAAACGTGCTGCGCTGCACACCAATGTTGACACTCAAGTACCTTGATGCATCTTCTAGAGACCTATCTCGCTGAGCAAAATACCAACCGCAAAGTTGACTCCGTTCAGGTCCTCGTCGGTCTCCTGCATCCAGTCGTAAAAGTCCTGAGCGTTGTCTGTGGGGTCCCCCTCCCCATAGGTCGCCATGCAGAACACAGCCAGGGAGTTGTCGATCTCCGCAAGACGAGGCAGCTCCGACTGAGGAGAGGAAGGAAGAAAAATACATTGAAAATACATTTTAATTGCAAACGGGATTCGTTCACCAAACAGCTCTCAGGATGCAACAATGCAGTCATTAGCTCTCTTAATGTTATACATTTAATATATATCCAAACAAATATAAAATATTCACCACCATAAAGCTGCTGGAGGTTACATGTGGTATGTAGAACACTGAGACAATGTAAATAGTGTACACATGTAAAGTCAACGGGGTTAAGACCAATACCATGTCATATTCCTCGGGGTCAGCTGACATGCCTCTCATTCCGTAGCGCTGGGCGTCTTTGGCCAGTCGGCCGCAAAACTCCTCAGCCGTGCCCGTCTGAGAGCCATAGAACACCACCACGTTCCTGTTCTGGAGAGGCAGACGCATCATCAGTTGTCATCCTAAATTATAGAGGACTTTTTAAAGTTTCTTAGCTAGTCACCAAAACAAGTTAAGTGGTATATAGCCTACATATCCATTTACTAAATAAATAGACATAATTTTGTCTAAAATAATTTGTTTCTACTTATTTACATTTAACATTTAAGTCATTTAGCAGACGCTCTTATCCAGAGCGACTTACAGTTAGTGAGTGCATACATTCTTTTTTATACTGGCCCCCTGTGGGAAACGAACCCACAACCCTGGCGTTGCAAACGCCATGCTCTACTGAGCTACACACTTATAACACAGCCTTTCGCATAAAGATACTTACCGTTTTCTTCATTTTCTCAATAAAGCTGGTTTCTCGCTGTGGAGTGACTCTGGAGAAAAAGACACAAAGCAGATGTTAAAGGCCAACATTACCATACCATGGTAACTTAGTTAATTAGTCCATTAAATGGCTATTACACTGCCTCGAAAATATGATCCATTTGAGGAGGCAGTAAATGTTCTTTACTTTGGCATTCTCATCCCCTTCTGACCCCCATGGGAGAGATTTTTGTATGGGTCACACCCAATCCCTTCACAAGTCATGGAAACGCAACACAGAAATAGCTCAGTTGATCATTGGTAAAAACCTTGAACAAACACAGTAAATGCATGTGATACTCACCAATGAAATTAACATGTCAATTGTCAATGAAATGTGTACTCCTTAGCAAAGAACATAGGAGGTATCAAGAGGAAGTGAAGAAGTGACAAACGTTGCATGTGGTGACAGTATCTTAAGTCAATTGTTAGGCTACATGTACAGCACACAGCCATAATTCAGACTATAGCCTTTTTGATGACAGGCTATCATAATCATAACATTCTACAACATTGATTCTTATCTTTAAAACTATTTCCTTTCCTTTTGTTTAACATTGCTGGTTAAAAACGCTGGTAAGCAGCCTGGGAAGCTGAAGAGCAAATCAAGTCCAATCGTTTGCCTTTTCCAACAGTAACACACATTTCCCCGAAGAGCATCAACATGATAGGCAGTGGATGGAGCACAGTAGAACAAGCTGTCACACACACACACACACAGAGAGAGACAGAGCGACAGAGAGACAGAGCGAGACCAAGAGAGAGACAGAGAAAGAGACAGAGAGAGCGAGACCGAGAGACTGACCTGGCGGCTGCTGCCTGTCTCTCTTTGGGCAGAGAGAACACACATCCCATGGTTATAGGCAGTGTTCTCCAGTGCCCCACAACACACTTGTCTGATCCACAATTGGACACAATCCGATAAAGCACGTGAAGAAGAAGCCCCTCAGGGCTGACTATCCGCTGGCCTCTCCAATGTGCATTATGCGGGAGAGATCCTCAGTCTCTCACTGAACATACAGCCCCCCCCCACGCACACCCGAGCGCGCTCTCTCTCTGTGGTGGAATCAAAACACGCAGGCAGCCATGGCTGTTATTCAGCCACAGCAGCCTCTCACTGGTTGGCCAGGCAACTCCAGGGCTTGTGTTCTGCTCAGAGCAGCAGTCAGAGACGCGGATGGACGTGCTGCTGTTAGCCGCTCTCACCACCACTCAACACAGACACCACCGACATCTGGCAGCAAGGCTGGGAAGGGACCGACAATATAGCATGACATTTCCCTTAAAAGCCCTTCAAGCAGAGCAGCCGGTGACATGCACATAAACATTTATTTTTTAACTAAACGGACATGCCCCTGCGCACGCACACACATCCACTCACTACATCCCTCCTCTTTTCCTCTACAATCTGTAGGGACTACACTACCCGAGTCACCCTGGCAACTGTTAACAGCGTAAATGTGTATTTTTAATTTTTAAAGAGAGACAAGGCAAGGCAGAGCTGAATGAAGCACATTTCAAACCCCTGAGCCGAGGGAGTGTGTCACAATGGTTACCTAATCTATCATAAAAGGTTGCCATTTGTGACACGGCTCTGCTCCATTCATGCTCCCTCAAAGGCAAATTAGGGACGGCTTCCGCAGAAGAGAGGCTGAACAGAGAATACTGCTGGACTTTGGCCTCAACTTTCCACCTCAGAGAGCATTCAAAGAGAAAGAGCATCCACTGGGTCTTCTGGTGCGCTGTGGAAGTGTCCAAATGGGCCGTGTAGAAGACTAAAGACAAAAAGAGTGCACAAAGACGGGAGTCTTCTCCAACAAAAAAGGATCACAGTGAAATGTGAGCCAGCCAAACACAAGGAAACTCCAAGGTAGCTCTCCCCTTTCCTGCACTCACCAAACCTCTTCCTGGAATTTTCATAGCTTCAGTTGTGGGCCATTTCCTCCTCCTGCATATTTCTTTCAATGAGGTTTGGTGGTCCGGAGGGGAGCCAGGGGATCTCGCAGGGAGAGAGAGAGGTCCAGTAATTAATTACTAGTATGTTTGAGTTCCTTCTCTTAACACTGTTCCCATTCAGACAGAGAAAGCCATGTTGATGGTTTTAACATTTCCAGCTATTAAAACCTCTTTCAAGTCCATTGTTTGGGTGTGAGGGAGAGCAGAGCTGGCATTTTCCCTGTGGGGGGAATTGATCCAAATGATTCCAACAACGGAACATAGGCAACTGTTACTGATCAAGCCTCATGCCAAGTGCCTGCCTGCCAGCAGCCAAGTGGATACAATGAAACAACAAGGTTCTCAGTAACACTGATGTGAGATGTTTCAAGAATCCATCTATTCAACAGATGAACGCATGTATAGACCTAATCCAGAAAGTTACAAGGAATAATAGGTGAGAAAACAATTAAAACCACTACAATTGCTACAGTACGTTTCTGCATGTGGCCTGGGCAATGTAGCCTAGTCTCTAGGGTATGTTAAAATAAGCACCAAAGTCACCCAAACCACTTCCAATTATTATCCTTTTGAATAAACAACAAATGTAAACTAATGTGACCATGCACATTCCTTCAGTTAGGCCTACATGAAGTCAACACATTAAAATGCTGGAAGCCCTGCCCAGACCAACCACCGTGTGGTCTAAAGCAGCACATGCACAAGCACACTGCCAATCCCTGCTTCCCACTCAGCTCTAAGTTCAAGGGCAAGAAAATACAAATTACTTTTGGTCACCGGGGGTGACAAAATGGGCGTGTTCTGATTTAACCTTCCTGGGCTATTGAGGGGAAAATCTGAGCAAATACACACTAATGTTTAATCATCCTTGATTAAATAAATGAACAGCTAAGCACACAACAATCTTTAAAGATCATCAGCACTATCCCACTTCTGACACCAATATAGCGGATACTGACAGGGCAACGTCCCCTGCTGGTCCCGAACCTGGTGTCTCCCAGCCCATAGGCAAACATACTACCACTGTTCCAATAGGATAAACTCCCTTGGGATTTTACAAATTAGATTGTAATGAGCCTACCTAGGCAAGGGCCGTTTCAAAATATCAAATGATAGAATTTTGGTGGGAAAACTTACACAGGAGTGAGCCTCTTGAACTCTGGGATGGCCTCCTCAGTCTTCTTGCGAGAGAGGAACCAGTAGATGAGTAGGCCAACAATGAGAGAAAAAAGGAATATGTCCAAGTTACTAAAGAGAGATTCCTCCTCCAAAGGGGCCATGTCAGGGCCTTCTGGGGCCACACGCTCTTCCTCCATGGGGCCACTTGCTGTCTGACAGGTCAACACTGGCTGCAGCCAGGGCAGAGAGAGGACCTGAGGAAACAATTACATAAACTTTAATTTATTTTTTGATAGAAAAGTCTTAGGCGGCCCAAAAAAACACTTAGGCGGGCCGCCCATGTCCCCCCAAATGTTTTTCTCTTTTGTTATTTTTTTACAAAAATACACACACACACACACACACACAAATATATACAGTGAGGGAAAAAAGTATTTGATCCCCTGCTGATTTTGTACATTTGCCCACTGACAAAGACATGATCAGTCTATAATTTTAATGGTAGGTTTATTTGAACCGTGAGAGATAGAATAACAACAAAAAAATCCAGAAAAACGCATGTCAAATATGTTATAAATTGATTTGCATTTTAATGAGGGAAATAAGTATTTGACCCCATCTTAATCAGAAAGATTTCTGGCTCCCAGGTGTCTTTTATACAGGTAACGAGCTGAGATTAGGAGCACACTCTTAAAGGGAGTGCTCCTAATCTCAGTTTGTTACCTGTATAAAAGACACCTGTCCACAGAAGCAATCAATCAGATTCCAAACTCTCCACCATGGCCAACACCAAAGAGCTCTCCAAGGATGTCAGGGACAAGATTGTAGACCTACACAAGGCTGGAATGGGCTACAAGACCATCGCCAAGCAGCTTGGTGAGAAGGTGACAACAGCTGGTGCGATTATTCGCAAATGGAAGAAACACAAAATAACTGTCAATCTCCCTCGGCCTGGGGCTCCATGCAGGATCTCACCTCGTGGAGTTGCAATGATCATGAGAACGGTGAGGAATCAGCCCAGAACTACACGGGAGGATCTTGTCAATGATCTCAAGGCAGCTGGGACCATAGTCACCAAGAAAACTACTGGAAACACACTACGCCGTGAAGGACTGAAATCCTGCAGCGCCCGCAAGGTCCCCCTGCTCAAGAAAGCACATATACATGCCCGTCTGAAGTTTGCCAATGAACATCTGAATGATTCAGAGGAGAACTGGGTAAAAGTTTTGTGGTCAGATGAGACCAAAATGGAGCTCTTTGGCATCAACTCAACTCGCCGTGTTTGGAGGAGGAGGAATGCTGCCTATGACCCCAAGAACACCATCCCCACCGTCAAACATGGAGGTGGAAACATTATGCTTTGGGGGTGTTTTTCTGCTAAGGGGACAGGACAACTTCACCGCATAAAAGGGACGATGGACGGGGCCATGTACCGTCAAATCTTGGGTGAGAACCTCCTTCCCTCAGCCAGGGCATTGAAAATGGGTCGTGGATGGGTATTCCAGCATGACAATGACCCAAAACACACGGCCAAGGCAACAAATGAGTGGCTCAAGAAGAAGCACATTAAGGTCCTGGAGTGGCCTAGCCAGTCTCCAGACCTTAATCCCATTGAAAATCTGTGGAGGGAGCTGAAGGTTCGAGTTGCCAAACGTCAGCCTCGAAACCTTAATGACTTGGAGAAGATCTGCAAAGAGGAGTGGGACAAAATCCCTCCTGAGATGTGTGCAAACCTGGTGGCCAACTACAAGAAACGTCTGACCTCTATGATTGCCAACAAGGGTTTTGCCACCAAGTACTAAATCATGTTTTGCAGAGGGGTCAAATACTTATTTCCCTCATTAAAATGCAAATCAATTCATAACATTTTTGACATTTGTTTTTCAGGATTTTTTTGTTGTTATTCTGTCTCTCACTGTTCAAATAAACCTACCATTAAAATTATAGACTGATCATTTCTTTGTCAGTGGGCAAAAGTACAAACTCAGCAGGGGATCAAATACTTTTTTCCCTCACTGTACATACATACATACATACACACACACATATAAACACACATACATATATATACAGTTGAAGTCGGAAGTTTATATACACATTTACATTACATTTACATTTACGTCATTTAGCAGACGCTCTAATCCAGAGCGATTTACAAATACACTTAGGTTGGAGTCATGAAAACTCGTTTTTCAACCACTCCACACATTTCTTGTTAACAAACTATAGTTTTGGCAAGTCGGTTAGGACATCTACTTTGTGCATTTTCCAACAATTGTTTACAGACTATTTTACTTATAATTCACTGTATCACAATTCCAGTGGGTCAGAAGTTTACATACACTAAGTTGACTGTGCCTTTAAACAGCTTGGAAAATTCCAGAAAATGATGTCATGGCTTTAGAACCTCCTGATAGGCTAATTGACATCATTTGAGTCATTTGGAGGTGTACCTGTGGATGTATTTCAAGGCCTACCTTCAAACTCAGTGCCTCTTTCCTTGACATCATGGGAAAATCAAAATAAATCAGCCAAGACCTCAGAAAAAAAATTGTAGACCTCCACAAGTCTGGTTCATCCTTGGGAGTAATTTCCAAATGCCTGAAGGTACCATGTTCATCTGTACAAACAATAGTACGCAAGTATAAACACTGTGGGACCACGCAGCCATCATACCACTCAGGAAGGAGACGCGTTCTGTCTCCTAGAGATGAACGTACTTTGGTGCGAAAAGTGCAAATCAATCCCAGAACAACAGCAAAGGACCTTGTGAAGATGCTGGAGGAAACAGGTACAAAAGTATCTATATCCACAGTAAAACGAGTCCTGTATCGACATAACCTGAAAGGCCGCTCAGCAAGGAAGAAGCCACTGCTCCAAAACAGCCATAAAAAAGCCAGACTACGGTTTGCAACTGCACATGGGGACAAAGATCGTACTTTTTGGAGAAATGTCCTCTGGTCTGATGAAACAAAAATATAACTGTTTGGCCATAATGACCATCGTTATGTTTGGAGGAAAAAGGGTGTGGCTTGCAAGCCAAAGAACACCATCCCAACCGTGAAGCACGGGGGTGGCAGCATCATGCTGTGGGGGTGCTTTGCTGCAGGAGGGACTGGTGCACTTCACAAAATAGATGGCATCATGAGGAAGGAAAATGATGTGGATATATTGAAGTAACATCTCAAGACATCAGTCAGGAAGTTAAAGCTTGGTCGCAAATTGGTCTTCCAAATGGACAATGACGCCAAGCATACTTCCAAAGTTGTGGCAAAATGGCTTAAGGACAACAAAGTCAAGGTATTGGAGTGACCATCACAAAGCCCTGACCTCAATCCTATAGAAAATGTGTGGGCAGAACTGAAAAAGCGTGTGCAAGCAAGGAGGCCTACATACCTGACTTAGTTACACCAGCTCTGTCAGGAGGAATGGTCCCCAATTCACCCAACTTATTGTGGGAAGCTTGTGGAAGGCTACTCGAAACGTTTGACCCAAGTTAAACAATTTAAAGGCAATGCTACCAAATACCACTGGGAATGTGATGAAAGAAATAAAAGCTGAAATAAATCACTCTCTACTATTATTCTGACATTTCACATTCTTAAAATAAAGTGCTGCAAAGAAACCACTACTAAAGGACACCAAGAAGAAGAAGAGACTTGCTTGGGCCAAGAAACACGAGCAATGGACATTAGACCAGTGGAAATGTGTCCTTTGGTCTGGAGTCCAAATTTGAGATTTTTGGTTCCAACCGCCGTGTCTTTGTGAGACACGGTGTGGGTGAACGGATGATTTCCGCATGTGTATTTCCCACCGTAAAGCATGGAGGAGGAGGTGTTATGGTGTGGTGGTGTTTTGCTGGTGAGACTGTCTGTGATTTATTTAGAATTCAAGGCACACTTAACCAGCATGGCTACCACAGCATTCTGCAGCGATTCGCCATCCCATCCGGTTTGGGATTAGTGGGACTATCATTAGTTTTTTCAACAGGACAATGACCCAACACACCTCCAGGTTGTGTAAGGGCTATTTGACCAAGAAGGAGAGTGATGGAGTGCTGCATCAGATGACCTGGCCTCCACAATCCCCCGACCTCAACCCAATTGAGGTGGTTAGGGATGAGTCGGACCGCAAAGTGAAGGAAAAGCAGCCAACAAGTGCTCAGCATATGTGGGAACTCCTTCAAGACTGTTGGAAAGCATTCCAGGTGAAGCTGGTTGAGAGAATGCCAAGAGTGTGCAAAGCTGTCATCAAGGCAAAGGGTGGCTATTTGAAGAATCTCAAATATAAAATCTATTTTGATTTGTTTAACACTTTTTTGGTTACTACATGATTCCATATGTGTTATTTCATAGTTTTGATGTCTTCACTGTTATTCTACAATGTAAAAAATAGTAAAAATAAAGGAAATCCCGATATCGCCCTTCCACATCTGCAGTAAAAGGTGGCAGAGCTAGAGCTGTGTTAGTCAGACCATGAGACATCCCATAAAAATTAATCTTCTCATGAAAACGTCTAAAGCGTCCGACCAGTTTGGCCTACAAACTATCATGACCCCTCTCTCATGAACGAGTACATTACCAGTCAAAAGTTTGGACACACCTACACATTCAAGGGTTTTTCTTTATTTTTTACTATTTTCTACATTGTAGAATAATAGTGAAGACATCAAAACTATGAAATAACACATATGGAATCATGTAACCAAAAAAGTGTTAAACAAATCAAAATATATTTGAGATTTGAGATTCTTCAAATATGGGGTGTTTACAGGTTTTTTAATTAGGATAAATCAAGGGCAGCTTTTTGAGTTTGATTATAGACACTTTAGAGAAGGATTTAATGACTAATAAGGACATTGGGGAAAGTCTGATGGAATGAATTTGCCGGTCAAGGATTGATTGATTCTTATAGTCGGAGTGACACAGCCCGCTGTTTGCAGCCTCCATAGGCCTACAGTGAGGGGGAAAAGTATTTGATCTCCTGCTGATTTTGTACGTTTGCCCACTGACAAAGAAATTATCAGTCTATAATTTTAATGGTAGGTTTATTTGAACAGTGCGAGACAGAATAACAACAACAAAATCCAGAAAAACGCATGTCAAAAATGTTATAAATTGATTTGCATTTTAATGAGGGAAATAAGTATTTGACCCCCTCTCAATCAGAAAGATTTCTGGCTCCCAGGTGTCTTTTATACAGGTAACGAGCTGAGATTAGGAGCACACTCTTAAAAGGGAGTGCTCCTAATCTCAGTTTGTTACCTGTATAAAAGAAACCTGTCCACAGAAGCAATCAATCAGATTCCAAACTCTCCACCATGGCCAAGACCAAAGAGCTCTCCAGGGATGTCAGGGACAAGATTGTAGACCTACACAAGGCTGGAATGGCCTACAAGACCATCGCCAAGCAGCTTGGTGAGAAGGTGACAACAGTTGGTGCGATTATTCGCAAATGGTAGAAATACAAAAGAACGGTCAATCTCCCTTGGCCTGGGGCTCCATGCAAGATCTCACCTCGTGGAGTTGCAATGATCATGGGAACGGTGAGGAATCAGCCCAGAACTACACGGGAGGATCTTGTCAATGATCTCAGGGCAGCTGAGATCATAGTCACCAAGAAAACAATTGGTAACACACTACGCCGTGAAGGACTGAAATCCTGCAGCGCCCGCAAGGTCCCCCTGCTCAAGAAAGCACATATACATGCCCGTCTGAAGTTTACCAATGAACATCTGAATGATTCAAAGGAGAACTGGGTGAAAGTGTTGTGGTCAGATGAGACCAAAATGGAGCTCTTTGGCATCAACTCAACCCGCCGTGTTTGGAGGAGGAAGAATGCTGCCTATGACCCCAAGGACACCATCCCCACCGTCAAACATGGAGGTGGAAACATTATGCTTTGGGGGTGTTTTTTGTTGTTATTCTGTCTCTCACTGTTCAAATAAACCTACCATTAAAATTATAGACTGATCATTTCTTTGTCAGTGGGCAAACGTACAAAATCAGCAGGGGATCAAATACTTTTTTCCCTCACTGTATATGTTTGCAGCCATATTATTGTTTCCCTTCACCTGAGTGGCGCTGGTTCTTGGCTCTCTCCTTTTCATGAGCTTGTTTAGAAAGTGTCCTCTTTCGGCCAACAGAAACAGATATCACAGGCTCCAAACTGTCGAAGGGATCCATAACCAAAAGGTCCACGATACTCGAGCTCAAAGCTAACATAACGCTAGGTAGCCAGCACGCGAACAGCTGAGAGGGACAGCTGTCTATTACCGCATCTGGCTAACTAAGCCATGGGTTACTCTAAATAAATAACCTATGGTTCTGATTACATTCCTGTGTGGAAAAAATATTTATAGCGAAACCTAATTTACGACTGAACAGATAAATATCATGGAAACGATTAACTAAATGACTCACTTTTGCGCCAGCTGCAAAAACCATATGGAAGTTCCATGCATCTGGACAGTGGATATAGCCAGACCCATTTATTTAGAGAGTTGTGCCAACTTTTAGAATGTTGAATAGGCTATTGTTATAATTCTAGACATCCAGTTACATAGCATTATTTAAATATTCCCAATGTAATGTTAATGGTCGCTAACATGGCTGCCATTGAAT
The DNA here is from genome assembly GCF_964263955.1 of Coregonus lavaretus. Taxonomy (NCBI): domain Eukaryota; kingdom Metazoa; phylum Chordata; class Actinopteri; order Salmoniformes; family Salmonidae; genus Coregonus; species Coregonus lavaretus. Next base: position 25,540,197 of record NC_139997.1, read on the forward strand.
GTTGTAGTGTCATGTAAATGAATCATAATGCAGAAACCTCAATGGCCCAACTCTCTAAAAACATGGCCCTGGATATAGCATGTTTAGGTATGAAACACGTGTGTCGGATATAGGCTAGCGTTTGGAACAAAAACACATTTTAAAGCACATTAAAGTCAATGTTTTAAAAGCATGAGAACAGCCATAATTCATACACATAAAAAGGGACCCATGAACATTCACTTCAGATGAGAAAATGTGAATGTGAAAAATCAAACTCTTCATAAAATTGGCATGTTGGAGAAATAAAGCAAACAAGAGACGTTATGGATGTTCCATGAAATGGAAAAGCTTTTTAGGGAGATTGAACAAATTAGCAAAGGTCTGTAAATTGGTACATTTTAGGTCAAAACGTGGATAGCCATTTCGAAAGAAAGGCTTGGCTGAATACAAAAACGATAACTTTGAAAATATTTCCATTTCCATTAGCCCTATTACTTTAGAGAGGAAAAACAACCGTTTTGGATGTTACAGAGCCTGAAATCGACATTCAAATCTTAAGTATTTCTTGATCAAAATCTATCATAACACATTTGTTGTCACCTGGAATGTTTCTAAAATGTTTGCAAAAGGCATAGTACCTATGACCAATGTTCCCTATAATTTGTTGGGGCACTGAGCAAATCTTTGGTCTTGTGAGTGGAAACTTGAATGTTGTGGGAATTTTGTGCAACTTCCGGCGCGCATTTACAGTGAACACTGAGGCTGTACCCTTCTTCCAGCATGACTACCAAAGCTGTCATCAAGGCAAAGGGTGGCTATTTGAAGAATCTCAAATATAAAATCTATATTGATTTGTTTAACACTTTGATGGTTACTACATGTTTCTATATGTGTTATTTCATAGTTTTGATGTATTCACTATTATTCTACAATGTAAAACATAGTAAAAATAAAGAAAAACCCTTGAATGAGTAGGTGTGTCCAAACTTTTGACTGGTAGTGTATATAAAACACAGAAAAATCCAGTTTTTGACTGCACTGGGCCTTTAACAGGTGACTTGACCTGGGCTATGTAGGGCACATTTAATCAGCAGGAGCATAGTTAGAGAAATTAACACTTCATAGCTGAGATACAGTCATGCAGAGATGGGTGACGACTCTGAGATTTTGCCAGCATTTCTCTCCATGGGTATGCCAAAATGAATGGCAGAATGCTGTGCTCCAGACTCATGTAGTACTGAGAACCATTTTTGTCTTTCAAATGTCTGTACTTATCCTGTCACTTACACCTAAAAAGCATTGAAAGGCTAAATTCTCAATTTTACCACAAGAGGGCATTCTAGCATAAGGACAAATGTGAGCAAAATGTACACATTGTTCTTTTGAACTGCAGTCCATACATACAGCATGCTATGGATAAAGAAAACAACTGAAAGCTACAGTCTCATACACCTGGTACTTCCATTAAGTTCTGTCAGTTTTCATAGATTACTTCTGTTGCATGCATCACATTTACCGTATTATAGCATTCAGTCTGTTGTTATCTGGGGTCAATTCAATGAAAACAAATGCAAACTGACAAATAACTATTCAAATAGTTAAATATTATTTCAATAATAGTTACAACTAATAGAAACTCACTGGTGCACACTTCACTACTGTACTCGCTGGTGCACACTTCACTACTGTACTGATAAAATACATTGTTTCCTACACTTCCACAAATATCTGTGGTTGGTTGGAAACCCAATGGATAGTTGGCAAGCTTGCTGCTACTTCCATGCACTTCATCAAGTGTGGCAGATACCCATTTTTGGCAACATAAATTGTCAGTTAATAAAAAAAGAGACATGCTGCTATAATGTTCAATGTATCAATAAGATAGTTGACAAGATTGAGTTTACTAATTCTTTCGAAAGTCTGGCTTTGTCTTCCCCCATTTAGGTAACCCAAAAACCTTACAAAAGAGTGGAGCACAGTTGTGTAATCTGTTCAAAGCAGCTAACGTTAGCTAAGCTTTGCCTAAAGGATCTTGTATCTAGGCTGTACGTTGTCTGCTTGGAAGGCAACGTCAAATTCATAACGTTTAACCATATTTGAACATAGCATAAGGTTGCAGTACAACACAATACTAATTTAAGTCTAACAAATTAGTTAATTTTACCTTCAAGCTGCTCCTGACTGTATCCCAGCACAATATCAGAGTCAAATTGCTTTTACGTCATTATTGTGCGCCCACGCGCCATGCCTCTCACGTGTCAGTGGTTTATGTACACTGTGCTTTAAAAAATATAATCAGAGAAATGTGATACCACCATGTCCCTGAAAGCTCCTAGAGCTCATTTCGATATCAGCCACCGTATCAAATCATCAGGATGAACACTATCCATCCACAAAATAGTATCAGTCAAGAAGAAGAAAGTAATATTGTTAACATATCCCTAACATACCAGTAGTAATGTAGTAATGCACGTGGCAGTCTCATAATGAAACGTTTAGACAAAATGAACAAAGCAGACTCAGCTAGCGGCTTATTATTGCAGAGTGAGCTCTCTTGACACAGCTGAATATTTACAGACAGTTTAGTGATTGTCAGTGCATGACCTGTAATATCTCAGACCCATTCTGGTAATCTCACACACTATTAAATCTTGGGTGATGCTGAAAGTGACAAGCTGCATTTCTCAGAAACAAAACACATTTGATAAAAAGGTGCAACAGAAAAATGTACATGTTTACAAGACAAATGTATAAAATAGACATAAAAAGTACATTAGTATAAAACACCTTTGGCACATATTATTTTGAATAAATAGTTGGGTTCGTAACAATGTCCAGTTATCTTTCTCTATGTTGTGGATGTACTTATGGTAGACCACACCAAGTGTGGTGGAGAAGTTCCCCATAAATAACACGAGGTAGGAGCAGCCACACATGAAGACCTGGAGGGTGGGGAGTGAGGACAGGTTAGGAATAAAGTAGCAAATGTTCACTTTCATTTTGACTGGCAACAAAATACATGAGACACATAAGGAGCTTGACACATTGATATTGACATTGTCAATAAAGGAAGTTGTCAAGTTTCATTCATTTTATCTGTGAAATGAAAAGAGCATCTGTGAAATGCACTGACCTGCCACTTTCTACACTCCGGGAGCTGGGCCATCCTGAACAGTGTTAGGACATTGTAGAGCTGCCAGAACTACAAACACATAGAACACAGAGGTGTCGCCCTCCCTCTTGCGCAAGGCATACAAGTGCAGTGACATCAATATCCAGAAATAACTTTGGTACTTTCAATACCCTAAAATACCCCCCCCCCCCCGATTGAACCAACATTGTTTCCAAGTCATTTCAACCCAAAAATGTAATGTGATGACGTTGAATCAATGTGGAAAACTGATTGGATTTGAAAAAAGTCATCAACGTCAGGGAATTTTAACCTAAATCCAATGACATGGTGAAATGATTAGTTGATTTCATGTTGAATTCACGTTAGTTGACAACTCAACCAAATGTAAATCAAAACTAGACATTGAACTGATGTCTGAGAGACACTACATTTACTGTAGACAAAAGGTCTTCACTGAGCACTACCAGTGGGGAGATGAGCCCCTGATACTCACATGACAAAAGAACAGGAAGGTCAGAAGGAAGGTCTTGCCACATCCACTACTGGAAACCCTGTGAGGTGGAGGAATGTTTGTTTAAAATAAAGGGAACACTAAAATAACACATTCTAGATCTGAATGAATGAAATAATCTTATTAAATACTTTTTTCTTTACATAGTTGAATGTGCTGACAACAAAATCACACAAAAATGATCAATGGAAATCAAATTTATCAACCCATGGAGGACTGGATTTGGAGTCACCCTCAAAATTCAAGTGGAAAACCACACTACAGGCTGATCCAACTTTGATGTAATGTCCTTAAAACAAGTCAAAATGAGGCTCAGTAGTGTGTGTGGCCTCCACGTACCTGTATGACCTCCCTACAACGCCTGGGCATGCTCCTGATGAGGTGGCGGATGGTCTCCTGAGGGATCTCCTCACAGACCTGGACTAAAGCATCCGCCAACTCCTGGACAGTCTGTGGTGCAACGTGGCGTTGGTGGATGGAGCGAGACATGATGTCCCAGATGTCCTCAATTGGATTCAGGTCTGGGGAACGGGCGGGCCAGTCCATAGCATCAATGACTTCCTCTTGCAGGAACTGCTGACACACTCCAGCCACATGAGGTCTAGCATTGTCTTGCATTAGGAGGAACCCAGGGCCAACCGCACCAGCATATGGTCTCACAAGGGGTCTGAGGATCTCATCTCGGTACCTAATGGCAGTCAGGCTACCTCTGGCGAGCACATGGAGGGCTGTGCGTCCCCCCAAAGAAATGCCACCCCACACCATGACTGACCCACAGCCAAACCGGTCATGCTGGAGGATGTTGCAGGCAGTAGAACGTTGTCCACGGCGTCTCCAGACTCTGTCACGTCTGTCACATGTGCTCAGTGTGAACCTGCTTTCATCTGTGAAGAGCACAGGGCGCCAGTGGCGAATTTGCCAACTTGGTGTTCTCTGGCAAATGCCAAACGTCCTGCACGGTGTTGGGCTGTAAGCACAACCCCCACCTGTGGACGTCGGGCCCTCATACCACCCTCATGGAGTCTGTTTCTGACCGTTTGAGCAGACACATGCACATTTGTGGCCTGCTGGAGGTCATTTTGCAGGGCTCTGGCAGTGCTCCTCCTGCTCCTCCTTGCACAAAGGCGGAGGTAGCAGTCCTGCTGCTGGGTTGTTGCCCTCCTACGGCCTCCTCCACGTCTCCTGATGTACTGGCCTGTCTCCTGGTAGCGCCTCCATGGTCTGGACACTTCGCTGACAGACACAGCAAACCTTCTTGCCACAGCTCGCATTGATGTGCCATCCTGGATGAGCTGCACTACCTGAGCCACTTGTGTGGGTTGTAGACTCCGTCTCATGCTACCACTAGAGTGAAAGCACCGCCAGCATTCAAAAGTGACCAAAACATCAGCCAGGAAGCATATGAACTGAGAAGTGGTCTGTGGTCACCACCTGCAAAACCAGTCCTTTATTGGGGGTGTCTTGCTAATTGCCTATAATTTCCACCTGTTGTCTATTCCATTTGCACAACAGCATGTGAAATGTATTGTCAATCAGTGTTGCTTCCTAAGTGGACAGTTTGATTTCACAGAAGTGTGATTGACTTGGAGTTACATTGTGTTGTTTAAGTGTTCCCTTTATTTTTTTGAGCAGTGTATATGGAATACATATATAATAAACATGTACTATACAATACCAGTAAACATGTACTATGTATACAGCTGCAATCTATGTGTTGATGATGCCCTGATATCAGGTCAATGAGGAGTGATGGAGGAGGATGCGTTTTTGTCATTTTGGTCATGTTCCTCTTAAACACATGTGATCAGTGAGTAGTCATGATGACACACAACAATGTGTGACTTCTCTCTCACCAACTGGCAAATCCATGTTGTGACTCTCTCCCAGGGCTCGAAGTCTGTACAGACAGCCACTCTGGTAATAGTACTGGAGAAACTGGACAAAACCTATTTGGCACAGAAAACACAACAGAAGTATACTGTATTAATACTGAGACTGTTCTACTTCTCCCCAGGTTTCAGGTCAATCCCATTTTAATTTAGAAGATTAATTAATTGAAATTCCTATTCAAAAGTTGAATAGTGCCATTTGTTTTGAATAATGTTAGCCTCAGATAAAAACAATTGTATGCCACTCCATAGTCATTTTATCTCTCACTTAAAGATATTACAGTTGTGTCTTACTTTGGTACAAGCAGTAGGCGAGGAACTGATTCCTGAACATCTGGTACAGTATGCCTTCCGGACTGTAGGACGGACAGGGCAGTTAGATATGTATAAGTAGTATGGTGAAAATTCCATTCTGGCCAATCAGGGGGTAAAAATATGCATTTGGGTCAAGAGTCAACAAGCTACCTAATGTGTTCTTCTTGTCTTGTGCACTCATAAATATGACATAAAAGTGTGCATTTGGTAACATGCTAAACTCCAGGCCTCTGGGGCTACAGTGTCAGCTGGTTTTCATTTCTCCCTTGTGTTTAATTGGATCACATGCGCAGCCATTTAGTTGAGTGATATCATATTGCAGTTTATTAGGTACCCCGTTCACGAAAATGGATCGCTCCTACAGACAGTAAGTCACGTGGCAGTGGCTTGCTATATAAAGCAGGCAGACAGGCATCGAGACATTCAGTTACTGTTCGATTGAACGTTAGAATGGGCAAAACGAGTGACCTAAGCGACTTTGAGCGTGGTATGATCGTCGGTGCCAGGCACGCCAGATCCAGTATCTCAGAAACGGCCACCATCCTGGGCTTTTCACGCACAGTGTCTAGGATTTACTGAGAATGGTGCGACAAACAAAAAAGATCTAGTCAGCAGCAGTCCTGTGGGCAAAAACAGCTTGTTGATGAGAGAGGTCGAAGGAGAATGGAAAAAATCATGCAAGCTAACAGGCGGGTCACAAACAGAAAAATAACGACGCTGTACAACAGTCGTGTGCAGAACGGCATCTCGGAACACACAACTCATCGATCCTTTTCTCGGATGAGCTATTTCAGCAGACGACCACACCGGGTTCAACTCCTATCAGCTAAAAACAAGAAAAGCGGCTCCAGTGGGCACGCGATCCCCAACACAATTGAGGAGTGGAAAAACATTTCCTGGTCCGACGAATCCCAGTTCCTGTTGCGTCATGCTGATGTCAAAGTCAGGATTTGGCATAAGCAGCATGAGTCCATGGACCCATCCTGCCTGGTGTCAATGGTATAGGCTGGTGGCGGTGGTATACTGGTGTGGGGAATGTTTTCCTAGCACACGTTAGGTCCCTTGATACCATTTGAGCAACGATTGAACGCCACAGCGTTTGGGAACATTGTTCCTGAAATCCCTGTGGAACACTTCCGACACCTTGTAGAATCCATGCCCCGAAGAATTCAGGCTGTCCTGGAGGCAAAGGAAGGTCTGGCTTGCCTATGGAGCAGTGAGGGGAACGGCACCTCCGTACCTTCAGGCTCTGATCAGTCCCTACACCCAAACGAGGGCATTGCGTTCATCCACCTCTGGCCTGCTGGCTCCCCTTCCTCTGCGGAAGCATAGTTCCCGCTCAGCCCAGTCAAAACTGTTCGCTGCTCTGGCACCCCAATGGTGGAACAAGCTCCCTCACGACGCCAGGACAGCGGAGTCACTCACCACCTTCCGGAGACATTTGAAACCCCACCTCTTTAAGGAATACCTGGGATAGGATAAAGTAATCATTCTACACCCCCCCCCCCCCAAAAAAAAATAAAAAAATAAAATAAAATAACTTAAATAAATAAACAATAAAAAAAAATACAAAAAAAAATACTAACAAATATTGTAAAGTGGTTAACCCACTGGCTATAGGGTGAATGCACCAATTTGTAAGTCGCTCTGGATAAGAGCGTCTGCTAAATGACGTAAATGTAATGTAAATGTCTGACCCGGTACTATTCCCTGTGGTCTCAGTGGTAAGGGTGCACTTACCAAGTCAGCATCACTCCATACAGGAAGCAGAACACATAGTGATGAAACACCCACCAACCATTGATCCTGAAACAACAAACAAACAAGTCACAGCGAATAAATAGCCACAACGGACAGTACGTGTGAGTTATAGATGTAAGTGTATTATCAATGCAGGATTGTACAAATACAGTAGTTAGTATCAATTCAAGACTGCAGTGTGTGATGTAAATATCCTTACAGCGTAAAATTCCTCACACAATTGAATTGTGAGGATTTTTACACTGTGAGGGATTTTTACATCACACAGTGCAGGTACACGGCAGACGACAAAGCAAAATAGTATCGTATAGAACATCAATTTATAGTGGAAACAAAGCATCCTTGTGTGTCACACAAGAGACTGCATATGCTGGGGAGACAAAGCAGCATCAACATGCCTCCATGTAATGAGGCTGACACAGACACTAGTGTTCTGTTTCATTGGACCACTTGTGTAGGGCACACACACAGTGGTGCAGTGTCTTCAGCTGAATGCAAATACACACAGTATGAAGTGGATAATGGCCTGAAGGTTGCCTACAGACCCTGAGGTTGGTTACAAACCTGGAGCCGTTGCTAATGAGGATACTCTCCCGGATGGTCAGCGTGCAGTAGTACCACACCAGCAGGAAGTTGAAGTGAGCGTCTAAGGCTCTACCAAACAAAGACGGACACAACCACAAATAGTTCAAAGTCAAAGACAAAAAGGACAAAATAGGAATTTATAGGTATTAGTGCATAATAACAATATATTACAACTAATAATACAATAGTGGGTTTTTAATACGTTAAAATTTTAGGCAATACTCCTGATATGGATTGTGAGTGAGTAAAATGGCATATGAGTAGAGCCCGACCGATATTGGCCTTTTAATGCTATATCGGTATTGGCCGATAAATCCACGATAACCGATATTCAATAAATAGGATGAAAAAAGGGAATCTCATACTTATCTGAACACTTGTGGCCATTCTCATGATGTGTCATTATTGTCACAATGTAACAAATCAACATTTGTAGCATATTTCTTCGACAATTGCTCTTTTGGATGGCAATTTATGAGAATTGAGTGTGGAAAAAGGACACTTTTTCATTTCCCTGCTGTAAAACAGTATATCGGGAGATATATCTGTATTGGTAAATTTTGTCCCCTAAAAAAATCGAATCCGTATCGGACCCCAAAACACATATACAGTATCGGTCAGGCTCTACATACAGTGGGGAGAACAAGTATTTGATACACTGCCAATTTTGCAGGTTTTCCTACTTACAAAGCATGTAGAGGTCTGTAATTTTATCATAGGTACACTTCAACTGTGAGAGACAGAATCTAAAACAAAAATCCAGAAAATCACATTGTATGATTTTTAAGTAATTATTTTGCATTTTATTGCATGACATAAGTATTTGATCACCTACCAACCAGGAAGAATTCCGGCTCTCACAGACCTGTTCGTTTTTCTTTAAGAAGCCCTCCTGTTCTCCACTCATTACCTGTATTAACTGCACCTGTTTGAACTTGTTACCTGTATAAAAGACACCTATCCACACACTCAATCAAACAGACTCCAACCTCTCCACAATGGCCAAGACCAGAGAGCTGTGTAAGGACATCAGGGATAAAATTGTAGACCTGCACAAGGCTGGGATGGGCTACAGGACAATAGGCAAGCAGCTTGGTGAGAAGGCAACAACTGTTGGCGCAATTATTAGAAAATGGAAGAAGTTCAAGATGACGGTCAATCACCCTCGGTCTGGGGCTCCATGCAAGATCTCACCTCGTGGGGCATCAATGATCATGAGGAAGGTGAAGGATCAGCCCAGAACTACATGGTAGGACCTGGTCAATGACCTGAAGAGAGCTGGGACCACAGTCTCAAAGAAAACCATTAGTAACACACTACGCCGTCATGGATTAAAATCCTGCAGCGCACGCAAGGTCCCCCTGCTCAAGCCAGCGCATGTCCAGGCCCGTCTGAAGTTTGCCAATGACCATCTGGATGATCCAGAGGAGGAATGGGAGAAGGTCATGTGGTCTGATGAGACAAAAATAGAGCTTTTTGGGCTAAACTCCATTCGCCGTGTTTGGAGGAAGAAGAAGGATGAGTACAACCCCAAGAACACCATCCCAACCGTGAAGCATGGAGGTGGAAACATCATTCTTTGGGGATGTTTTTCTGCAAAGGGGACAGGACGACTGCACCGTTTTGAGGGGAGGATGGATGGGGCCATGTATCGCGAGATCTTGGCCAACAACCTCCTTCCCTCAGTAAGAGCATTGAAGATGGGTCGTGGCTGGATCTTCCAGCATGACAACGACCCGAAACACACAGCCAGGGCAACTAAGGAGTGGCTCCGTAAGAAGCATCTCAAGGTCCTGGAGTGGCCTAGCCAGTCTCCAGACCTGAACCCAATAGAAAATCTTTGGAGGGAGCTGAAAGTCCGTATTGCCCAGCGACAGCCCCGAAACCTGAAGGATCTGGAGAATGTTTGTATGGAGGAGTGGGCCAAAATCCCTGCTGCAGTGTGTGCAAACCTGGTCAAGACCTACAGGAAACGTATGATCTCTGTAATTGCAAACAAAGGTTTCTGTACCAAATATTAAGTTATGCTTTTCTGATGTATCAAATACTTATGTCCTGCAATAAAATGCAAATCAATTACTTAAAAATCATACAATGTGATTTTCTGGATTTTTGTTTTAGAGTCCGTCTCTCACAGTTGAAGTGTACCTATGATAAAAATTACAGACCTCTACATGCTTTGTAAGTAGGAAAACCTGCAAAATCGGCAGTGTATCAAATACTTGTTCTCCCCACTGTATGTGAGGTTACTCACCTGTAACTAAATACAAAGCGACATGTGAATGAGAAGAAGAGGAGTAGGACAGTGAGGACCAATTTGAATTTCTCATATTCATCTTTGTAGGTAAATCTGGTGGCGAGAGAAGAGAGAAAGCATCTGTTATGTTCACAAAGAAGCTCACACAGTTAGAGTATGAGTTCTCATTGTCATGTTATGATATTATTATTATATTGCAATACATTTGTTAAAAGACTGAAAAGCGCTTACTTGGAGTGTTTGTTGAGTAGTGTTACATTCACAATCCCAAGAACGAGACTGAGGTATAACCTGAACAGCAAAGGAGGGAGAGAAGAACATTTTAAATTAAATTTGTTCTTGGGCAGTTGTTTTAGTGAATAACAAATGTGAATTTGATCAAGAAAATAATTATCTACAAATCTTCTCTAAAAAAGAGACAAACTTGCTTTTCTAGTAGAGAGCCAACTTGTATCAAGCTAAACTGTCCTTGATAAATTCCTGGATCCCATCTATCACATTAATTTCCTCTGTACTCATTGTTTCTTTGCATCTAAAGAGGAAAAGGTTAACATGATTTAGTAATAAGTACAAAGCTGACCAACAGAATAACCAGAATGATGACTACAGTGAGGTCTATTACACTGTTATTACTAAATAACATTGAAAAAGGTGAGGTTCCATGTCCGAGTACATCAACTGCGCTTGCTACTCAGTCTCCCAGTGACACTGTGAGCTCTTTTAATTTATTCCTCTGTCGTGCTATGGCATGGGAGCAGCTGTCTTGTAGCTTGGAGACCTCCTCAAGCTTCTGTTTATACAGACGGCGAGTCTCCTAAAGACAAAGAGAGATGGTAAGAACAATTTAGCGTCTCTATAGCGCATATGCTGCACACTTTGTACCATCTCAATCACTCAGCAATGTGGTTGGCCTGGATATAGCATACATGATGGGATATTTCACTGTAAACTGACACTTAATCTCATTGCACGTAATTTCGGTATGACCATAAAACTATATCATCAGCTTGCTTGTGCTGAGCCTATTCATTTTGTTCAGGCTAAATTTCACAATCTACTTTGACATTTGTAACGTTACAGAACAGACTCTGTGTAGGGCTCACACTGGAAATTAGGGAAAGTCGTTTCAAAATGTTGGTCTAGCTAGTTGTACAGCTTGCTTGTGAGGCTCAACCAACAATATGTATTTAAAAAATAAGGAAAGAGACAGCTACTGAACTTTCTGTATGTTCTCCAATGTTAAAACTTCCCAATTGTTTTCATGTTAATTTACAGTGTAGACGATTAAACTCAACTCCACGATTTACGATGGAGTTGAGCGGCAATTAAGTGTGGGCAGACTGGACACTGTTCTGTGTACTTGCGAGAAATTATTAGTTTTTCATCATGTGACGTCAGAGCTCCAGTTGCCGCTCAACTCCACTGTAATTCGTGGAGTTCAGTTTAGTCGGCTACTTAAAGTGATACATTGTAGCAGCAAATTCAATTAGTTCCAAATATCTTTGAAATCAGATAATGAAAATGAGTTCAGCTGCAGCAGCTTTCAGCAAGTCTCAATCTTGCATTCTTTCTTGGATGTGCTGGGTTGACAGTTTGCCAAGCAGTGGAAAACTGAGCGTGAACAACTCGTTCAATCCACCATATAATATTCATATGACATTTAGCTAGATTACTAGTTCAAGGAACTCGCTAGTCAAATCTGGATTGTAAATGTGTAATAGCAGCTAGCTAGCTAGCCTACAAATGACATTTTCTGGATTGGCGAGCATAGCTACCTAGCTAGCTAAACAGTTTGCCATTAGCACACGTTGTGCGGATTAGTTCGCTGATGGGTGACCGGCTGTCGACTTTAGCAAGCATGAATTTCGTCCACAAGAAGTACAACATTACAAATATTTTCCAAGATGTGAGATAATTAACTTGCTATCTGTAATAGTGTATAGCTATGGAATCGTGACATTGCGTACTTTCGACGAAATAATAGGCAGGTTTCTCGACTCATACCCTGATTATGAGAAAGTATTGCGTGACGATTAGTTTAGCAACCGCGTGACGCAGAATGGCAACTGAACGCGATTGGTCGACAGTTTGCCTGGGTGGGGCGTTATACGGGTTTCCATTCGTTGCCGAATGGGATTCCTATCACCTCTTTCTCTAATATCTCTGAAAGGTCAATCGAACTTGACCTAAACAATGGAATTGCCATGGAAACGCGTGGGGGAAAGATCCCGAGTCACCTCCTTTCCACCAGCAAAATTAGCTTACATTTAGGCTGTTGTTTATAAGTGTATTTCACAATATGTTGAGGTAAAATTGGAGTATAATGCTTGTATGGATGTCAACCCCAACACATGTTCATGTCATCATTACCAATCAACTGTTTTACAGTTAAAACCGAATTTGACTACCACCACCGATTTATGTATGCTAGCTATGCTAACCAGTTTATACGAACGGGAGCTAGCATTTAGCGGTCACTTCTTCTAAATCTGAAAAGGTACAATATCCAAATCTCACTTAAGTAATCACATTGTGGGCCTGTTACAATATATAAATCATTTTGACGAATATCCACTTTGTTAGATCAAATTTGTTGAATGTGCGCCAATCTGGTCAATGGAACGTGCATTGACTCCTTTACTGCATCTACGAACGCCTTCGAACAATAGAACAGTTGCTTGGGTGAGAAAGGTGCAATTGCTAGGACAGGCGGGAGCGCTATAACGTTTGATGCCAACCGCCTATAAACCCCACTGAAGAAGAAGAGGGGAGGGCGACAACGTCCTTCGACCCCGCCTGTCTGGCACTGTTTTCCCGCAGTTCTGTTAGTCAGTGGTGTAAAGTACTTAAGTAAAAAACAACAACATGAAAGTACTACTTAAATAGTTTTTTTTGGGTATCTGTACTTTACTATTTATATTTTTGACAACTTTTACTTTTACTTCATTACATTCCTAAAGAAAATTATGTACGTTATACTCTATACATTTCCCTGACATTGTGGTGGCCGAAGTTCTCGTTACATTTTGAATGCTTATCACACACTTATCAAGAGAACATCCCTGGTCATCCCTACTGCCTATGATCTGGCGGACTCACTAAACACATGCTTCGTTTGTAAATTATATCTGAGTGTTGGAGGGTGCCCCTGGCTATCCATTTTTTTTTTTTTATTAACTAGAAAATGGTGCGTCTGGTTTGCATAATATAAGGAATTTGAAATGATTTATACTTTTACTTTTGATACTTAATTATATTTGAGCAATTACATTTACTTTTGATACTTAAGTACATTTAAAACCAAATACTTTTAGACTTTTACTCAAGTAGGAGTTACTGGGTGACTTTCACTTTTACTTGAGTCATTTTCTATTATGTTATCTTTACTTTTACTCAAGTATGACAATTGGGTACTTTTTCCACCACTGCTGTTAATGATGGCAAGGGAAGGTGTTCCGCAGGTGGGGGCGAAGGACATGGTGTGCTAGCTAGCTAGTCATATGGAGGACTCCAGTACACATGCGGCGGGGACACCGTGTGCTAGCTAACTAGCAAGCTACACTACAAGGCCAAAGGTATGTGGACACCCCTTAAAATGAGTAGATTTGGCTATTTGAGCCACACCCATTGCTGACAGGTGTATAAAATCGAGCACACAGATATGCAATCTCCATAGACAAACATTGGCAGTAGAATGGCCCATACTGAAGAGCTCAGTGACTTTCAACGTGGCACCGTCATAGGATGCCACCTTTCCAACAAGTCAGTTCTTCAAATTTCTGCCCTGCTAGAGCTGCCCCGGTCAACTCTAAGTGCTGTGAAGTGGAAACATCTATGAGCAACAACGGCTCAGCCGCGAAGTGGTAGGCCACACAAGCTCACAGAACGGGACCGCTGAGTGCTGAAATTGTCTGTCCTCGGTTGAAACACTTACTACCAAGTTCCAAACTGCCTCTGGAAGCAACGTCAGCACAATAACTGTTCGTTATTGAAATGGGTTTCCATGGCCGAGCAGCCGCACACAAGCCTAAGATCACCATGCGCAATGCCAAGCGTTGGCTGGAGAGGTGGAAATGCGTTCTCTGGAGTGATGAATCATGATTCACCCTCTGGCAGTCAGACGGACAAATCTGGGTTTGGCGGTGCCAGGAGTTTGCTACCTGCCCGAATGCACAGTGCCAACTGTAAAGTTTGGTGGAGGAGGAATAATGGTCTGGGGCTGTTTTTCATGGTTCGCGCTAGGCCCCTTAGTTCCAGTGAAGGGAAATCTTAACGCTACAGCATACAATGACATTCTAGATGATTCTGTGCTTCCAACTTTGTGGCAACAGTTTGGGGAAGGCCCTTTCCTGTTTCAGCATGACAATGCCCCCATGCACAAAGTGAGGTCCATACAGAAATGGTTTGTCGATATTGGTGTGGAAGAACTTAACTGGCCTTCACAGAGCCCTGACCTCAACCCCATCAAACACCTTTGGGATGAATTGGAACGTCGACTGCGAGCCAGGCCTAATCGCCCAACCTCACTAATGCTCTTGTGGCTGAATTGAAGCAAGTCCCCGCATTCTCAGGGCCTATCATTCCAGAATATCAGCAGGACAAACGTATCAATGTGAATGTGTTATTAGATGATCCCTGAGTCTTCATAAAGCATGGTATTACAATACATATGGAAAGTGAATAGCTTACAATTAATTTGTGATCAGTAAGACTCACCAGCTATGGCCTGACAAGCGATGCTTGCACGCTGGTTCTTAGTACCACATTAGTGTGTGTGTGTGTATGAAGATACTTCAAATATTTGTAAGACGTTGGTGCTCAGTGCATACAAATGTTATCAACCACCCAAGAAGGCCCATATAAAGAAGGAAGGGAACTTCATGACAAAAATATCCATGTCTTTTTTATTTGCATTGGGTAAATATTGCCCCAGTGAATTACAGGGCTCTGCTGGACTCATTTAAATGATCTATTAACCATCTTCTCAATAGCGGGCTCTGCAATATCAGTCATTCTTCTACCCAGTGTGTGCAGCTCCCAGTCGGACAGCTGTTGTACAAACCCTCGGTTTGGCCTCATGTTGGTTTTACATTGCAGGACATGCTCCCAGACCTCCTGTAGTGAGAAAAGTGCCATTGATATCATAATGGAGTGGGAGGAATAACAGAAAAATTAACAGCTCACCAAATTCAGCAACCAAATCTTATACTGTAAACACGCAGTATTTTCATTACTAAGCCAAACAAAATTTCTTCAGATTCCAAAGGCAGGAACTGGAACAGCCTGAACTTCTTCTATTTCTATTACACATTCCAAAGAAGACCGTAAAGTACATAAACATAACTTGCCCCCAGTGTATATTTCAAGTGGTGCAAAAGAAAAGCAATGGCCGCAGCACTACAGCGGCTTATTCCATGACTTGAAAAGATCAAAACTGCAGATCCAGTGTTGAGACGAGAGTCTAAAAGGGAAACATTTGCAACACGATAATAAACATAATATTAATAAATAAATAAATAGTAACAACAAGTAATAACAAGTAACATCTAAAAAGTGGAACAAAATACATGTAGCTCACCAATAAAAACACAAATCCTCTCAAAACTGGAGTACAGATCAGCCTCCACTGAATCTGCCACATTGATGTGAAGGATGGTGTGGTTTCCTTTTTCAAACCTAATTTCAAAAAGAAAAAAGTTGTACTCAAACATAACTATTTTTTATGAACAATCATCCATAGTACCTGCTCCTTTGAAATGTAAATATGAGTCCTCACGCACATGTGACTACTGTCTTCAGAGACATTGACAAGGGTGCTCATGTTCAGGTCTTTTAGGACATGGGGATTGATGGCCTGCTTGTAATCGCCCAAGTAGAGTTGACCTGGCAAGAGCTCCACTGGATAAGGCCTCAAGCTCTCCAATTCCTACAAAGTCACAATAATGAAACAGACAGCAGCACAATCTATGTAAATCAGCACTTTGAAAGACTCTTATCACCTGAGTATGTTATGCATTTTCTCAACAGGCTCTCACAATATTTAGCAAAGATTAGATGCAATGGAGGCGTTACCTTTATGGTGTAAAGGATTTTTTGTGTCCTAAAGAAAGGATAAAAGGCTGAGAACCTCTGATAGCCTCCTTTCAGAATCTGGACAGGATAGCGGCTTGATTTTGTCAGGGCCTCAGCGCATTCAATAGCCTCACCTACAGACACACACACACAGAATAACTACAAACCATTCTTACCCATCTCGGATATTATTGACTGGTTCATTCAATCATTGACAAGCTGGTTTGATTCAATCGAAAACGGTTGAAGTTAATTTACTTTAGCCTCACAGAGCTTAATTGAAACTTATCAAACACATAAGAAGAGTCATATTTTTCCTAAAATGCTTTTATTAAATCGATCCCTCATAGTCAGTGACCAGGCTGGTGATTTTCAGCTCACCTGAACCTTGTAAAGAACTGGTGCTGCTGTCATAAACCACAATATACCTCATACTCTCCACCTCCACTCCTACAGGCATAATGAGTTTGCCTTTAGAGTCCTGTAGAGTAAAACAATGACATCTTACTTATTACACTGTCAAACATTGCAACTTATATTTCAAAATGGCAGAATAATTGAAGCAGAGTATTTTCATCCTAAGGTGGGATGAGCTAGTGTTGTAATGTGTTAATAACTGATTTGACACTCATACCCATTTTGCATTCCTGGCAGTAATGATATGGCTGGCATTGTACTGTCCTTTAGCACGAGCATCTGAGGAAACAGCATAACCATTTGTCCACTTTTCATAATAGGCAACTTCGAGTGTATTATATTGGACTGAGTCTTAGAAATAAGTTACCTTTATCAACACAATGGATTTGTTTGAATCGTGTTGAACTGACATGACTGTCTGCCCCTACCTGGCTCTTACCAATCAAACAGAGGAAGTTGAACTCTGACAGTCTGGACAGGCGAGTGTACTGATTGAGAATGTTGTAAAGCTCAGACGCCTCACAAAAGGTTGTTCCAGCCATTGTAGGAAGCCTGACAACTTATAAATAAAAAGTGTGTTTTGAAAATCCTGCGTTGGACTACACAGTTACTAGCTAGTTAGCTAACATTAGCTCGTTCACATCATGCTTCAAATACAAACTTGTGAGGAATACAAATATTTGTTTTCGCAGTATATCAACATATTTCTGCAGGTAGTTAGTCGAGTTTGCAAACTAACATCAGAGATCGTAGAGAACCCTAGCTAGCACAAAAAATACCTAGCCTAATGTCTGTCTCTGCCATATATGAATTAGGAATTAGAATAGTAGAATGGACATGAACCATCTTATGATGGGATGAAGATCAGCCATTTTGGTCAGGGAGTTGGTCAACCAGTGCTGTGATAAGATATTGTGTAAAATAATGAATTTGAAGAATTGACCTGCACTGTTAGCTAGCCAGACAGTTTTAGAGAAATTAATGATTCAATAAATGTTTCTAATTAACTGCCAATATGCCAACATTCCATTCAAACAATGCAGCCACACAGCCATTCACTGGCTGAAATCAGTTGATGATAGGACTTAGAGACAAGTTGTAAATGCAACAAGTACCGATATTGTATCATATAATAGCACTCACAGCTTTCCAATATATATTTTTTCAAAACGAATGTTCAAACAATATTGTGACTAAACATGCAACCCATAACATGCACTCACAGATTTCCAAGAAAACAAAAATGTAGACATTTATGGTATGTTTACATATATTTTTAAAGGCTATTTATAAATAAAATGTGTATAAAACCCGTATAAACTGTATTTATAGTTTTATGACAATATTTTAGGTTGACAATGTATGATGTATCACATGCCTTACTTTTATTTTCCTGTATGAGGAAAATCAGGATTATGCCTCTACTGCCAATCATTCCAATTAGACTACTTTGGGTTTTTCCCTGACCATGGCAATATGACTCCCATTTTCACCCCATTCTGGACCTTTGAGGGTTTATGACATCGCCCATCTAGTAATTTAATAGGATCTCGTATGGTTTCTGCTAACAACACATGCTTGGCTAACTCATTCACTGATGTTGCTAGTAAAAATCTGCAGGTAGTTACAGGTTAGTGCAGAATCTTACCTTGTTAAGATGAAAATGACAAAATGACTTTTTCCACTCAAATTAACTAACCAAAGGCACTTTGCGACAACATTTCTAAAACATCTCTGAGCTAAACACACATGTACTATGAAGGAAAGGTTTGTCTAGGTTTTGTTGCACGGTAACACAATAACGGGCATTGCGGTTGGCTGGACAATACTAATCTGTGATTGGACATTCTAGCTACTTTCATATTCAGTAGCCTATCAACGTACGTCTTCATCCAGCTGTTGGTAATACGTTTCCTGATTTGTTGAAGGGAATTTATTACTGAATTTTGAAAATCTTTGCTTGTTGTTTATGAGCAAAGCAAAGATTGTACAAATATATTTTGTATTCTCTAGTTTGAATAAGGTTTTATGGCTGGATCATGGGTATGTAACGTTAGTTATACATTTCACTAACGTTAACTTGCGTGAATAGGCAAAATATATGAGAAACCTGGATTAAACTAGCGCCACGATTTGAATAACGTTAGCTAGCATGATGTGTTGCAAAAGCGTTGCTTGCAGCAAAAACTAACTTGTATAACTATGCATTCGTTTGGCTGATGAAGCAGTATGTGTTGACAGCCTATATTGATTCTTTAAAACAGTTTGTAGATGTAGGTATGAAAAACCAGTAAATCCAGCCTGTTGTAAACGACTAAACTCCACGATATACGATGGAGTTGAGCGATGACTAGTGTGGGCGCACTGGAGCGCCGACATCACATAAAATGAACAATGTTGTGTGTAATTACGGGCTATTCTTTGGGTGTTGAAATCAGTAGTTTTTAATAAAAACTGAATTGTATGTGATTTCAGAGCTCTAGTCTGTCCACACTAGTCGCCAATCAACTCCATCGCAAATCTTGGAGTTGAGTTTAATCGGCTAGCCTGTTTGTAGTTGTGAGGTTAGCTAGTTATGGCTACAATTAACATACTCAATTATTGGACCTAGGTTATAGGCTGCCAAAAGAAAACATGGCTGTCTAGTTTGTAAAATTGGATGTTGCCCAAATACCATGGCAGCCAAAACATTAAAAGTGTGTGTGAATGTAAGTTTGGTGTGCAAAAATATACTGAACAAAAATATAAATGCAACAATTAACGATTTTACCGAGTTACAGTTCATATAAGGAAATCAGTCAATTGAAATGTATTCAGTAGGCCCTAATCTATGGATTTCACATGATTGGGCAGGGGCACAGCCATGGGTGGGCCTGGGAGGGCATAGGCCCACCAGTTGGGAGCCAGGCCCAGCCAATCAGAATGAGTTTTTCCCCACTAAAGGGCTTTATTACAGACATAAATACTCCTCATGCCTGGTCTCAAACGATCCCTCAGGTGAAGAAGTCGGAGGTCCTGGGCTGGCGTGGTTACACGTGTTCTGCAGTTGTGAGTCTGGTTGGACGTACTGCCGAATTCTCTAAAACGACGTTGGAGGTGGCTTATGGTAGAGAAAGGAACATTCAATTATTTGGCAACAGCTCTGGTGGACATTCCTGCAGTCAGCATGCCAATTGCATGCTCCTTCAAAACTTGAGACATCTGTCGCATTGTGTCGTGTGACAAAACTGCACATTTTTAGTGGCCTTTTATTGTCCCCAGCACAAGGTGCACATGTGTAATGATCATGCTGTTTCATCCGCTTCTTGATATGCCACACCTGTCAGATGGCTGGATTATCTTGGCAAAGGAGAAATGCTCACTAACAGGGATGTAAACAAATGTGTACCAACATTTTAGAGAAATAAGCTTTTTGTGTGTATGGAAAATGTCTGGGATCTTTTATTTCAGCTCATGAAACGTGGGGCCAACACTTTACATGTTGCGTTTATATTTTTGTTCAGTACAAATAAGTAACTTGTGCATTAACCCATACATGTTTTGAAATGTAACTGAATCCGACTCTCTTCACTGTGCCTTAAGGGACCAAGCAAAGCCTTCCTGCGACGAAGAAAGAAGAGGGCCAGCAGCAGACGCTGGGCTGTTATAAGTAAAAGGCTTCAGCAAACACAAGAGCCCATCATCACACCTGTAACGACACAGTGAGTCAATCTATGGCTGTCATCACTGCAACATTTTAGTTCATACAGTAGGGTGGTTGTTGACTGACAACCCTATTAGTCTAGCCTACAGACAGTTGTCATTCTAATGTTGTCAGTGTTTCCCCTATATTCAATTGTTGCCACTGCTGCAAAAAATATGATGCATGTTTAAAAAATATATATATACAGTGGGGAGAACAAGTATTTGATACACTGCCGATTTTGCAGGTTTTCCTACTTACAAAGCATGTAGAGGTCTGTAATTTTTATCATAGGTACACTTCAACTGTGAGAGACGGAATCCATAACAAAAATCCAGAAAATCACATTGTATGATTTTTAAGTAATTAATTTGCATTTTATTGCATGACATAAGTATTTAATCACCTACCAACCAGTAAGAATTCTGGCTCTCACAGACCTGTTAGTTTTTCTTTAAGAAGCCCTCCTGTTCTCCACTCATTACCTGTATTAACCGGCACCTGTTTGAACTCGTTACCTGTATAAAAGACACCTGTCCACACACTCAATCAAACAGACTCCAACCTCTCCACAATGGCTAAGACCAGAGAGCTGTGTAAGGACATCAGGGATAAAATTGTAGACCTGCACAAGGCTGGGATGGGCTACAGGACAATAGGCAAGCAGCTTGGTGAGAAGGCAACAACTGTTGGCGCAATTATTAGAAAATGGAAGAAGTTCAAGATGACGGTCAATCACCCTCGGTCTGGGGCTCCATGCAAGATCTCACCTCGTGGGGCATCAATGATCATGAGGAAGGTGAGGGATCAGCCCAGAACTACACGGCAGGACCTGGTAATGACCTGAAGAGAGATGGGACCACAGTCTCAAAGAAAACCATTAGTAACACACTATGCCGTCATGGATTAAAATCCTGCAGCGCACGCAAGGTCCCCCTGCTCAAGCCAGCGCATGTCCAGGCCCGTCTGAAGTTTGCCAATGACCATCTGGATGATCCAGAGGAGGAATGGCAGAAGGTCATGTGGTCTGATGAGACAAAAATATAGCTTTTGGTCTAAACTCCAATCGCCGTGTTTGGAGGAAGAAGACGGATGAGTACAACCCCAAGAACACCATCCCAACCGTGAAGCATAGAGGTGGAAACATCATTCTTTGGGGATGCTTTTCTGCAAAGGGGACAGGACGACTGCACCGTATTGAGGGGAGGATGGATGGGGCCATGTATCGCGAGATCTTGGCCAACAACCTCCTTCCCTCAGTAAGGGCATTGAAGATGGGTCGTGGCGGGGTCTTCCAGCATGACAACGACCCGAAACACACAGCCAGGGCAACTAAGGAGTGGCTTCGTAAGAAGCATCTCAAGGTCCTGGAGTGGCCTAGCCAGTCTCCAGACCTGAACCCAATGGAAAATCTTTGGAGGGAGCTGAAAGTCCGAATTGCCCAGCGACAGCCCCGAAACCTGAAGGATCTGGAGAAGGTCTGTATGGAGGAGTGGGCCAAAATCCCAGCTGCAGTGTGTGCAAACCTGGTCAAGACCTACAAGAAATGTATGATCTCTGTAATTGCAAACAAAGGTTTCTGTACCAAATATTAAGTTCTGCTTTTCTGATGTATCAAATACTTATGTCATGCAATAAAATGCAAATGAATTACTTAAAAATCATACAATGTGATTTTCTGGATTTTTGTTTTAGATTCCGTCTCTCACAGTTGAAGTGTACCTATGATAAAAATTACAGACATGCTTCAGAGTTCAAGTAACAGACACATCTCAACATCAACTGTTCAGAGGAGACTGTGTGAATCAGGCCTTCATGTTCGAATTGCTGCAAAGAAACCACTACTAAAGGACACCAATAAGAAGAGACCTGCTTGGGCCAAGAAACACGAGCAATGGACATTAGACCGATGGAAATGTGTCCTTTGGTCCAAAATTGAGATTTTTGGTTTCAACCGCCATGTCTTTGTGAGACGCGATGTGGGTGAACGGATGCTCTCTGCATGTGTAGTTCCCACCGTAAAGCATGGAGGAGGAGGTGTTATGGTGTGGGGGTGCTTTGCTGGTGACATTGTCTGTGATTTATTTAGAATTCAAGGCACATTTAACCAGCATGGCTACCACAGCATTCTGCAGCGATACGCCAGTCCCACTAAGCCCAAACTAGATGGGATATCATTTGTTTTTCAACAGGACAATGACCCAACACACCTCCAGGCTGTGTAAGGGCTATTTTACCAAGAAGGAGAGTGATGGAGTGCTGCATCAGAACCTGGCCTCCACAATCCCCCGACCTCAACCAAATTGAGATGGTTTGGGGTGAGTCGGACCGCAGTGTGAAGGAAAAGCAGCCAACAAGTGCTCAGCATATGTGGGAAATCCTTCAAGACTGTTGGAAAAGCATTCCAGGTGAAGCTGGTTGAGAGAATGCCAAGAGTGTGCAAATCTGTCATTTAGGCTATTTGAAGAATCTCAAATATAAAATGTATTTTCATTTGTTTAACACTTTCTTGGTTACTACATGATTCCATATGTGTTATTTCATAGTTTCCATGTTTTCACTATTATTCTACAATGTAGAAAATAGTTTTTTAAAAACTTGAATGAGTAGGTGTTCTAAAACTTTTGACCAGTAGTGTGTATATACACTACACTTTTGACTGGTAATATGTGTATATATATATACAAACACTACCAGTCAAAAAGTTTAGTGTATATGGTTTGGGATGAGTTGGACTGCAGAGTGATTGTGGAAGCCAGGTCATCTGATGCAGCACTCCATCACTCTCCTTCTTGGTAAAATAGCCCTTACACAGCCTGGAGGTGTGTTGGGTCATTGTCCTGTTGAAAAACAAATGATAGTCCCACTAAGCGCAAACCAGATGGGATGGCATATCGCTGCAGAATGCTGTGGTAGCCATCCTGGTTAAGTGTGCCTTGAATTCTAAATAAATCACAGACTGTGTCACCAGCAAAGCACCATCACACCACCTCCTCCATGCTTCACGGTGGGAACCACACATGCGGAGATCATCCGTTCAGCTACTCTGCGTCTCACAAAGACATGGCGGTTGGAACCAAAAATCTCAAAGGACAGATTTCCACCGGTCTAATGTCCATTGCTCGTGTTTCTTGGCCCAAGCAAGTCTCTTCTTCTTATTGGTGTCCTTTAGTAGTGGTTTCTTTGCAGAAATTCGACCATGAAAGCCTGATTTACGCAGTCTCCTCTGAACAGTTGATGTTGAGATGTGTCTGTTACTACTTTCTGAAGCTAGTAACTCTAATGAACTTATCCCCTGCAGCAGAGGTATCTCTGGGTCTTCCTTTCCTGTGGCGGTCCTCATGAGAGCCAGTTTCATCATACCGCTTGATGGTTTTTGCGACTGCACTTGAAGAAACTTTCAAAGTTCTTGAAATGTTCCAGATTGACTGACCTTCATGTCTTAAAATAATGATGGACTGTCGTTTCTCTTTGCTTATTTGAGCTGTTCTTGCCATAATATGGACTTGGTCTTTTACCAAATAGGGCTATCTTCTGTATACCACCCCTACCTTGTCACAACACAACTGATTGGCTCAAACGCATTAAGAAGGACAGTAATTCCACAAATTAACTTTTAGCAAGGCACACCTGTTAATTGAATCACATTCCAGGTGACTACCTCATGAAGCTGGTTGAGAGAATGCCATGAGTATGCAAAGCTGTCATCAAGGCAAAGGGTGGCTATTTGAAGAATCTCAAATATAAAATATATTTTGATTTGTTTAACACTTTTTTGGTTACTACATGATTCCATATGTGTTATTTCATAGTTTTGATGTGTTCACTATTATTCTACAATGTAGAAAATAGTAAAAATAAAGAAACCCTGGAATGAGTAGGTGTGTCCAAACTTTTGACTGGTACTATATACAGTTGAAGTCGGAAGTTTACATACACTTAGGTTGGAGTCATTAAAACTTGTTTTTCAACCACTCCACAAATGTCTTTTTAACAAACTATAGTTTTGGCAAGTCGGTTAGGACATCTACTTTGTGCATGACACAAGTAATTTTTCCAACAATTGTTTACAGACAGGTTATTTCACTTATAATTCACTGTATCACAATTCCAGTGGGTCAGAAGTTTACATACACTAAGTTGACTGTGCCTTTAAACAGCTTGGAAAATTCTAGAAAATGATGTCATGGCTTTAGAACCTCCTGATAGGCTAATTGACATCATTTGAGTCAATTGGAGGTGTACCTGTGGATGTATTTCAAGGCCTACCTTCAAACTCAGTGCCTCTTTGCTTGACATCATGGGAAAATCAAAAATCAGTCAAGACCTCAGAAAAAAATGTGTAGACCTCCACAAGTCTGGTTCATCCTTGGGAGCAATTTCCAAACGCCTGAAGGTACCACGTTCATCTGGACAAACAATAGTACGCAAGTATAAACACCATGGGACCACGCAGCTGTCATACCGCTCAGGAAGGAGACTCATTCTGTCTCCTAGAGATTAACGTACTTTGGTGCGAAAAGTGCAAATCAATCCCAGAACAGCAAAGGACCTTGTGAAGATGCTGGAGGAAACAGGTACAAAAGTATCTATATCCACAGTAAAACAAGTCCTATATCGACATAACCTGAAAGGCCGCTCAGCAAGGAAAAAGCCACTGCTCCAAAACCGCCATAAAAAAGCCAGACTACGGTTTGCAACTGCACATGGGGACAAAGATCGTACTTTTTGGAGAAATGTCCTCTGGTCTGATGAAACAAAAATAGAACTGTTTGACCATAATGACCATCGTTATGTTTGGAGGAAAAAGGGTGTCGCTTGCAAGCCAAAGAACACCATCCCAACCGTGAAGCACGGTGGTGGCAGCATCATGCTGTGGGGAGGCTTTGCTGCAGGAGGGACTGGTGCACTTCACAAAATAGATGGCATCATGAAGGAAAATTATGTGGATATATTGAAGTAACATTTAAAGACATCAGTCAGGAAGTTAAAGCTTGGTCGCAAATGGGGTCTTCCAAATGGACAATGACCCCAAGCATACTTCCAAAGTTGTGGCAAAATGGCTTAAGGACAACAAAGTCAAGGTATTGGAGTGGCCATCACAAAGCCCTGACCTCAATCCTATAGAACATTTGTGGGCAGAACTGAAAAAGCATGTGCGAGCAAGGAGGCCTACAAACCTGACTCAGTTACACCAGCTCTGTCAGGAGGAATGGGCCACAATTCACCCAACTTATTGTGGGAAGCTTCTGGAAGGCTACCCGAAACGTTTGACCCAAGTTAAACAATTTAAAGGCAATGCTACCAAATACTAATTGAGTGTATGTAAACTTCTGACCCACTGGGAATGTGATGAAAGAAATAAAAGCTGAAAGAAATCATTCTCTCTACTATTATTCTGACATTTCACATTCTTAAAATATAGTGGTGATCCTAACCGACCTAAGAAAGGGTATTTTTTTAAATGTCAGGAATTGTGAAAAACTGAGCTTAAATGTATTTGGCTAAGGTGTATGTAAACTTCCAACTTCAACTGTGTATGTATGTGTGTGTGTGTGTGTGTGTGTGTGTGTGTATATATATATATATATATATATATATATATATATATATATATATATATATATATAATAAATGTATTTCTGCAGACACGTGCTTTTAAATAGATAGTTGTTAACTCAATGACTGGAAGTCTGTGGGAACAGCTAGAATGTCATTGTGCTAACACTAGTAGCAATGTACCCCCGCTACCCCACCACTGCTGAAAAGAAATCCTAGGGGTAACACTGGTTATCTACAATGTCAACATGAATCTATGGATGGCTGAATGATCATGAACAAGAGGGTGGACAACCGTATCAACTCATAACATTTATCATTCTGTGTGTATTTTCTTTAGACTTGGAAATTGTGACCCAATCACCCAAACCAGTCCAGCCCAACTAGAAGACCCCCCTGTAAAGAATGTGAAGAAATTGGTTACTTTACTGGGTGCCAGAGTGTTGCTGCTGGCATTTGCCAGGGTATGCAAAGTGTGGAGGAACAGCATGAGCCAGGTACGTTTCTACAGCAAGGCTATGTTTCTAACAGGGCTGTTTTGGTTGAGGGAAAATGTTATGTTAGATTTCATTCCCAAACATTTGCCTATATGATTCGCTCTGTCAGTTACACTGACCTAATTTCTACTTCCATCTATCTATTGCAGTCATTTGCTGGATTTTTTAAAACATTTTTCTTCTGGCGGGGGTATGCCAAACAAATAGAGACCCTCCAGAATCAAATGGCTGAGCTGCAGAGGGAGATAGGTGCCTTGCATTCTGCTCTTCAGGTGAGACACTGAGACACCAACAATTACTCATCTGAACGTACCTTATGGTGTGTTCATGATGTGACAAAAAGCCACATGCAGTACTACCTCACTAAAGCCTATCTTGTTTCTGCAGGGTGGTAAGACTGGATGCCACTGCCATGGGACTGTGGCTGGTAGTTCAGTCTGTCCAATGTTTCCTCCTCCCCCTCTTCCATTAGGCTGTGGATCCAATGTGGACCCTCTCCCTGCTCTCACACCACCAGCCCCACCTCCTCCACCACCACCCCCTCCTCCTCCATCCACCACTTTCCTGCAACCCTACGTCCCTAAAAAAAGAGTGGCTTCCAATACTCAACAGGTAAGAACTTACTAACTCATCTTTCATTCTTTTTTTATTTGGTGGTCATAGATCGATTTCTGTCCCGTGTGGTTCAGTTGGTAGAGCATGTCGCTTGCATCACCAGGGTTGTGGGTTCGATTCCCACGGTGGACGAGTACGAAAATGTACTGTATGCACTCACTACCGTAAGTCGCTCTGGATAAGAGCGTCTCCTAAATTACTCAAATGTCAAATGTATTCTCTCCTATGATCTGACCTCTCTGTCACTTAGAGCTCTAAGGAGAAGCAGGACATACTGGTGGCCGTGACCCTCGGGGATTTACAGGCTGTTAAACTGAGAAAGGTTATTGTCCGCAGTGTGAAATCAAAGGTAAGCAAGGCATATCCTTAGCATACACAAAGTAATTTCTGCTTCCACCTGTCCAAAATGGAAGCTCCACAGGACACTCCCACATAACATGCAGTAATGTGCCTGAATCTTTCTTGCATTTCCAGCATAAACATGTACAACAAGGCCATTGTCTGAAAAATGGGTCTGTCTTTTATTTTAGAGGACTCCAGAGAAGATACATGCACCTCTGGTCACTGTGGCAGACCTGCAGAATGTCCGTCTGAAACGATCCCACTGCGAACTGCCCCCTAAACTTCCCAAACGCCTTAGCTTTGGCAGGTAAACCTATTCCGTATTTCTTAAACGGCTGCCATTGTTTTGTGACCAGGAGATTATCAGGGTTCTCCGTCATGGTCCTGGGGATCCACCACATGTTGTGCAGGCTTTTCTTCCAGGCCAGTTCTGATAATAATTGAATCATGTTTATTAGGCCTGGAACAAAAGCCTGCACACCAGGATTGAAGAACAGCTTTTCAAACATATTTGTTTTCTTGATTGGATTTATGTTGTGGATCAAATGTTATTTCCCACTCTAGAACACCGACCAAAAGCCCTATGAATCTGCGTACACAGCTGAAAAGGGTTCAAATCAATAGGTAATGCATTTCAACACTCAAGGAAGTCAAAGGACTATCATCAAGTGAGAGTTCAGTCTGACTAAGTGTTTCTCTCCACTCTTTAGGAGTCCTGGTGGTACTCCTCTCTTTGATAAGGAGAATATGGACACGGGCACTGGCCTCACCCCCATCATGACTCAGGCCCTGCGACTCAAGTTCCAGGTAGATCACTCTTTACAGAGCCCATGTGGCTTATGCATGTATAGTTTAAAAGTGTGTCCCCTTTGTCATCACTTATGTTGTTCTTTATCCCCTCAGAGTGCCTTACCACGAGGACCGTCTCCAAAGGCAAAGAATCTCAATGAAAGCTTTGATCAAAACTGAGACATTTGTTGATGTATACACGGATGTCGATCGAGACGAGTTGAAATGTAACGGAAAGGCAGCCGCCGTGATAAAAAGTTCCAGTGTTGTATGAGGACGTTATGCAAGCTATGGATGTAACTATGGGCACAATGCACATTTTCTAGCACTTCCTGCTTTCCACTGCTGACTGGGTTTCTGCTTTCCATTGCTGGATGGGTTATTTAATGCTTTTTCCATTGCTGAATGGGTTACTAAGTGCTAGGTAGATTGAGGATGAAAAGAGGAAACACTTGTGTCTTGGACCACTATTTTAAAACGGACATAAAAGTTCTGAAAGCAAGCAGTTTCTGTGAAAGCCTTGACCGCCCCACTGTATCAGACATAGGATTGGTCAATCCCAACACTGCCTCAAAACTTAATGCTTCTTGGAACAGTGACACCAAGGAGGATGTTAAGTGAGCCATACTGAAATTTAAAAGGCAGTAGTTGAGATACTCTGAACATGTTGTGGAAACAGTCGATGATGAGTTACTTGGAAGGAGTGAGAAGCATCACTTGTTTTGAATGTGGTTTCAGTTTAGTATTTTCTATGAGGAAGTCAAGTTCAGCCGTTGTAAAGTATCTGAGGGTCTATGTTTGGAAATTGCACATTGACTGGGGATCCTAGATGTTTGTGAGCTATGTCATGTTTTGATCTTTGTCACTTTTTCCTAAAAGCTTATATTGCATGATCTTTTGATTTTCTAAAAATGTTTACATTTTGAACGCATTGTTAAACAAATTATTTTAACCACTATTGTGTTTTATGACAATACAATTTCAATTTGTGATTTCCTAGACATGTTTAGGAAACAGCAAATAAATTAACAGAAAACATAAATGTACCTGTTTTGGTTGCTGGAACGGTAAAAAGGGACACAGAAAATGTCTCATTTCTACACGGAACATTTTACTTGTGTTCACGGAAGGTGGTTTTGTGCGCAGCTGTTTATCTCCCCCCACGGGAAAAATGGCGTTGGCCGTGAGTGTAGGAGCGCTCCTAGAATCAGAAGTATTAGAGGATCCATTATACAAAGATGAAGGTCTCTGTGTACTTGGTATATTCGGTAAGACTGCAATGCTACCCGGATCACCGAAAGAGTTTCTAATCAACACGCTCGCGGACAAGCACATCTATCCACTCCTTGGACTGGATGAGACAGACAATCAGAACTGTGGAAGCTTGATTCAGGCGTACTACAGCCAAGAAAACCGCGTATTGTATCTAGTGCTTACTTCAGTTTGTGACAACCGACAGCTTTTGTGGGCGTGTGAGTCTTTGAGTACGGGCATCGGACACTCGGAGGCGCAAGAATTCTGGAAAGGAGCAGATAAACAGCATTGCTTAGCATTGCTTTATCTATACTCGTTGTGCCATGTCCTGCTACTGGTCCATCCTACATGCTGTTTTGATGTCACCTATGACAGATTGTTCTGTGCTCTGGATGCACTTCGCCAGAAAGTTCTGCCATTACTACGTGCTGCAATCATGGATTCCATCATATCCAAAGAATGGAAGGTGAACTGCCGCCCCTGTCCCCCGCGCCTGCTATTTGTATTCCAAATGAATGGAGCCCTGAGAAGCTATGGTGGAAATGGTTCAGATACTTCTGGGGGAAATGCAGACAAGC
The DNA here is from genome assembly GCF_964263955.1 of Coregonus lavaretus. NCBI lineage: Eukaryota > Metazoa > Chordata > Actinopteri > Salmoniformes > Salmonidae > Coregonus > Coregonus lavaretus. The sequence continues at coordinate 25,570,435 of NC_139997.1, forward strand.
CCAAGAAACACTCGCCAAGAAGACGCCTCCAGCATGCATTGGAAGACCAGATATATCGCATTTTCCGGAAAAGTCGTGTCCTCACCAACCAGAGCAGTAATTGCTTGTTCACTGTCCCTGCTAACCAGGCGTTTGTTTACGTGGTGCCTGGCCCAGAGGAGGACCCAGTGGCAGCTGTGCTGGGGCAGCTGCGCTCCAACTGCACCCTGAGGGAAAATGACACCAACACCTCGGTGTCTGGACCCAGGCGCTACCAACAAATGCGTTACTCTGCGAGACAACCATCCTTCAATGTAGAAAGAAGCAGCCTCTCAGGGGGGCAACTAGTGGATTGTAGTCTGAAGGAGTTCCTTTGGCAGCATGTCGAACTGGTGTTGACCAAGAAAGGCTTTGATGACAGCGTTGGTCGCAATCCGCAACCTTCCCATTTTGAGCTGCCAACCTACTCCAAGTGGGCACAAGTGGCCTACAGGCTGCATCAGGTCATGATAGCCAACACAGAGGGGGAAACTGCCGAGCTGGCCGTCAAAGTGCAGAGTCAGCTTAAGTTTTTGGAGGGTTTCCTGGACGCAGACGCCAAGTTCTCTGAGAACCGCTGCCAGAAAGCCCTGCCACTGGCACATAGCGCCTACCAGTCCAACCTTCCCCATAACTATACCACCACCGTGCACAAAAACCAACTGACACAAGCACTTCGGATCTACAGCCAGCATGCACGTGGCGTAGCTTTTCAGCGCTATGCCTTGCAGTTGCATGAGGACTGCTACAAGTTCTGGAGTAATGGGCATCAGTTATGTGAAGAGCGCAGTCTGACGGACCAACACTGTGTGCACAAGTTTCACCTGCTGCCTCAGCCAGGTAAAGCCTCAATCACTGTACAGAACATACTACTGTTACTATCATTTCTAAAATATTTTTCCTTATTTATAACACAAATTAAAGGTATAACAGGTATCTACAGAGTTGGTGGTCAGTGTACCTCAGAATATCAATGTTGAATTGTGGTGTTTATTATGGCTAAAAACTGTCTTCTATGGGGTTTTCTCGTTTGGGAAAAAGACGGTCCTCCTCCGTGACCCGGAAACTGTTAAGTGGTCGAGGAGTGTGTCAATTCGTTAGTAGGCAAATGGAAGAGTGTCCTCCCCTCCTCGATATCCACCTTTCATCGAGGATACTCGTGTATCTTACCGCGGAAGAGTTTTGAAATCTGCCACACCCCCATTGTCAGCTTTTGCTTTGTCAGAGGAGAAAAACATGCACACGGTTAAAAACAATATGCTACTTATTGTTTTATCTATAAAATGTCTTGCACAACTAACTTATGATCACATTACGCATTTCTTTTGGGTTCCAACCCATAAACGTCATTTGCCTAATGACTCGCAAGTGGAGAAGGACGGTCTCATTTCAAGCAAGCACATTTCCATCCACGTTCACTCTCCTCGATTAACTTTGACATTTTTCAAAAGGACGCGAGAGAGGACCGAGGAGAGAGGATGCAGGAGGTGAGCAAATCAATTGATAAAAGGCCATTGTCATCTGCAGATGAGAAGCCAGAGATGGACCGCAACCCGCCCATCCTTAACCACAACAGCAGGGGGCGTTCCACTAGCTCGTGTAACTGTGGCCGGAAGCAAGCCCCTCGTGAAGACCCCTTTGACATCCAAGCTGCCAACTACGACTTCTACCAAGTTAGTATCCACTTTAACAGATCTCTGCAGAGGACACCAGCATAACCCCATGATCTCTGAAAAAATATATATTCAATTATACTTCAGTCTTGTTTACGATTTGTCTCACTCTGTTGCCTTGTAGATGTTCGAGGAGAAATGCTGCGGGAAGCTGGAGACGGTCGACTTTCCTGTTTTCCAGCCGAGCACCCCAGACCCAGCCCCGGCCTGTGAAGAAGCACCCAGGCTACCTGAGGTGGTTGCCCCAGTCCCAGTCCCAGTCCCACCGTCAGTGTCAGAGCCTGGGTCAGGGCCATCAGAGGGGGAGAGGCTGAAGGAGAGCATCCCAGCGTCCCACTTAGTGTCCCACACCCCTGGAGAGAGCACCAGCCTCAGCCTGGCCCTCAGCCTGGGCCAGTCCACTGACAGCTTAGGGCCCTATGGAGACGGAGGGGGCGGTGAAGGCCAGGAGAAGAGGCCCAGCCTGGTGGACCGCCAGGCCTCCACTGTGGAGTACCTTCCAGGCATGCTCCACTCAGGCTGCCCCAAAGGCCTGCTGCCCAAGTTCTCCAGCTGGTCGCTGGTCAAGCTGGGCCCTGCCAAGGCCTACAACACCCACACTGGCCTGGAGCAGCCAGGCTTCCTACCTGGCTCTTCCTTCCTCCTGCCCTGGGACGTGGTGATTCGCTCCCGCTCCGAAGACGATGTGGGCTTAACTGAGCCCTTGGATTGGGGACCCGCCTCCTGGCCAGCCCCCAACAAAACCCTGGTGGGGAAGCGGGGGAGTGCAAGGGGGCCTTGGCCGGGGACGCAGGCGGGATGATGTGGCCCGGGCCTTTGTGGGCTTTGAGTATGAGGACAGTAGGGGCCGGCGTTTCCTCAGCTCAGGACCTGATAAAGTGGTGAAAGTGCTGGGGCCTGGAGGGGCCAAAGAGCCGGCCACCAGGGCCCTGAACACAGACATGCCCCTGTACATCCCCTCTCCGGCCCAGGGGCGTGGCCTGAAGACCCACTACGCCCAGCTGGCGCGCCTCTACATTGTGGTCCCTGATGCCCCCCTGGAGATAACACTCAACCCACAGGTACACTTGCCTGGCCTACATTTCCCTATCAACTGGTGTGTGTCACCAGGAAAACATGAGAGGAATTTACTTATCTATCTTGATAGATAAGCTATTATGCTTAATTCTCAATGCAATTACAACTGAACTCATAGTGTGTTCTTAGTGTAGCAATATGCTGTGTGGAGATGAATTTTGTGTTGGCAAATAGTCCCTTTGTTGATTAATGAGAAAGATGTAATGCTTGATTGATGTTGACTGTAAAACGCTGCCCCTCTTCTTCTTTTTGTTCTTAGGTCCAACCGGGCCCAACTCCCTGTCCAGTGTTCCACCCCGAGCAGACAGAGCTGGTGCTGCCCCCCGATGGCCTGTGGGTCCTACGTTTCCCCTACTCCTATGTCACAGACCGTGGTCCATGCTACCCACCTAAAGAGAACCAGCCCCTGGCCAACTACAAGGTCCTCAGAGGCATCCTGCGTGCCAACACTGTCAGCCCTCTTCCACCACAGTAACCCCCACTCCCACAATAGCACCGCAATGTGGCTCTCACACTTATTTGCAAGGTTAGTGTAAAAATGACTGAGTCAGTTGGACTGTGTTCTCTTGCCTAGTGTCGTTTCATCCCCTAAAATACTATTTTGAGTTAAATGGAATTGGACTGGGTTAGTTGATTTATGAATGGCAATCTCTCAAAATAAAAAGGTGTTGATCTGCATTGAACTGCGTCTGCACTTGGATATATTCAATGAAGATCTTGTTCTCTGACCTCTTTTGTTCATGGTCCTTTCAAACAGCTCTTACACTAAAAGGGCATTATCATAATTTTCACAATTTCACAGTATTATTCCAACCTAATATTGTGGAAATCTATATAAAACACAGGAAAATCACGTTTTTGACTGCACTGGGCCTTTAAGGAGAGAATAAATGGCATTTTATGGAGGATCCTTGTCTGTTGGCTTTATTCACTGTTATTGTGCACACTCAATGCAGCCTGTATAGAGGCTTATTTTGAGCTATGATCATTATTCAGACCATATAAAGGTGAGATCCCACATCATTACAGTTAGTACAATAAATAAAATGGCATGCAACGTTTATTATGTGAAGCCTACCTACATGTACAAATTACCTCGACTAACTTGTACCCCAGCACATTGACTCGGTACCGGTAACCCTATTATTGTTATTTTATAGTTTTTTTAAATTATTATTTTTACTTTAGTTTATTTTGTAAATATTTGCTTAACCAACAATGCAGTTAAGAAAATAGAGTTAAGTAAGCATTTCACGGTAAGGTTGTATTTGGCGCATGTGACAAATACAATTTGATTTGAAGCAGCCACAGAATTCTCAGATCACAGCACTAGATGTCGCTATTAACCAAGTTCTCGAGTGTGGTGTCATGAGAAAATTCTCTACATGGGCACCCACCGGGCCCCTAACAAAAGGTAGTTATTTTCCTTGCAGAAGGATGAATAATGCTTTTATTTCAAATGCTTGGTATGTGTATCTTTTTCTATCCTTTCTTTTGTACTTCAGGCCTGGTATGCATGGTCATGCACGCCTCCAACTTGTATTACAATGCTTAAATAAATATATCGTTATGCTAGTACGTTTGCTGTTGAACTGTCTACCGTTCATGTATGTAGCCTATTTGTTTTCCTACCATGATTGTAATTATGTCATGATGGACAATCTTGCAATTTGTCCATGTTGTCCGGTCAATTTAATTGGTAGGCTTACTGAGACACAAAGTGTGCAAAGAGTTTCTGTTTATGACCGCAACTGTTGTGGTTCCCCACAAGTCTGCGAAACGTACAGTAGGCACTGACGCTCTCCGCGCAACGATTGGTCAACCATTACCATCTGTAGCCAATGGGCACAATGTTGCTATGCTGTAATGTTACATTGATTGGTTCTCTTGACTGTCAGTCTGCCTCAGACGGGATACAGTCTTTGCGCAATAACATCAACTCAAGCCGTGCGCTCAGTATCGGATAGACATCCTCCGTTACTTCTTGAGCATTGAAGTCAACGCGTAGACGCAAACCTTAACCCTCTAAACGGAATGAGAAGGATTTGCCACATAAAGTTGTGATCGGCAAAGGACTAGAGGCGACGATTGAATTTTCTCTATCCAAAGGTAATGTTTATTGTTATCGCGCAACTGTACATGTTTAAACCGGACTGCATCTTGTCCGAAAGTTCATAATGGGGCCTGAGACTAGATTATAACTATTTGACTACAATTACACTATAAGAATCTGACCGACTGTGCTTAGTGTATAACCTGCAGGTATAGTTTGTGATGCGAGTATGATTGATGTAAAATGTCCGCAGTGGCACTACATGCGCTGGTTTAGATTACACAAAGTTGGCAGTGTCGTATTCTGCACCACCGAATCCAAACATTGCTTTTGGTGCGTGCGGACGATGGAAGTAGAAGTTGCAAAGTGGAATCCGTTATGAAATTGTTTTGGTTCTGACATGTTTTTGTTGACAATCATTTTTCATTACTTATACCATATTAATATAATTGACACGCTTGTATTGGTTGTTTTAACAGCCATTCAAAATGTTACCATCGTTTAGTGGTTGTGACAATATGTTGTAATAAATGTAACATCTGTCATTGTCATCAGTATTGTTGAACCTTTAACAATCTTTCCTAAATGACTTTCAGTGACCTGATAGAGGCCTCTCACTATGGAGGCTATAGTTTTTGCTAAAAGACCATACCAAAATAGTGAATCCAGTTTTTATGGTCGGCCCCATAAACAAGATGACAGCTGGTTCCTGTTGACTAGTCTACTCTAAATCAACTCGAAAAATGTTGGCAGAGAGGGAAAGAGTAGCTATTTTGACCCACAGTAACATCTATGTTCATTTGGACATTTCATTTGATATCTGACTTAGGTTCCTATTTAGTCATAATGACCTTAACTGGCAAATAAATAAATCAACCACTTAACAGGTAGTTTTAAAACCATCCAAATGAAGCTACCTATGGAACACATCATAGCAGATGCATCACTTGATATGGTCGAGCTAAATGTTTGTCACCTCTTCCTTAGCCACTCAGTACCATGACCAAAACAGCCTTTTAAATCATTGTAAGCGTAAGTACAAAATCCCAGCGTTAGCATGAAATCAGTGCTAACCGAGATATAGCTGTGTGGGAGTGTTGTGTTGGGCCAGTAACTGAAAAGTCGCTGGTTCGAATCCCTGAGCCGACTAGGTGAAATATCTGATGTGCCTTTGAGCAAGGCACTTAACCCTAATTGCTCCTGTAAGTCACTCTGGATAAGAGCATCTGCTAAATGACTAAAATGTTTGTTTTTTAAATTTGTAAAAACATTTGTTGTGAGCCCCGGGGCCATCTGAGTTGGAGGCTTTCTCTCTGTCGGTCTGCATACAAATGGCTGTGTATGGCTAGACTGAGGTTAGTACGGTAGCTCACTTTGCCAATCAATCGGCATCACAGATGCTGGGAAAAAAAATCTGGTCTTAATGTCCCTATAGGCATAGCCAGGACAGGTGATACTCATAGTCAGGAATATCTTACAATTCAACTTTCATTTCCCCTGAAGTGTACAGTTTGATTTATTCAGTGTGTACTCAATTTTTTGCACCTTGTGAGGTAACTATGGTATACGTTCCCTAATGCACATCAGATGACGCAACACAACACTACAAGACAGACCCCAAATGGATCTAATATTAGCATGTCTCTTTCACTGCTTCATAGCATCTTGTGTGTGTAAAAAGAGTGCTATTCAAAGGACACTGCTGGGTCCTCATTTGGCAGTGAATCAATTCAGAGACCAGCTCTCTGCATTGGCCCTTTCATTCATCCAATGCTAATAAACGGAGGGAGGTAGCATGGCAGGGATGTTTACACCTCTATCCAACTGGTCACACCTATTTCCTGCCAGTCATTCACACCAGCTGGGACGTTAGCAGAAAGTTCTACACCCCTTGGCCTCCTGGCATCCAGGAGTCTGCCCTGTGTTGTGAAGGATGTGGCACATTACATGTCTACGTTTTTAAGCAGGATTGAGAAGAAAAGCATAGAGAGTGCATGCATGTAAGTGAGTGTTTCAAATCCAATTTTATTTGTCACATGCGCCGAATACAACAGGTGTAGACCTTACAGTGAAATGCTTACTTACAAGCCCTTAACCAACAATGCAGTTTTAAGAAAGAATACAATATTAAATAATACAAAATAAAAGTAACAATTAAAGAGCAGCAGTAAAAATAACAATAGCGATGCTATATACAGGGGGTAACGGTACCAAGTCAATGTGTGGGGGCACCGGTTAGTCGAGGTAATTGAGGTAATATGTACATGTAGGTAGAGTTATTAAAGTGACTATGCATAGATAATAAACAGAGAGTAGCAGCAGCGTGAAAGGTGGGGGGGGGGGGGCAATGCAAATAGTCTGGGTAGCCATTTGATTAGATGTTCAGGAGTCTCATGGCTTGGGGGTTGAAGCTGTTTAGAAGCCTTTTGGACCTAGACTTGGCGCTCCAGTACCATTTGCCGTGCGGTAGCAGAGAGAGCAGTCTATGACTAGGATGGCTGGAGTCTTTGACACCGTCTAGTATAGAGGTCCTGGATGGCAAGAAGCTTGGCCCCAGTGATGTACTGGGCTGTACGCACTACCCTCTGTAGTGCCTTGCGGTCGGAGGCCGAGCAGTTGCCATACCAGGCAGTGATTCAACCAGTCAGGATGCTCTCGATGGTGCAGCTGTAGAACCTTTTGAAGATCTGTGGACCCATGCCAAATATTTTCAGTCTCCTTAGGGGGAATAGGTTTTGTCGTGCCATCTTCACGACTGTCTTGGTGTGCTTGGACCATGTTAGTTTTGTTGGTGATTTGGACACCAAGGAACTTGAAGCTCTCAACCTGCTCCACTACAGCCCCATCGATGTTTCCATGTGTATGTAGTGTATTTTTGTCAATGTGTGTGTAGGTCAATCTAAGCCTACGTGCGTGTCGTGTCGTGTCGTATGTGTGTGTATGCATATATACATTATATCTCCTCAGCCCACGTCATCATCCAGCCAGCGCCCAGTGGCCCACTGTCTGTCTGGCCAGGCTCCGTGCTCTGCTTTGCCCCCTGTGGGTCTGCTGTTCTGCTACTGGATGATGAGCGCTAGCTAGCCAGTGACATGCAGGCAGGGTAGGAAATGCTTACCCTGTGATAATCTAATGAAAAGCCAAAAAAACTAAACAAAAATGTATCATTATTTTTTGTTATCTAATGTTTTTTCTCAATGATTCTGGTGTTTTTTATGCTCAAAATATCTACATTTTCTAAAAGTACATCAACCTCAGGAGAGGCGCCAGGGTATTCATGCCTTTCTTTCCATCCATTCAAATCCTTAAAGATTGCAGCCTTTCCTGACTCCAGTCGCTGTTATTGGACAGGGTCATTAACAGCTTGAAGTAGCTTCATTTGTTGCATTGAACCGGTTTTCATATTTTGCGCATGCGTATTGCCTAAACATGTTGTGTGGGTATTGCCTGGAGTAAGCTGTGCACATTTGTGTGTGTCTACATAATTTGGCTCTCACATCCTTTGAACTGAACAAAGCTAGCTAGCAAAAACAACCTGACAAATGGACACTACTATACTGAACCTCAAACAATTTTCTAAGTTGGAATAATGTAACGTGCCATTTTGGAGGGTTCGAAGAGGGGAAGTCATCTATAATGAAAGTTAAGATGAGGCAAAGACAGCATACAAGATGTGACTTTATTCATGACAGGCAAGGCAACCACCATCTCCTTCACTGCTAGCTGTTGGGCAGGCGAAGAGAACTGGACTGTCCACCACAGGAGGCTGCTGAGGGGAGAACGGCTCATAATAATGGCCGGAACGGCGCAAATGGAATGGCATCAAACACCTGGAAGCCATGTGTTTGATGTATTTGATACTATTCCGCTCCATACATTAACACAAGCCTGTTCTCCTCAATAAAGGTGCCACCAACCTCCTGTGCTGTCCACTTGTCTGAAACGTCAATACCAATTAATACCTTTTAGCTGGCTTTTACACCTCTTGGACATTTACTTTTGCTTTGTAGACTTATTGGGAATGGAGCTTCTCCCGCCACTCAATGCGGGCCAGAGCCTTGGCTTCTACAAGATGGATGCAACGTACTACACTACAACCATTCTACATGCGCGGCTGCATGGGAACTCACCCGGGAGGATTCTGCTCTGACCGGCTGGATGCCCTAATGGTTGGAGCTGCGTGGGAGAAGAACTGTGCTACCAGCTACTGTTTGTGTGTGACTTTTTGTGTCAGTATGAAAATGGAACCGAAGGAGGCCTTGGGGATGCGTCTCCAGTCCCTTATGCCTGCAGAATAAAATGATGGACATGGGGTTCTGCTGTGACTTCTACAGCACTGTCACCGAGAGGTTCACCAGACGAATGGACTTAAGTTACAAGTAAAGGTAGGCCTAAATGCATTTTCCTTTGCAATTTGCGGGTTAGGCTGGTTTAATCATGAGAATAGACAACATCCCATTTGATTTATCAAGCTACAATTTCATGAGACACTTTTTGATGTTTGAACTGCATTTTTCAGTCATTTTGATATGGACATTTCATTAATCTTTTAAAATTATTATTGTATTTTATTTACCCCTTTTTCGTTATATCCAATTGGTAGTTAGTCTTGTTCCATCGCTGCAACTCCTGTACGGACTCCGGAGAGGCGAAGGTCGAGAGCCATGCGTCCTCCGAAACACGACCCTGCCAAACCGCACTGCTTCTTGACACACTGCTCGCTTAACCTGGAAGCCAGCCGTACCAATGTGTCGGAGGAAACACCGTCAACTGGCAACCGAAGTCAGCGTGGATGCACCCGGCCCGCCACAAGGAGTCGCTAGAGCGTGATGGGACAAGGACATCCCGGCCGGCCAAACCCTCCCCTAACCCGGACAATTGTGCGCCGCCTCATGGATCTCCCGGTCGCGGCCAGCTGCGACACAGCCTGGGATCGAACCCGGGTCTGTAGGGACACCTCTAGCACTGCGATGCAGTGCCTTAGACCGCTGCGCCACTCGGGAGGCCCAGAACCTTTTTTATTATATACAAGTAACTGCCAAAATAAAGGAAACACTTGAGTGTGGCGCTACAGAGGGTGGTGCAGGCAGCCCAATACATCACTGGTGCCGAGCTCCCTGCCATCCAGGACCTCTATATCAGGTTGCGTGAAAGGAAGGCAAGGAAAATCGTTAAAGACTCCAACCACCCAAGCCATAGACTGTTCTCTCTGCTTCCTGACCTGTTTGGAGAGCTCCTTGGTCTTCATGGTGCCGCTTGCTTAGTGGTGTTGCAGACTCTGGGGCCTTTCAGAACAGGTGTATATATACTGAGGTCATGTGACAGATTATGTGACACTTAGATTGCACACAGGTGGACTTTATTTAACTAATTATGTGACTTCTGAAGGTAATTGGTTGCACCAGGTCTTATTTAGGGGCTTCATAGCAAAGGGGGTGAATACATATGCACGCACCACTTTTTTAGAATTTTTTGAAACAAGTTATTTTTTTAATTTCACTTCACCAATTTGGACAATTTCGTGGATGTCCATTACATGAAATCCAAATAAAAATCCATATAAATTACATGTTGTAATGCAACAAAATAGGAAAAATGCCAAGGAGGATGAATACTTTTGCAAGGCACTGTACCTCTATCGATCCAGTATTCCTGCACATTGTAAATATGGTACTGGAACTGACCCTGTATATAGTATGCTTGCTTACTTTATCGTGTTCTTATTTTTATTTCTCTTATTTTATTTTTTCTACCTTGTTATTTTTTGTATTACATTGTTATTGATTACTGCATTGTTGGGATTAAAGTTTCCAAAAACGCCATTTCACTGTACTGAATGAATGAATTACATTTTATTTTCATGTCAAAGCGACAGTTGGCAACACATCACTTATGGTATTAATTGACACATAAACAAACATTACAATAATTCTGTGATAATTCTTCTTCCGGTGTTGTCTGCCGTGCGCTTCGCAAAAAGAGTGAAAAAATTTAATCAATACATAATAGTAAATAATAAGGTTATCCAAACAATAATTATATCCCTAGAGCAGTAAAATAAATATACATACATACATACAGTACCAGTCAAAAGTTTGGACACACCTACTCATTTCAAGGGTTTTTCTTAATTTGTACTAATTTTATATATTGTAGAATAATAGTGAAGACATCAAAACTATGCAATAACACATATGGGATCATGTAGTAACCAAAAATCCAATTTGGACTCCAGACCAAAGGACACATTTCCATCGGTCTAATGTCCATTGCTCGTGTTTCTTGGCCCAAGCAGGTCTCTTCTTCTTATTGGTGTCCTTTAGTAGTGGTTTCTTTGCAGCAATTCGACCATGAAGGGCTGATTCACACAGTCCCTCTGAACAGTTGATGTTGAGACGTGTATGTTACTTGAACTCTGTGAAGCATTTATTTGGCCTGCAATTTCTGAGGCTGGTAACTCTAATGAACTTATCCTCTGCAGTAGAGTTAACTCTGGGTCTTCCATTCCTGTGGCGGTCCTCATGAGAGCAAGTTTTATCATAGCGCTTGATGGTTTTTGCGACTGCACTTGAAGAAACTTTCAAAGTTCTTGAAATGTTCCGTATTGACTGACCTTCATATCTTAAAGTAATGATGGACTGTCGTTTCTCTTTGCTTATTTGAGCTGTTCTTGCCATAATATGGACTTGGTCTTTTACCAAATAGGGCTATCTTCTGTATACACCCCTACCTTTTCTCAACACAACTGATTGGCTCAAACGCATTAAGGATGAAAGAAATTCCACAAATTAACTTTTAAGAAGGCACACCTGTTAATTGAAATTTGTTTAACACCTTTTTTGGTTACTACATGATTCCATATGTGTTATTTCATAGTTTTGATGTCTTCACTATTATTCTACAACGTAAGAAAAGTGTACAGATAAATAAAAACCCTTGAATGAGTAGGTGTGTCCAAACTTTTGACTGGTAGTATATATATATATATATATATGGCCTCCTCTGTAGCTCAGTTGGTAGAGCATGGCGCTTGCAACGCCAGGGTTGTGGGTTCGATTCCCACGGGGGACCAGTATGAAAAAATGTATGCACTCACTAATTGTAAGTCGCTCTGGATAAGAGCGTCTGCTAAATGACTAAAATGTAAATAATTTTTCCAACAATTGTTTACAGACAGATTATTTCACTTATAATTCACTGTATCACAATTCCAGTGGGTCAGAAGTTTACATACACTAAGTTGACTGTGCCTAAACAGCTTGGAAAATTCCAGAAAATTATGTCATGGCTTTAGAAGCTTCTGATAGGCTAATTGACATCATTTGAGTCAACTAGAGGTGTACCTGTGGATGTATTTCAAGGCCTACCTTCAGTGCCTCTTTGCTTGACATCATGGGAAAATCTAAAGAAATCTGCCAAGACCTCAGAATAAAAATTGTAGACCTCCACAAGTCTGGTTCATCCTTGAGAGCAATTTCCAAATGCCTGAATGTACCACGTTCATCTATACAAACAATAGTACGCAAGTATAAACACCATGTGACCACGCAGCCGTCATACCGCTCAGGAAGGAGACGCGTTCTGTCTCCTAGAGATGAATGTACTTTGGTGCAAAAGTGCAAATCAATCCCAGAACAACAGCAAAGGACCTTGTGAAGATGCTGGAGGAAACCGGTACAAAAGTATCTATATCCACAGTAAAACGAGTCATATATCGACATAACCTGAAAGGCCGCTCAGCAAGGAAGAAGCCACTGCTCCAAAACAACCATTAAAAAGCCAGACTACGGTTTGCAACTGCACATGGGGACAAAGATCGTACTTTTTGGAGAAATGTCCTCTGGTCTGATGAAACAAAAATATAACTGTTTGGCCATAATGACCATCGTTATGTTTGGAGGAAAAAGGGTGATGATTGCAAGCCGAAGAACACCATCCCAACCGTGAAGCACGGGGGTGGCAGCATCATGTGGGGGTGTGGGGGTGCTTTGCTGCAGGAGGGACTGGTGCACTTCACCAAATAGATGGCATCATGAGGAAGGAAAATTATGTGGATATATTGAAGCAAAATCTCAAGACATCAGTCAGGAAGTTAAAGCTTGGTCGCAAATGGGTCTTCCAAATGGACAATGACCCCAAGCATACTTCCAAAGTTGTGGCAAAATGGCTCAAGGACAACAAAGTCAAGGTATTGGAGTGGGCATCACAAAGCCCTGACATCAATCCTATAGAACATTTGTGGGCAGAACTGAAAAAGCGTGTGCGAGCAAGGAGGCCTACAAACCTGACTCAATTACACCAGCTCTGTCAGGAAGAATAGGCCAAAATTCACCCAACTTATTGTGGGAAGCTTGTGGAAGGCTACCCGAAATGTTTGACCCAAGTTCAACAATTTAAAGTCAATGCTACCAAATACTAATTGAGTGTATGTAAACTTCTGACCCACTGGGAATGTGATGAAAGAAATAAAAGCTGAAATAAATCATTCTCTCTACTATTATTCTGACATTTCACATTCTTAAAATAAAGTGGTGATCCTAACTGACTTAAGACAGGGAATTTTTACTAGGAATAAATGTCAGGAATTGTGAAAAACTGAGTTTAAATGTATTTGGCTAAGGTGTATGTAAACTTCCGACTTCAACTGTACATACATACATACATACATACATACATACATACATACATACATACATACATACATACATAACATACATAACATATACGGATAAATAAATACAGAAAAAAGAAACAGAAGGCATTAGAACCCAGTCTGGCACCAAGAGAAGGTTCATGTGGGAGACAAGCCTCTACACACCCTATATACACACCCTATATACACACCCTATATACACACCCTATATACACACCCTATATACACACGCGCCATTTATCACATAGAAGCTAAATATTTTTATAATTTAATAATAGGTAGTCCTTTTTCTTTTATTTCAGGCTTTATCTAAATATTCTGCAAACGGAAATGCACAATGGAATATGTAGCATAACCAATATCTTGGAGTGTTTTTGTTTTTCCTATAACTCCCCCGAGCTCTACTTGCTGAGTCGGCCAGGGCAGATGTTCTGTATAGAAAGATAATGTTAATCAATAAAGAGACCCAAATATTTATAATTGCTAGTAAACTCAAGAATGTCTTCACCAAAACAAAATTGAAAAACACTTTTCTTAGTACCTGGTTTTCTAAAATGCATTATCTGTGTTTTTGTCTGGTTGATCATACTTGTGCATGTGACATTTGAAACTTGAAATGAGGGATACAGAGTATATTGAAAGCAGGTGCTTCCACACAGGTGTGGTTCCTGAGTTAAGCAATTAACATCCCATCATGCTTAGGGTCATGTATAAAAATGCCCAGTTGCCCCATTATTTGGGCTACCATTGCTAGAAGATGAGCTCTCCGTGCCTTTGTCACCAGATCTCACCAGATCTCAACCCAATTGAATTATGGGAGATTCTGGAGCGGCACCTGAGACAGCGTTTTCCACCACCATCAACAAAACATTTTCTTGTGTGCCATCTCATTGGTCTCCCGGTCGCGGGCTGGCTGCGACACAGCCTGGGATCGAACCCGGGTCTGTAGTGACGCCTCTAGCACTGCAATGCAGTACCTTAGACCGCTGCGCCACTAGGGAGGCCCCCTGTAAATCCATTTTTAAAGGCTATGGAGTTTGTATTGCGAATTATTCTGGTCTTTTAGTGCCACCTTTCAGTTGTAACTGTGGATGTTTCATCGTTCTATGGCTGAGCTTAGCAGTGTGTCATTTTGTCGGATGATATGAAATATGCCGCCATCGGAGGCTATCGCTTATGTATCTTGGCTACATTGGTATTTACATTTGGTGAAAATTGTTTGTTAATTTCGGTTAATAGCGTATGTCACTCTGGATGTTGGAGATATCAGTTGTATGGTGAACTTGGGCTTCATCAAGGTTTATTTGTGAGTAAATCTGGCTTTGATAATAACCAGTGCTTACCCAGCCACTGACCTCACCGCACGTCACTGTAGCTAGCTAGCAAAATTGTGCTGAGTTAGTGGAGCTATTTGTGCAATATGTAGTCCCTGGCCTACATATTGTAATATTGTTGTATTGTAGTGTTGTCAATTTTATATATGACATTTGTAATAATATTGTAATAATATCTTGTATGATGTATTGCTTTATTTATGTAGGCTGTTGTTACGGTTTGTTGTGATGTAATTGTTTTAATCCTGTTTGGACCCGAAGAAGTTAGCTTCTGTCTTGGCAGCAGCTAATGGGCATCCTAATAAATTCAAATGTACTAGCAGCCTATCCTAGTCTGGTCATATCGACGTATACTGTCACACTCACACGGTGCTACTGCTGCTACTGACCTGGTTCTCCCACTCTCTCCTTTATTTATACTTTTTTATAATGTCTCTCTCTCTCTCTCTCATCCTACTGCTGTCTTTAATTATCTTTTTTTCATTCTCTCTCTTTTCCTTCTGTTATTCTCTTTCTCTTCCTCCTGCTCTCTTGTTCTTGCTGTCATTTCTCTCTCCAGGTCTGTCATCATTTTGCCTGCCCTTTTTTAGATTCTCTCTTTCTCTCCATCTCTCTCTCTTCCACTTTCATTCTTCCAGTATCTCTGACCCCTGTGTTTTCTCTGTCTCATGCCCATCACTCATGCCAGCCTCATCTCCATCCCCATGGAACAAACTTCACAAACACTAACAGATGTATTCTTAACTGAACTCTTTGTCAGTTAGCTAATGAAAACATAGACCAAGCTGTGAAAGCCAGGACTTGGACTGAAATAGGTGCTGGTACTCATTTTGGGTGCCGGTACTGTTTATATTTAGGTGCAGGAGCGCCACAATACTTTGAGCTAATATTCTATAAGAGGAACAGGAGCTCAAGCAGTAGAACTTTTGAGGTGCCGGTACTCAGCTCCAGTGAGCTCCTGCACAAGTCAAGCACTGGTGAAAGCTATATCGCCAATAAATGATGCTGTTTCAACAGTCTCACTCCCTCAAAATAATTTCTGACTCCTCTCTTCCGATATCGAAAAGGACAACACAAGGACACTATCTGAGGGTCTTATCTAACATTACACTAGTCCATAAAAGGTTAATTAAGATGCAGATGCATGTTTCGAGGGTGACACTTTTCCCACTTGAGTTATGCACAGTTACTGTGGAAGCTAATTGAAATGTGACTCATAGGCCTATAGTAGATTAATCCAGATACTTCGATAGAACTCTCCAATTTCCTTTGATGGGCTGAGACATTAATTTGAGCCACATGAAGTTCAAAGGAAGTTGACTATCTATCTTTACATGGGATGGTTGATTGACTGTGGCTCATTGGTAACCAGGCAGTCATTTCATGGCTTTAAGATCTATTTAAATTGTTGCCGTGTCAGCTTTTAGGCCTATTTGAAATGACCCCACCATAATAGCTTGTCATCTCTTATCTTTATGAGCTGGCTGTTGTTTCTGTGTTTCTTCTTTTGTATATTGATATTTGCCTTTCTTTTTAAACTCTGTGCTGGGGTGAAGGAGTTGTTATCGAGGCTCAGTTTAATGAATCGTGTAGAGGCTTGCTTTTGTTTTCATTGGTTTTGCCCAAGACATTTTGGATGGAGTCTGTCGTTTGCGTGTGGTAGGGTAGAGAATAGCTAATGATGCCTGCCCATTAGTGTCACTGGTGGGCACACACACATACAGTGCATTCGGAAAGTATTCAGACTTGACATTTTCCACATTTTGTTACGTTACAGCCTTATTCTGAAATGGATGAAATTGTTCCCCCCCCCTCATCAATCTACACACAATACCCCATAATGACAAAGCAAAAACAGGTTTTTATACATTTTTGCAAATGTATAAAAAATAAAAAGCTGAAATATCACATTTACAAAAGTATTCAGACCCTTTACTCAGTACTTTGTTGAAACACCTTTGGCAGTGATTACAGCCTCGAGTCTTCTTGGTTATGATGCTACAAGGTTTGCCACACCTGTATTTGGGGAGTTTCTCCCATTCTTCTCTGCAGATCCTCTCAAGCTCTGTCAGGTTGGATGGGGAGCGTGCGTCACTGCACAGCTATTTTCAGGTCTCTCCAGAGATGTTCGATCGGGTTCAAGTCAGGGCTCTGGCTGGGTCACTCAAGGACATTCAGAGACTTGTCCCGAAGCCACTTCTGCATTGTCTTGGCTGTGTGATTAGGGTCGTTGTCCTATTGGAAGGTGAACCTTCGCCCCAGTCTGAGGTCAACTCAAATGTTATTTGTCACATGCGCCAAATACAACAGGTGTAGACCTTACAGTGAAATACTTACTTACAAGCCCTTAACCAGCAATGCAGTTTTAAGAAAGAATACCCAAAAAAATCACACAAAAATACTATATAAAATAATACGAAATAAAAGTTACAAATAATTAAAGAGCAGCAATAAAAATAACAATAGCGAGGCTATATACAGGGGGTACCGGTACCTTGTCAATGTGCGGGGGCACCGGTTAGTCGAGGTAATTGAGGTAATATGTACATGTAGGTAGAGTTATTAAAGTGACTATGCATAGATAATAAACAGAGAGTAGCAGCAGCGTGAAAGGTGGGGGGGGGGGGGTCAATGCAAATAGTCTGGGTAGCCATTTGATTAGATGTTCAGGAGTCTTATGGCTTGGGGGTAGAAGCTGTTTAGAAGTCTCTTTGACCTAGACTTGGCGCTCCGGTACCGCTTTCCGTGCGGTAGCAGAGAGAACAGTCTATGACTAGGGTGGCTGGAGTCTTTGACACTTTTTAGGGCCTTCCTCTGACACCGCCTGGTATAGAGGTCCTGGATGGCAGGAAGCTTAGCCCCAGTGATGTACTGGGCCGTACGCACTACCCTCTGTAGTGCCTTGCGGTCGGAGGCCGAGCAGTTGCCATACCAGGCAGTGATGCATCCAGTCAGGATGCTCTCGATGGTGCAGCTGTAGAACCTTTTGAGGATCTGAGGACCCATGCCAAATATTTTCAGTCTCCTTAGGGGGAATAGGTTTTGTCGTGCCTTCTTCACGACTGTCTTGGTGTGCTTGGACCATCTTAGTTTGTTGGTGATGTGGACACCAAGGAACTTGAAGCTCTCAACCTGCTCCACTACAGCCCCATCGATGAGAATGGGGGCGTGCTCGGTCCTCTTCTTTTTCCTGTAGTCCACAATCATCTCCTTTGCCTTGATCACGTTGAGGGACAGGTTGTTGTCCTGGGACCACATGGCCAGGTCTCTGACCTCTTCACTATAGGCTGTCTCGTCGTTGTCGGTGATCAGGCCTACCACTTTTGTGTTATCGGCAAACTTAATGATGGTGTTGGAGTCGTGCCTGGCCATGCAGTCATGAGTGAACAGGGAGCACAGGAGGGGACTGAGCACGCACCCCTGAGGGGCCCCCGTGTTCAGGATCAGTGTGGCAGATGTGTTGTTACCTACCCTTACCACCTGTGGGCAGCCCGTCAGGAAGTCCAGGATCCAGTTGCAGAGGGAGGTGTTTAGTCCCAGGGTCTTTAGCTTAGTGATGAGCATTGAGGGCACTATGGTGTTGAACGCTGAGCTGTAGTCAATGAATAGCATTCTCACATAGGTGTTCCTTTTGTTCAGGTGTGAAAGGGCAGTGTGGAGCGCAATAGAGATTGCATCATCTGTGGATCTGTTGGGGCGGTATGAAAATTGGAGTGGGTCTAGGGTTTCTGGGATAATGGTGTTGATGTGAGCCATGACCAGCCTTACAAAGTACTTCATGGCTACAGACGTCAGTGCTACGGGTCAGTAGTCATTTAGGCAGGTTACCTTAGTGTTCTTGGGCACAGGGACTATGGTGGTCTGCTTGAAACATGTTGGTATTACAGACTCAGACAGGGAGAGGTTGAAAATGTCAGTGAAGACACTTGCCAGTTGGTCAGCGCATGCTAGGAGTACACATCCTGGTAATCCGTCTGGCCCTGTGGCCTTGTGAATGTTGACCTGTTTAAAGGTCTTACTCACATCGGCTACGGAGAGCGTGATCACACAGTCGTCCGGAACAGCTGATGCTCTCATGCATGTTTCAGTGTTACTTGCCTCGAAGCGAGCATGGAAGTAATTTAGCTTGTCTGGTAGGCTCATGTCACTGGGCAGCTCGTGGCTGTGCTTCCCTTTGTAGTCTGTAATAGTTTGCAAGCCCTGCCACATCCGAAGAGCGTCGGAGCCGGTGTAGTACGATTCGATCTTAATCCTGTATTGACGCTTTGCCTGTTTAATGGTTTGTCGGAGGGAATAGCGGGATTTCTTATAAGCTTCCGGGTTAGAGTCCCGCTCCTTGAAAGCGGAAGCTCTACCCTTTAGCTCGGTGCGGATATTGCCTGTAATCCATGGCTTCTGGTTGGGGTATGGACGTACAGTCACTGTGGGGACGACATCATCGATGCACTTATTGATGAAGCCAGTGACTGATGTGGTGTTCTCCTCAATGCCATAGGAAGAACCCCAGAACATATTCCAGTCTGTGCTAGCAAAACAGTCTGTAGCTTAGCATCTGCTTCATCTGACCACTTTTTTATTGACAGTCACTGGTGCTTCCTGCTTTAGTTTTTGCTTGTAAGCAGGAATCAGGAGGATATAATTATGGTCAGATTTGCCAAATGGAGGGCGAGGGAGAGCTTTGTACGCGTCTCTGTGTTTGGAGTAAAGGTGGTCTACAGTTATTTTCCCTCTGGTTGCACATTTAACATGCTGGTAGAAATTTGGTATAACGGATTTAAGTTTCCTTGCATTAAAGTCCCCGGCCACTAGGAGCATGGTCACTGGATGACTGTTTTCCTGTTTGCTTATGGCCGTATACAGTTCATCGAGTGCGGTCTTAGTGCCAGCATCGGTTTGTGGCGGTAAATAGACAGCTACTAAGAATATAGATTAAAACTCTCTTGGTAGATAGTGTGGTCTACAGCTTATCATGAGATACTTTACCTCAGGCGAGCAAAACCTTGAGACTTCCTTAGATATCGTGCACCAGCTGTTGTTTACAAATATACATAGACCGCCACCCCTTGTCTTACCAGAGGCTGCTGTTCTATCCTGCCGATACAGTGTATAACCCACCAGCTGTATGTTATTCATGTCTTCGTTCAGCCACGACTCTGTGAAACATAAGATATTACAGTTTTTAATGTCCCGTTGGTAGGACATTTGTGCCTGTAGTTCGTCCACTTTATTATCAAGCGATTGTAAGTTGGCCAATAGTATCGATGGCAAAGGCAGTTTAGCCACTCGTCGCCGGCTCCTTACCAAGCACGCCGATCTCCTTCCGCGATATCTCTTTTTCTTTCTACTGTGAATAACGGGGATGAGGGCCCTGTCGGGTGTCTGGAGCAAATCCCTCTCGTCCGACTCATTAAAGAACAATTATTTGTCCAGTTCAAGGTGAGTAATCGCTGTTCTGTTGTCCAGAAGCTCTTTTCGGTCATAAGAGACGGTAGCAGCAACATTATGTATAAAGTAAGTTACAAACAATGAGAAAAAACACACAAAATAGCACGGTTGGTTAAGAGTCCATAAAACGGCAGCCATCCCCTCTGGCGCCATTAATCCTGAGCGCTCTGGAGCAGCTTTTCATTATGGATCTCTCGGTACTTTTCTCCGTTCATCTTTCCCTCGATCCTGACTAGTCTCCCAGTCCCTGCTGCTGAAAAAAATCCCCACAGCATGATGCTGCCACCACCATGCTTCACCGTTTCCTCCAGACATGACGCTTGGCATTCAGGCCAAAGAGTTCAATCTTGGTTTCATCAGACCAGAGAATCTTGTTTCTCATGGTTTGAGAGTCTTTAGGTGCCTTTTGGTAAACTCCAAGCGGGCGGTCATGTGCCTTTTACTGAGGAGCGGCTTCCGTCTGGCCACTCTACCATAAAGACCTGATTGGTGGAGTGCTGCAGAGATGGTTGTCCTTCTGGAAGATTCTCCCATCTCCACAGAGGAACTCTGGAGCTCCTTCAGAATGACCATCAGGTTCTTGGTCACCCCCCTGACCAAGGCCCTTCCCCCCCGATTGCTCAGTTTGACCGGGCGGCCAGCTCTAGGAAGAGTCTTGGTGGTTCCAAACTTCTTCCATTTAAGAATGATGGAGGCCTCTGTGTTCTTGGGGACCTTCAATGCTGCAGACATTTTTTGGTGACCTTCCCCAGATCTGTGCCTCGACACAATCCTGTCTCGGAGCTCTACAGACATGGCTTGGTTTTTGCTCTGACATGCACTGTCAATTGTGGGACCTTTATATAGACAGGTGTGTGCCTTTCCAAATCATGTCCAATGAATTGAATTTACCACAGGTGGACTCCAATCAAGTTGTAGAAACATCTCAAGGATGATTAATGGAAACAGGATGTACCTGAGCTCAATTTAAATTATCATAGCAAAGGGTCTGAATACTTATATAAATAAGGTATTTCTCTTTTATTTATTTTTTATACATTAGCAAAAATGTCTAAAAACCTGTTTTTGCTTTGTCATTATGGGGTATTGTGTGTAGATTGAAGAGGAAAATATTTATTTAATCCATTTTAGAATAAGGCTGTAACGTAACAACATGCACTGTACACACACCTGCAGGCCGTGTGATGTGCTGCAGCTGTTGCCCATAGACAAATCTGACAATGAATGGCTTATACAGCCCAGCCAAGCTATTTTGTTTGGAGAGGGGTGTCATTCCTCTCTTCCCGGGCTGACATGGCTTGGCTATAAGCTATAAGTGATTGGAACTTCTGAATGGGCAGGATGGCAATGATTAGACAGGAGGTAGCTATGTGCACAGTTCCTTTTTCATATCAATGGTGGTCACAATAAATTAACATTTGTCATCCCAAGCTTTATTGCGTCAAGAGGGGATGTCTGTTTATTTGAAAATGCTTGACTGATCCAGCTAGCGCCTCTAATCATTTGAAATTGTGCTGGACTGTTTGATTGGCCATTAGGAATTGTTCATGCACAAGCGTGCGCACACACACCTTGCCCACACACCTTGCCCTGAGAGAGAGAGAGAGAGCGCTCAGCACTTCCATTCTTCTCAGAGGGTGGTGGGTAGCCCCTCCATATTGTGCCAGGCCCCTGGGTCCTTAGTCAGCAGGCTTACATGGCATGAGCCGCTTACCTAGCGTGAACTGCTGATTGGAGATACAGGAGTGCGCATTCTGGCAGCATTGTGTGTGCTAACAGTATAGGGCCCCTGTAGAGGGAACTCATAGGACAATATATGGGCATGGTCATTGTTTATGTGGCCAGAGGGGCAAATGAGGTAGCCCTTCTTCACAGGATGGAATCATCCAAAGTCATCCCCAAAATTGTACAAATCAGGAACCTTACATGAGTTTGAATGACGAGTCTGTTTCTGCTTTCTTATGTTCTTTTCGCTTCACGGACAGTTTTGGGTGCTTGGTATATTGCCCACTGTACACACCATATAAGGACAGATTGACATTAACACTTTTCATAACTGTTTGACAGTTCATGACCGCTGACAGAGAACGTAGCCTAAGTTCAGAGCATTCAGTGTCACATGACAGAATAGTGAATGCAATTGGGCAATGTAATTGTTCCTTCATAGCTTGCCATATCCTGTTTTGGCAAATGTTAGCATAGTCTTTTGTACAGCATGTTATGTTTTAATTAGGCCTGTTGAAGAATTCAAAGGCACTTACACTGCCAACATTGTACTGCTGGAAATCATTCCAGAGCTATTAAAAAGAGCAACACCAGCGAAAACGTATTATAAGAAAAACTAGGTTATGAGACTGTGTACATAACAACTTGGGACAGGACGATACCAGTATCGCGATACTCGTTAGTATTGTGGCAAGGAAACAAAACACAAAGCGGATTTAACTTCTTTAGGAAAACAGCCCTAATGTTGGAAACAAACATCTTTATGTTGTCATCCAGAGTCATATTTATTTATTTTCCAAGCTATAGCTCACAATATTTTACATACAGGTTTTTAAAGGACCGGAGAGTTTGGTCTGCTTCGTGTTTTCATTTTTTCCATGGAAAACATATTGCAATACTGGTTTATAAAAACCATGATAATGTACAGTACCAGTCAAAAGTTTGGACACACTTACTAATTCCAAGGTTTTTCTTTATCTTTACTATTTTCTACATTGTAGAATAATAGTGAAGACATCAAAACTATGAAATAACACATATGGAATCATGTAGTAACCATATTTTATATTTGAGATTCTTCAGATAGCCACCCTTTGCCTTGATGACAGCTTTGCACACTCTTGGCATTCTCTCAACCAGCTTCAAGAGGTAGTCACCTGGAATGCATTTCAATTAACAGGTGTGCCTTCTTAAAAGTTAATTTGTGGAAATTCTTTCCTTCTTAATGCGTTTGAGCCAATCAGTTGTGTTGTGACAAGGTAGGGGGGGTATACAGAAGATAGCCCTATTTGGTAAAAGACCAAGTCCGTATTATGGCAAGAACAGCTCAAATAAGCAAAGCGAAATGACAGTCCATCATTACTTTAAGACATAAAGGTCAGTCAATACGGAACATTTCAAGAACTTTGAAAGTTTCTTCAAGTGCAGTCGCAAAAACCATCAAGTGTTATGATGAAACTGTCTCTCATGAGGACCGCCACAGGAATGGAAGACCCAGAGTTAACTCTGCTGCAGAGGATAAGTTCATTAGAGTTACCAGCCTCAGAAATTGCAGTCCAAATAAATGCTTCACAGAGTTCAAGTAACAGACACATCTCAACATCAACTGTTCAGAAGGGACTGTGTGAATCAGGCCTTCATGGTCGAATTGCTGCAAAGAAACCACTACTAAAGGACACCAATAAGAAGAAGAGACCTGCTTGGGCCAAGAAACACGAGCAATGGACATTAGACCATTGGAAATGTGTCCTTTGGTCTGGAGTCCAAAATTGAGATTTTGGGTTCCAACCGCCGTGTCTTTGTGAGACGCGGTGTGGGTGAATGGATGATCTCCGCATGTGTATTTCCCACTGTAAAGCATGGAGGAGGAGGTGTTATGGTGTGGGGGTGCTTTGCTGGTGACACTGTCTGTGATTTATTTAGAATTCAAGGCACACTTAACCAGCATGGCTACCACAGCTTTCTACAGCGATACGCCATCCCATCTGGTTTGGGCTTAGTAGGACTATCATTTGTTTTTCAACAGGACAATGACCCAACACACCTCCAGGCCGGGTAAGGGCTATTTTACCAAGAATCCCCCGACCTCAACCCAATTGAGATGATTTGGCATGAGTCGGACCGCAGAGTGAAGGAAAAGCAGCCAACAAGTGCTCAGCATATGTGGGAACTCCTTCAAGACTGTTGGAAAAGCATTCCAGGTGTGTGCAAAGCTGTCATCAAGGCAAAGGATGGCTATTTGAAGATTCTCAAATATAAAATATACTTTGATTTGTTTACTACATGATTCCATATGTGTTATTTCATAGTTTTGATGTCTTCAGTATTATTCTACAATGTAAAAATAAAGAAAAACCCTTGAATGAGTAGCTGTGTCCAAACTTTTGACTGGTAGTGTACGTCAATGTTTACCATTTTGGTGCTGGCTCCGTAGCAGGCCACTGAGGCCAGTAGCAGTAGAATTTACTAGCTCCCTCTCTACTGCCGTACACATCCTGTCCTACACAACTTTCCTTCCCTCTTACTCTGCCTGTGTGTGTGTGCACTTTTTTTCCTACATTATCAGGACCCCAATGTCCTAACATTTCACCTTAATGTCCTGAAAAGGTAGGAAAACAATCACTTTTTCAGTTCCTGAATTTGTTAAAATGCTATTTAAACCTTAAGAGTTCGTTTTTAGGGTTTTGGGGGTTAGGGTTAGGGGCTAGGGAAAATATGATTTTTAATGGTGAAAATATATTACACTCCAAAAAGTCCTGACACAGATGTGTGTGTGGCTACATTGAGTTAGTCAGTAGTGTCTTTCTAGTGGAGCCCACACGGCTGGCAGGGTTCCAGACTGGCAGAAACAACACTTTCTCTCATAAACTTCTGATAGTCCAATTCTGGCCCACTGACCCTGTGTGTGTATGCGTTTTATTGTCTGTGTTGTTTGTGCATGTTTTAGGGTATGTGTGTGTTGCTGCCATAGAGTCTATCATAGTTGTACCATGATGTGATGGAGAGCATTGTATTGAATTGTGTCATGATTTACATAAACGCCTTTCACCATGCTTTGATGTATATGAGAGAGAGAGAGAGAACCTCATGTAAGACTTGTTGGAAATATTTAGTTAATGAACCAGCAATTTTCTCAACAGTTTTGCCTGGGGGGATTTTCCTGCTCCGTTCCTGCTCCATGGGAGTTTCACTCAAATCCCTGTGAGACGATATCTTAAAGTAGTAGGGGTTTCTAACATGTGTGTGTGTGTCTGTCGTGACTGTGTGCGCGTTGTGCTAGTAACCGAAAGGTCACTGGTTCGAATCCCAAGCCGACTAGGTGAAAAATCTGTCTGTGCCCTTGAGCAAGGCACTTAACCCATATTAATATTTGGTAGTCTCAACACACACAAACTATTTTTGCACCTTCACGATAGACATGATCTGTCATCGTGGATCCATATTAAAGTGTGTATGTGTGTGTCCCAGGTGTGTGCCTCCCGCCCCACGCCCCACCACGGCCCTCACCTGTGTGTTGCGGTGCTTCCCCTGCGAGCCGTCCTGGGCCGGAAGCCCTTTCTTGCACCGCCCCCCCACCCCGCCCAGCAACAGTAACGCCGTTGCCCCTGCAACCTCCCAGGCAACTGTCATCATGACGCGCTCCAAGACCTTCCAGGCCTACCTGCCCAACTGCCACCGCACCTACAGCTGCATCCACTGTCGAGCACACCTGGCCAACCATGACGAGCTCATCTCCAAGGTAGGCTTTTTCTGCAAGGACAAAAAAAGTTTCAATACAACTGTGAATAGGGCAGCTATGTCATGTGTATGAAGCTACATAGTCAGGCTGCTGCAGAGGAGCTGCAGGCCAGTGGTAGTTGAACTCCATATTTTCACTGCTGTAAATTCAACTGCTGGCACACTGCCTAGCATCTACTGCAGGGCCTCAGTGTGTTTGTGTGTGTGCGGTTGCGACCGAGAGTAGATTCTGCCTCAACGTGATTGCTTCCATTTGCTCCTTTGCATATGATAACATCAGACATTCATCGTGTTGCACCAGGTTGACCCGGGTTCACTTTATTCCACCAGTTGTTGTGTGTCCTATTGTGAGTATGAGGGAACAGAAAATGTGGGTCATCAACACAGTACATAGCCCTGACTTAATTAACCCACATGTTTGGATCAAGGGAATCCCTTAGGCCATTTAGCTTTGTGTGCAAATATGAGAGAAATAAAGAAGGAAAAAGAAACGAGAGAAAGAGAGAGAGAGGAATTAAAACATGAAAGAGAGGGGCAAGAGAGATCAGCATACTGTCCCCTCTTGGAACTCTCTAGACTAGAGCATCACGTGTAATATCCCCGGCTGGATGGAGAGGCCAGGCCACAAAGCTCCCTAATATATATATATACACACACACACGTACACATGGCCTCTCCCGGCTTTTCATAGACACTAGTGGGCTTTTAGTGTAAGCCAGCAGCACATCAAATCAGATTGACTGGATTCCCTCTGCAAACACACAGTTTCCATGTAAGCAGCATATTTGTGTCAGACTAAAATAAAGAGGGCAATGATAGCATATGTGTGGATGGATGATTTTGTGTATGTGTGTGTGTGAGAATCAGAGAGAAAGAGGGAGAAAGTGAGAGAAAGAAAGAAAGAAGGAAAGAATGAGAGTTAGTGTGTGTATGTAGGAGAAAAAGTGTGTTTGCGTGTGCGAGTGTGTGTGTGCGTGTGTGTGTTAAAGAGCCACTGAACACGTCGATTGGCACACATGTTTTTCTGGTGCTCATTAGAAAAACAAGATTTCAGTCTTGGAGGTGTGTTTCCTGACCGATTCCGCGTTTGGTTAATGATGTTTGTCCCCCATGAGACACTGTAGACGCGGAAGCCTATTTCACTTCCTCAAAATCCCCAGAATGAATCTAAGATAACTCAAGAAATCTGTAATTAATTTTGACGTTTTTGCCGAGGATGTTTTTGTTGCACAATTTTACGTCTAACTAAGGTGTTGGTTGTCTTATGTAAACAAAGTTGGAGCTGCTGGGCAGGTCTGTCTCACTGCTATTGGATAGAGGGCAATCACCACAGCTGTTCACCCCATGTTAGTGGGCAAATGGACATCGTCAAATAAAAACCCAACCTTCATTTTACCTGGTGTGATGCACAGATGTTCCAAACTCAGTTTTAGATGAGACTGACTTTATGACCAAAATTATCCTATTTACACTTTGTAGTCAATTTTGACACCAGAATAACTGTTTCTGACTCATATCGATGCCACATAGGCCGTTTTCACATGGATTTGTTGCTTTTTAAAGGCAGTTGCTCTTTAAAACATAGAGGCTTTGTTTGTCTGTAGTATATTAGATAGCATGGAACATAGCCACTTCACAGCGCCATTCTCTCATCCTAACCGCTATCCCAGCAGGTGTTAAAGACACCACTGGGTCTCATTCAGAGGTCAACCCACTTCCTTTGCCTGGGCTCTAGCCTCTAGCCCTGTCCTGATTGGCTAGTGTTCAGTTTCTGGTGTGGAGTACAGCCTTCCGTCCCCTTGACTCTGACTGTGATGTATGTGGCAGTTGCCCAGTGCAGACCTGTTCTGTGTACATCACCCTCATGAATGGCTCCTGGTGGCTACGAAGCTACCCACATGTCATGGTGCGACCCACACTACCCTCTGGAAAAGCAGCCAATCGTAAAGCCTCCTCCCTCAAGGCTGTTTTCGCTGTGGCCATATGGTAGGGCAGAACTCAAAAGGAGGCTTGTATTATATGTGTCTCCTGGGAGTTCCCTTGTCGTTGTAGAAAAGACACACAAAAGCTTGAGTTGATATAGGTTAAAGGTATGTACATACCATAGAAGACAATACCGTAATATAGCTGCGAGCAGCAATGAACGGGGTTCACAGGATGACAGAAAGGACACAATCAGTTCTGGAGTGAATCTGACGAATGGTTCACAAGGAGAAGATGATTGCAGATGATTTTGAGCATTAGCGTTAGAGCTCTGCTACCCGACCCGAGCCCAAGGGCCCTGACATTATACATCGGGTTAGGGCCGGGTAGGGCCTGTTTTTTTCATCAATAACTAGGGCATGGGCAGGGCTCGGGTATCACTAAATTGATCACTAACATTTTGAAGCTGAGCCATTTGCTCGTACTCTGCTGCTCAGTACAGTCATATCTGACTAAGATCATAACATGGTGTCAGAAATGTCTCAGAAAATAATAATGTTCCTTGAGTTTTGTCAGAGTTTGTAGTGACAAAGTAGCTAACAGCTAACTGCTCTCTCATGCAATTCAAACAAAAGCAATTTAGGTCAAAAGAGTCCATACTAACAAAGGAAATAGAAGGTCTAACAGAACAGATAGATAGCAATTAAAACTGTAACATAGAGGCTCAGAATAAATTAGAGGAAAAACAAAAAGAAATTGAGAAACTTATTCAAGAAAGATCAAGTATAATATATTATAAAAATGCACCAAATTATTTTTTAATCTTCATCATAGAAATGCTACCAAAAATAAAAAATAATTTACTGAAACTGGTTACAAATGACGGAGTCACCCATGATTCACCAAATGATATTTTGAAGGAGGAAGCAAAGTACTTTAAGCATACCTTTTCATTTCAGTCGCCTCCATCTCCTCTAACTGAAGCTAATTGTAGTGATTTTTTTCTATTGATAATATAAAATTAACAGCCATACAGAAAGACTCATGTGAAGGTGAAATTACAGAGGAGGAACTTCTGGATGCAATTAAAGACTCAAAGTCCGGGAAAACTCCAGGGTTGGATGGCATACCAGTCGAGGTATACCAAACCTTTTTTGATATACTCAGAGGACCGTTATTAACATGTTTTAGCCACTCCTATGTAAATGGTAGATTATCAGACACTCAAGAAGAAGGTCTGATTTTCATTATTACTGAAAAAGGATACAAGTGGGAAATATAAAGATCCAGTCAATAAAAAAAAATTGGAGGCCCCTTACACTTCAGTGTTGTGATGCAAAAATTCGAGCAAAATGTATAGCGCATAGAATTAAAAAGGTATTGTCGGATATTATTCATTCTAATCAGGTTTTTTACATGGACGATACATTGGAGATAATATAAGGCAAGTACTGGAAACAATAGAACACTATGAACAATCTGGGAAACCAGGCCTGCTATTCATAGCAGACTTTGAAAAGGCAATTGATAAAGTACGACTGGAGTTTATATATAAATGCCTGGAGCATTTACATTTTGGAGAATCTCTTATAAAATGGGTTAAAATCATGTATAGTAACCCTAGGTGTAAAATAGTAAATAATGGCTATTTCTCCGAAAGTTTTAAACTGTCAAGAGGAGTAAAACAAGGTTGTCCACTATCGGCATATCTATTTATTATGGCCATCGAAATGTTAGCTATTAAAATCCGATCCAAAAATAATATTAAGGGATTAGAAATCCAGGGCATAAAAACAAAGGTGTCATTGTAAGCTGACGATTCATGTTTTCTTTTAAATCCACAACTTGAATCCCTCCACAGCCTCATAGAGGATCTAGATACATTTTCTAACCTCTCTGGATTACAACCAAATTATGATAAATGTACTATATTATGTATTGGATCACTAAAAAATACAATTTTTACATTGCCATGTAGTTTACCAATAAAATGGTCTGATGGTGATGTGGATATACTCGGAATACATATCCCAAATGAAATAAATGATCTCACTCCCAATACATTTTAATAGAAAGTTAGCAAATATAGATAAGATCTTGCTACCATGGAAAGGTAAATACCTGTCTATTTGTGGAAAAATCACCCTGATTAACTCTTTAGTATTATCCCAGTTTACCTATTTGCTTATGGTCTTACCTACGCCTAGCGAACAGTTTTTTAAATTATATGAGAAAAAAATATTCCATTTTATTTGGAACGGCAAGCCAGTCAAAATTAAACGGGCCTATTTATATAATGAATATGAATTCGGAAGACAGAAATTATTAAATATTAAAGCATTAGACCTATCACTAAAAGCTTCAGTCATACAAAAGTTATACTTAAATCCGAACTGGTTCTCTAGCAAATTAGTAAGATTGTCTCACCCCATGTTCAAGAATGGCCTTTTCCCTTTATTTTATTTATTTATTTTATTTTATTTAACCTTTATTTAACCAGGTAAGCTAGTTGAGAACAAGTTCTCATTTACAACTGCGACCTGGCCAAGATAAAGCAAAGCAGTGCGATAAAAACAACAACAACACAGAGTTACATATGGAATAAACAAAAACGTACAGTCAATAACACAATAGAAAATAGAACATCTATATACAGTGTGTGCAAATGTAGTAAGTTATGGAGGTAAGGCAATAAATAGGCCATAGTGCAAAATAATTACAATTTAGTATTAACACTGGAGTGATAGATGTGCAGAAGATGATGTGCAAATAGAGATACTGGGGTGCAAATTAGCAAAATAAATAACAATATGGGGACGAGGTAGTTGGGTGGGCCAATTACAGATGTGCTGTGTACAGGTACAGTGATCGATAAGCTGCTCTGACAACTGATGCTTAAAGTTAATGAGGGAGATAAGTGTCTCCAGCTTTTTGTAGTTTGTTCCATTCATTTGCAGCAGAGAACTGGAAGGAATGGCTGCCAAAGGAGGTGTTGGCTTTGGGGATGACCAGTGAGATATACCTGCTGGAGCGCATACTACGTGTGGGTGTTGCTATGGTGACCAATGAGCTAAGATAAGGCGGGGATTTGCCTAGAAGTGATTTATAGATGACCTGGAACCAGTGGGTTTGGCGACAAATATTTAGTGAGGGCCAGCCAATGAGAGTGTACAGGTCACAATGGTGGGTAGTATATGGGGCTTTGGTGACAAAACGGATGGCACTGTGATCCAATTTGCTGAGTAGAGTGTTGGAAGCTATTTTGTAAATGACATCGCCGAAGTCAAGGATCGGTAGGATAGTCCGTTTTATGAGGGCATGTTTAGCAGCATGAGTGAAGGAGGCTTTGTTGCGAAACAGGAAGCCGATTCTAGATTTAACTTTGGATTGGAGATGCTTAATGTGAGTCTGGAAGGAGAGTTTACGGTCTAACCAGACACCTAGGTATTTGTAGTTGTCCACATATTCCAAGTCAGACCCGCCGAGAGTAGTGATTCTAGTCGGGCGGTTGGGTGCAAGCAGCGTTCGATTGAAGAGCATGCATTTAGTTTTACTAGCGTTTAAGAGCAGTTGGAGGCCACGGAAGGAGTGTTGTATGGCATTGAAGCTCGTTTGGAGGTTTGTTAACACAGTGTCCAATGAAGGGCCAGATGTATACAAAATGGTGTCGTCTTCGTAGACACAGAGAATAGAGTCGGCCCGAGAATTGAACCCTGTGGCACCCCCATAGAGACTGCCAGAGGTCCAGACAACAGGCCCTCCGATTTGACACATTGAACTCTATCTGAAAAGTAGTCAGTTGAGAAACCAAGGCTACTTAGTCTGCCAATAAGAATGCGGTGATTGACAGAGTCAAAAGCCTTGGCCAGGTCCATGAAGACGGCTGCACAGTACTGTCTTTTATCAATTGCGGTTATTATATCGTTTAGGACCTTGAGCGTGGCTGAGGTGCACCCATGACCAGCTCGGAAACCAGATTGCATAGTGGAGAAGGTACGGTGGGATTCGAAGTGGTTGGTGATCTGTTTGTTAACTTGGCTTTCAAATACTTTCGAAAGGCAGGGTAGGATGGATATAGGTCTGTAACAGTTTGGATCTAGAGTGTCACCCCCTTTGTAGAGGGGGATGACCGCGGCAGCTTTCCAATCTCTGGGGATCTCAGACGATACGAAAGAGAGGTTGAACAGGCTAGTAATAGGGGTTGCGACAATTTCGGCGGCTCATTTTAGAAAGAAAGGGTCCAGATTGTCTAGCACAGCTGATTTGTAGGGGTCCAGATTTTGCAGCTCTTTCAGGACATCAGCTATCTGAATTTGGGTGAAGGAGAAGCGGGAGGGGCATGGGCAAGTTGCAGCGGAGGGTGCAGAGCTGGTGGCCGGGGTAGGGGTAGCCAGGTGGAAAGCATGGCCAGCCGTAGCAAAATGCTTATTGAAATTCTCAATTATCGTAGATGTATCGGTTGTGACAGTGTTTCCTAGCCTCAGTGCAGTGGGTAGCTGGGAGGAGGTGCTTTAATTCTCCATGGACTTTACAGTGTCCCAAAACTTTTTGGAGTTAGTGCTACAGGATGCAAATTTCTGTTTGAAAAAGCTAGCCTTTGCTTTTCTAACTGATTGTGTATATTGGTTCCTGACTTCCCTGAAAAGTTGCATATCGTGGGGGCTGTTCGATGCTAATGCAGTACGCCACAGGATATTTTTGTGCTGGTCAAGGGCAGTCAAGTCTGGGGTGAACCAGGGGCTATATCTGTTCTTAGTTCTGAACTTTTTGAATGGGGCATGCTTATTTAATATGGAGACGAAAGCACTTTTGAAGAACATCCAGGCATCCTCTACTGACGAAATGAGGTCAATATCCATCCAGGATACCCGGGCCAGGTCAATTAGAAAGGCCTGCTCGCTGAAGTGTTTTAGGGAGCGTTTGACAGTGATGAGTGGTGGTCGTTTGACCGCGGACCCATTACGGACGCAGGCAATGAGGCAGTGATCGCTGAGATCCTGGTTGAAGACAGCGGAGGTGTATTTAGAGGGTAAATTAGTCAGGATGATGTCTATGAGGGTGCCCATGTTTACAGATGTAGGGTTGTACCTGGTAGGTTCCTTGATAATTTGTGTGAGATTGAGGGCATCTAGTTTAGATTGTAGGACGTCCGGGGTGTTAAGCATATCCCAGTTTAGGTCACCAAGCAGTACGAACTCTGAGGATAGATGGGTGTCCACGGCACAGCTGGGGGCTGAGGGCGGTCTGTAGCAAGCGGCAACAGTGAGAGACTTATTTCTGGAAAGGTGGATTTTTAGAAGTAGAAGCTCAAACTGTTTGGGCACAGACCTGGATAGTATGATAGAGCTCTGCAGGCTATCTCTACAGTAGATTGCAACTCCGCCCCCTTTGGCAGTTCTATCTAGACAGAAAATGTTGTAGTTCGGGATGGACATTTCTGAATTTTTGGTGGCCTTCCTAAGCCAGGATTCAGACACTGCTAGAACATCAGCGTTGGCAGAGTGTGCTAATGCAGTGAATAACTCAAACTTGGGGAGGAGGCTTCTGATGTTAACATGCAAGAAACCAAGGCTTTTACGGTCACAGAAGTCAACAAATGATAGCGCCTGGGGAGTAGCAGTGATACTGGGGGCTACAGGGCCTGGGTTAACCTCTACATCACCAGAGGAACAGAGGAGGAATATAATAAGTATACGGCTAAAGGCTTTAAGAACTGGTCTTCTAGTGCGTTGGGTACAGAGAATAAACTGAGCAGATTTCCGGGCATTGTAGAATAGATTCAGGGCATTATGTACAGACAAGGATATGGAAGGATATGAGTACAGTGGAGGTACACCTAAGCATTGGGTAACGATGAAAAAGATAGCATCACTGGAGGTACCGATTGAGCCGGTCTCCGTGTGTATGGGGGGTGGGACAAAGAAGCTATCTGAGGCAGGTTGAGCGGGACTGGGGGCTTTACAGTGAAATAGTACAATAACAACTAACCCAAACAGCAATAGGCTAGGCATATTGACATGGGAGAGAGGCCTAACGCAATCACAGGTGTTACTCGAGAGGGCTAAGACAACAACTGGTAATGGCGACGAAAGTTTGGTCGTCGCAATGGGAAGCCTGTTGAAACCACATCAGACGATTACGTTTGCAGACCAGTCGTGATGGATTGGCGGGGCTCCGTGTCGACACTAGGAGGTCCCGTCTGGTTGACAGAGAGGTGGATAGCCGGGAGATGGGCCTGGCTCGAGGCTAGCTCAAGGCTAACTGGTGCTAGCTTCGGCACAAGTGATGATTAGCCAACAACAACATCCATTCAGTTGCAGCTAGCTAGTTGTGATGATCCGGTGTTAAGGTCCAGTGATTCAGTGATTCCGGCAGAAAATCCTAAATGCTCTGGGTCGATAGCACGCTGTGCAGACTGGCCGATAATTGTCCAGGCTAGAGCTGGCTGGTAGGTAGTGCAGGCCACGGACAGTGGTGAAGACTGCTAACGGTGGCTAATAGCAATAGCTAATAGCAAGTAGCTAGTTAGCTGGCTAGCTGGCTAGTTTCAGATGTGGGTTCTTGATAAAAGGTATGAAGAAATAATAGAATCCGTTCCACATTGGGTGAGGCGGGTTGCAGGAAAGTATATTTAGTTAAGGATGGAAAGTGAGATAGAGAAATATACACGAAAAAAAACAAAAAAACGATTTACACGAGGACACAACATAATACACGACCGCACTGCAATGCCATTACAACCTCTCACTTTTAGTTATTTGAAAAGGAAATCATCTCCCAAATACCACTGTTTCTAAAACAAGCCATAGAAATGTGGTTGCAATTTCAATTTAATCCTCCAGAAACGACAGAACAAATAATGCAACAAATATTGTGGTTAAACTCAAATATACTAATTGATTAAAAAATATATATAAAAAATATAAAAAATAAAAGTATAATCTTCGTAAATTATATCATAGGTAGAACTGGTGGAGTTCTGTTGCACATGCAGCTAACAAAAACATATGAAAATGTCTGCTCTACCCAAAATTACAACCAAATAATTGCAGCATTACACAAAAATGGAAGAGGAAAGTGGAAGGGGGAAAAAGTAAGGAACTTGTCTGTCGGCCCTGCATTAAAGAACATAATTGGTTAAAGAAATTAAAAAGTATACCAGTTTCATTTAAGGACCAAAGGATTGACAGCCGTCCCATATAGATTGCAAAATAGTTGGGAAGAGATTTTTGACATACCGATTCCATGGCATAGTGTTTATGAACTGATACGCAAAACGATGCCGGATTCAAAACTTAGAATTTTTCGATTTAAATTATTATACAAAATTCTTGCTACCAATAGAATGTTATTTATATGGGGAATATAATCTTCCCAGCTCTGCAGATTTTGCTGCGAAGAGACAGAATCATTAGATCATTTGTTTTGGTACTGTCCATTTGTAACTTGTTTTTGGTCACAGGTCCAGGAATGGCTGAAGGATTGCAATATTTACCTGGAGCTAACCCTGCAGATAGCACTACTGGGTGTCATAGTCAATCGATCAATAATATAATAATACTTTTAGCAAAAATGTTTCTTTTCAATTTACAATCTGTAGAAACAATGAGAATAGAAGGGTTCAGAACTTTTGTGAAACATCACAGTACAGTTGAAAAATATATGGCAAATAGAAATCCATTATGAATGGTGTTAAGAGATAGATGGGAGGTGTTGAATGGAGCTGAAGGATGGGACTAATAACAACTAACAACAACTAATAACAACAAGAGAACTAATGTAAAGCATACTGTGTCCATAATAAGTTTATAGGTTATAGGTTGAGGGCTTTTGTGAAAGAGCACAGTTAGAAAGATATGGCATATAGAAGCAAATTGGATGGACATGAAAAGGATATGTATGTATACAGTGGGGGAAAAAAGTATTTAGTCAGCCATCAATTGTGCAAGTTCTCCCACTTAAAAAGATGAGAGAGGCCTGTAATTTTCATCATAGGTACACGTCAACTATGACAGACAAAATGAGGGAAAAAAATCCAGAAAATCACATTGTAGGATTTTTAATGAATTTATTTGCAAATTATGGTGGAAAATAAGTATTTGGTCAATAACAAAAGTTTCTCAATACTTTGTTATATACCCTTTGTTGGCAATGACACAGGTCAAACGTTTTCTGTAAGTCTTCACAAGGTTTTCACACACTGTTGCTGGTATTTTGGCCCATTCCTCCATGCAGATCTCCTCTAGAGCAGTGA
Organism: Coregonus lavaretus; assembly: GCF_964263955.1. Lineage (NCBI taxonomy): Eukaryota > Metazoa > Chordata > Actinopteri > Salmoniformes > Salmonidae > Coregonus > Coregonus lavaretus. Next base: position 25,606,328 of record NC_139997.1, read on the forward strand.
TGTTTTGGGGCTGTCGCTGGGCAACACGGACTTTCAACTCCCTCCAAAGATTTTCTATGGGGTTGAGATCTGGAGACTGGCTAGGCCACTCCAGGACCTTGAAATGCTTCTTACGAAGCCACTCCTTCGTTGCCCGGGCGGTGTGTTTGGGATCATTGTCATGCTAAAAGACCCAGCCACGTTTCATCTTCAATGCCCTTGCTGATGGAAGGAGGTTTTCACTCAAAATCTCACGATACATGGCCCCATTCATTCTTTCCTTTACACGGATCAGTCGTCCTGGTCCCTTTGCAGAAAAACAGCCCCAAAGCATGATGTTTCCACCCCCATGCTTCACAGTAGGTATGGTGTTCTTTGGATGCAACTCAGCATTCTTTGTCCTCCAAACACGACGAGTTGAGTTTTTACCAAAAAGTTCTATTTTGGTTTCATCTGACCATATGACATTCTCCCAATCCTCTTCTGGATCATCCAAATGCACTCTAGCAAACTTCAGACGGGCCTGGACATGTACTGGCTTAAGCAGGGGGACATGTCTGGTGTCCTTTGACAGCTCTTTGGTCTTGGCCATAGTGGAGTTTGGAGTGTGACTGTTTGAGGTTGTGGACAGGTGTCTTTTATACTGATAACAAGTTCAAACAGGTGCCATTAATACAGGTAACGAGTGGAGGACAGAGGAGCCTCTTAAAGAAGAAGTTACAGGTCTGTGAGAGCCAGAAATCTTGCTTGTTTGTAGGTGACCAAATACTTATTTTCCACCATAATTTGCAAATAAATTCATAAAAAATCCTACAATGTGATTTTCTGGAAAAAAAATGCTCAATTTGTCTGTCATAGTTGACGTGTACCTATGATGAAAATTACAGGCCTCTCTCATCTTTTTAAGTGGGAGAACTTGCACAATTGGTGGCTGACTAAATACTTTTTTCCCCCACTGTATTTATTTATATGTATGTATATGTATATATAAGTATGTGATAAGCTTCAAGTTCCTCTGCGTACACATGACTGACAATCTGAAATGGTCCACCCACACAGACAGTGTGGTGAACAGCGCCTCTTCAACCTCAGGACGCTGAAGAAATGTGGCTTGGCCCCTAAGACCCTCACAAACTTTTACAGATGCACCATTGAGCGCATCCTGTCGGGCTGTATCACCGCCTGGTATGGCAACTGCACCGTCTACAAATGCAGGGCTCTCCAGAGGGTGGTGCGGTCTGCCCAACGAATCACTGGGAGCACACTGCCTTCCGTTCAGGACATCTACAGCACCCGGTGTCACAGGAAGGCCAAGAAGATCGTCAAGGACTTCAGCCACCCTAGCCACGGCCTGTTCACCCCGCTATCATCCAGAAGGCGAGGTCATTACAAGTGCATCAAAACTGGGACCGAAAAACAGCTTCTATCTCAAGGCCATCAGACTGTTAAATAGCCATCACTAGTAGGCCTCCACCCAGTACACTGCCCTGAACTTAGTCACTGTCACTATCCGGCTACCACCCAGTTACTCATCCCTGCACCTTAGAGGCTGCTGTCCTATGTACATACTGTAGACATGGAACACTGGTCACTTTAATAATGTTTACATACTGTTTTACCCATTTCATATGTATATACTGTATTCTAGTCAAGGCCATCCTATTCAACTATTGCTGTACATATACTATTCTATCCACTTATTGTGTGTGTGTGTGTTTTTCATCTGATAGATTGTAAATTACTGTTCTATATCATTACTGTTTTATATTAGATTGTTTTGATATCCTTGGAGATTGAAAGTAGTGTTAGGTTCAAGCTCTTTGTGTATGAGAAGTGTAATTATTTAGTGAACTATAGGAATGTGTGCTCCCAATAACTCAAAGCCTCTCCTGACTGATAAGAAGTCTTATGATATGCACGGAGAAATCCTGGGTGATGGGAAAAGTACTGACGTATATCTTTGTGGAAGGGAGGGTGTGAGAGCTAAGGTTATAAGTGGACACTGCACTGTATTGAATGTACACCGTGGGCCCCGTGTAGCTCAGTTGGTAGAGCATGGCGCTTGCAACGCCAGGGTTGTGGGTTTGATTCCCACGGGGGGCCAGTATGAAAAATAAACAAATAAAAATGTATGCACTTACTAACTGTAAGTCGCTCTGGATAAGAGCGTCTGCTAAATGACAAAAATGTCAAATGTAAATGTTATTCTTCAGATATACTATTTATTCTATCCACATACTGTCCATAATGTCTATACATCCCATCACATAATATAATATATAATATATACAGTGCATTCGGAAAGTGTTCAGACCCCTTGACTTTTTCTCATAGCAAAGGGTCTGAATGCTTATGTAAATAAGATATTCTTTTTTACATTTTTAATACCTTTGCAAAAAATTCTAAAAACCTGTTTTCACTTTGTCATTTTGGGGTATTGTGTGTAGATTGAGGAAAACAATATTTTGATCCATTTTAGAATAAGGCTGTAACGTAACAAAATGTGGAAAAAGTCAAGGGGTCTGAATACTTTCCGAATGCACTGTATACTCTGAACTCCGACATTGCTCATCCTAATATTTCTATATTTCTTAATATGTGTGTAGTGTTGTGTATTGTTAGATATTACTGCACTGTTGGAGCTAGGAACACAAGCATTTTCGCTACACCCGCAATAACATCTGCTAAACATACAAAGTTTCAAGTCTCTAGGTCAAACGGGGCGGCGGATACTAGGGTTGAAGTGAGACTACTTATAACAGCGCCACATATAGGCCAATCGGCGCCATTCTTTTGACCAAGTTACTCATGGCCTCTAGTTTCTGTGTGCCAAATTTGAAAAAAAGTTACTTATCTATGCTTGAGTTATTTGACCATGTCAAGGGAAAAAAAAGATCTAAGAATAACAATAATTAACATATAAACAATATTTTTTGAATGGAATAGAGAATGGAATGCCTTTGTTTTAGGAACATGAGCTATGCCATGTGTCTGCTTTGAAGCTATGTAAGACAAATGAAAAAAACTACCGACCATTCTAAATGTCTACTCCTGTGATAGGAATGTATGACTTTTCTCATCCTGTTCTCTCTCTCTCTCTCTCTCTCTTTCTCGTCCAGTCTTTCCAAGGAAGTCAAGGCCGAGCGTACCTGTTCAACTCAGTGTAAGTACCTGAGCCTATTTTATTATTCTCTAAGTCAAACCCCCATTTGATCACTTCATCCCTCTCTCCTCTGACACCCCCTCTTTCTCTATTTCTCACTCTTTCTTTTCTTCACCTTTCTCTCCGTTTATAACATTATTCCTCTCTCTCTCCCCCGCTCAGGGTGAACGTGGGGTGTGGACCAGCAGAAGAGAGGGTATTGTTGACAGGGCTTCATGCAGTGGCTGATATCTACTGTGAAAACTGTAAAACCACACTGGGCTGGAAATACGTGAGTAACTAATTAGCATAGGAATCCCCTACAAACAGTTCTGTAGACATACAGGTGTTTAACACATCTATAGACATAAATGCTCCACATTGCTGGTCCCTGGCGCCACTTTGTGGCTAACTATGTGGGTTAAGGTGTGTGTGTATGTGTGCGTGTGCGTGCGTGCGAGGAGGTCAGCGAGAGAGACCTGGACGGTACGCGGCCTTGTAGTGTTTTATGGCGCTACCATCTGTGTGATATTATTATTAATATCCTCCACGAGGCCTGATGCTCCCTCACTGTCACACTGCCAAAGGTGGTGCTGCTGACCTAGTACACTTATCAACGGGGGGATGATAAACACACAAACACACTATCACTCACACACGCAAATACACACACACACAATAACTTTCACTTACTAACTCACGCACAAATACACACACACACACACACACACACAATCACTCACACTGAGATTACGTATAAAACAACAAGAAAGAGAGATTACCCCAGACAGAAAACATCAAAGCACTGTTTACATTCATGAAAATGCTTGTTTTATCCGTTCACTAGTGTTTGTGACTGTCTCTCTCTCTTCCCTCTTTCCCGTTCTTGGTCCCTGTCTCTATCTTTCTCTCTTTCTATCCTCTTTTCCCTCTCCATTATTCCTACCCCCACTGTATTTCTCTCTCTCTCTCTCTGCAGGAGCATGCCTTTGAGAGCAGTCAGAAGTATAAGGAGGGGAAGTTCATTATCGAGCTGGCCCACATGATCAAGGACAATGGCTGGGACTGAGTGGGCAGACCTAGAGTGTTGGAGAGGCGTGGCTTAGCAGTAGGGCATGGCTCAGTGTTGGACTCACCAATAAGGTTTACTGCTAGCTCATCCACATGACCCTATCCACCTGACACGCAGTTCATGTACCCCCACAATACATAGGTGTAAGGGTGTGTGTGTGCTTGTGTGTTTACAAGAATGATAAATAATTTCCAGTCTACAGAATATACAGATATACACACGCACACACACACGCACACACATGCACACAGTGGCACAGAGACATGTTTGTATTCATACTGCATGCTGATGCTTGTCCCAGGCCTCAGGGTGGACAGGAGCCCACAGGTTAAGGGATATAGGTCATAGGTAATGGTCTATCTGGGGGATGAATGAGATGGACAATGAACATGGTGCTGGACAGACAAGGATGGACCCCCAAGATCCACCAACCCTACAATGAGGGGAAATTACATTTTTTTACCTACAATCACCCACACTACCCTATGTGGATCCTTCCACCTTCACACACACGGAAGACACAAACCAATCAACCAACCAGAATCACCAGACTTCTTGGAGCCTGAAATCATCCAAAACTTTGAGGGATTGATACTGATTGTCAGAAATCTAAAACTGCTTGACTGTTCTTTGTTTTTTTATTTATTCGAGCATGAGTTTAAGGTATTGTTTTATTTATGAATTTATTTGGTCTTGTTTGGGGACAATCTCCCCTCCTACTCCCTTTGTTCAAAGGTAGCAGCTTTGGTAGTTCCTCTCTCACCCCTCAATTCCAATCAATGGTAGCAATCTTAAAAATGAGGTGTCACTCAAGTTGTCATCCTTTTGCCTTTCTGGGTGTGCTATTACCACCTCTGTAAATGTTTCAGTAATGGTGGAATGTACGATGAACAGTGGCGGAGTGCAAGAGGTCTTCATGTCAACTGGGTAAAGAGACAGAAAAAAAAAGTTAGGTAGCACCCTTAGCTTTTTTCAGTTTCAAAGTAATGCTCAAGGCTGACATTATAACGGTGATGCAAACTGATGATGAAATGAGGCAAGTGGAGTGCCTCGTGCCTAGACGCTGATCTAAAGTTAGTGTTGTGTTTCCCCGCAAGTGGTTAAGGTGAGGATATGGAGAGGGTAAGCTGATTCTAGATCTGTTTCTACAGCAAATTCTTCACAGACTGATGTTTGTGAACTGGCAGTTCTCTGTTTACCTGGGTCTGCCTCCTCCGCTGCCTCCTTGCTTATTTGTTTTGCTGATTTTACAAGATTAGAGAATTACCAACAGTTAAAATTGACTTTCTACAGTCTGGAACAGGATAACCAATTGATAGCCACAGAATGTGACGGACAGTGGAAGTACCCAATCAGAGGGTGTCACACGTCCCAGCACAACAACCAAAGACTCTCCCATCAACAATAAGTTGACCAAACAATGGACCTGCCTAGATTGCTTGTATCAGGAAGTTGCAGAATGAAAGATTGCGATTGGCCGAGAGCCACTGTCAAACCCTGGCCTTTCTCTGTGAGATAATGCATTGTTTGGTTGAGACAATTACAATGTTAATACCTGTATATTCACTATGAACATAAGCATTATTATTATATAACGATAGACTGTATTACACCATGTAAATAGCCATATTCAATGTTTTATTTATTTATTCATTTATTCAATTGATGATTATGTATGCTCTGCTGTCTGTCTTGGGGCGCCTTGTGGGACAGTTAGATTTCCTACTTTTTTACTATTTGAAAATGTTTTTTTGGGTGGGGGGGGGGGGGGGGTTGTGAAGGAAGGAAAGTTGATGGCAATATAAATCGGGACTCAATAAAGATTCTCATTTGATTGATCTGAAGCAGAGGCCAAAGTATGTTTTTTACTTGCCTGGTTACCAGTCTTGTTTTGTACTTGAGCCAACTTTGGCTTTTGTGATGACAAAAACAAGAAATGACCTGGCTTAAACAGAAACAGATCTGGCAACCAGGCTAATTGTATCGTACATATGTTTTGACTTTCCAGCTGTTAGGATAACACTACTATGGATTTCAGAGAAACTTGCATAACTGATACATGTTCATACATGCATTTATTATCCCATGAGGCAAAAGCATTTGTCCTAACATCTACCTGACTCTAAAGGTTGGTACATAATGTGTAAAAGTAGATGCGGCTAGACATTTTGAACATTGGATGTCTGAAGAGGATATTAGCCTCAGCTGGTTATCATCACCGGTTTCTCCATTGTGCCCGGTCCTCCCACTCTATCTCCATAGCAGCAGATGGTGGGACAGGGTCTCCTAGCAACTGGGTTCCAGGGGCATTAGTGTGAATGGTTGAATGGTTGGTATTAGTGTTACCTGGCATCCCTGACAGGTACTCGGCATCATGGCACAATGCCACAGAAAAATGGTGGGTTGCCGTCTCTCCCTAATATATTAATTTTAGTGGTTTTATTTGGGACAGAAATGCTTAGTTGGGATATGTATGCATGGCTTGTTCTTGAGCCAAGATTAGAGCATTGAAAGCAATGGAAGGTAAGCATAAAAAGTTTGAGTTGCATGTGGATATTCCATTAGAGGGTATTACGTTGCTGTAATGTTAGAATCATACAGAATCACTTGAACAACTTAAAATATAACTTATCTGATACAGTATTTAACATTCAGCTATGCAGCAGTGGAACAGGGTTACTAAAACGCCCGACCCAACCAGCTAACCACTAAATCAACAAACATTTAATTTAGTTTGAGATCCATTTTCAGTGTCTTAGTCCCAAAGCCATAACATTATGTGCTATAGATAGTCATATACAATGGTCCTATGAATGAACAGTGCTGGCCTTGTCACATACTGTACTCCTTTATGAGAGTCCTTCATGAACATTGAGAGCAGAGTTTCCTCTCTTGCTGCTGCTGCTCTCCTGTCCTCAAAAACCACAGGCTCTTTTTCATCTGCGGGGCCAATGGGTGTGGAGTGGGCTTTTTGGAAAGAGTGAACATATGTATGAAATAAATTTGCTTGGGGGATGGGGGTTAGGTGGGATATACTTTTAGTTCAGTAGTACAGCCCAGTAGAGGTTTAGAGGTGTGTGTGTGATCTTTAATTAGCAATGGTGAGTGGTCTTGACATTGTGTGTGTGCACATCACTGACGACGTGAGATAGTCTCTTCACACAGACAGTTTGGTGAAGAAGGAGCAACAGCGCATCTTCAACCTCAGGAGGCTGAAGAAATTCATCTTGGCCCCTAAGACCCTCACAAACTTCTTCAGATGCTTCATTGAGAGCATCCTGTCGGGCTGTATCACCACCTGGTACGGCAATTGCTCCATCCGCAACAGCAGGGCTGTCCAGAAGGTGGTGTGGTCAGCCCAACGCATCATGGGGGACACATCTAAAGCAACCGGTGTCACAGGAAGGCCAAGAAGATCATCAAGGACCTCATCCACCCTAGCCATGGCCTGTTCACCTTGCTACCATCTAGAAGGAGGAGACAATACATGTGCATCAAAGCTGGGACTGAGAGGTTGATAGAAAACTTCTATCTCCAGGCCATCAGACTGTTAAATAGACACCACTAGCCGGCCTCCACCCAGTACCCTGCCTTGAACCTTAGTCACTGTAACTAGCCGGCTACCACCCGGTACTGTACCCTGCACCTTAGAGACTGCTGTGCACTATAGAGTAATTGAACACTGGTTGCTTTAATAATGTTTACATACTGTTTTACCCACATTATATGTATATACTATATTCTAGTCATGGCTCATTCTATACAACTACTGCTGTACACACCTTTTCTATTCATATACGGTCCAAACTGTCTATACACACCATTATTTATAAATATATATATATTTTATATTTGAGATTCTTCAAAGTAGGCACCCTTTGCCTTGATGACAGCTTTGCACACTCTTGGCATTCTCTCAACCAGCTTTATGAGGTAGTCACCTGGAATGCATTTCAATTAACAGGTGTGCCTTGTTAAAAGTTAATTTGTGGAATTTCTTTCCTTAATGCGTTTGAGCCAATCAGTTGTGTTGTGACAAGGTAGGGTTGGTATACATTAAGATAGCTCTATTTGGTAAAAGACCAAGTCCATATTATGGCAAGAACAGCGCAAAGCGAAACGACAGTCCATCATTACATGAAGATCAGTCAATACGGAACATTTCAAGAACTTTTAATGTTTCTTCAAGTGCAGTTGGAAAAACCATCAAGCGCTATGATGAAAGTAATTCTCAAGAGGACCGCCACAGGAAAGGAAGACCCAGAGTTACCTGTGCTGCAGAGGATAAGTTAATTAGAGTTAACTGCACCTCAGATTGCAGCCCAAATAAATGCTTCACAGAGTTCAAGTAACAGACACATCTCAACATCAACTGTTCAGAGGAGACTGCGTGAATCAGGCCTTCATGGTCGAATTGCTGCAAAGAAACCACTACTAAAGGACACCAATAATAAGAAGAGACTTGCTTGGGCCAAGAAACACGAGCAATGTACATGAGACCGGTGGAAATCTGTCCTTTGGTCTGATGAGTCCAAATTTGAGATTTTTGGTTCCAACCGCCGTGTCTTTGTGAGACGCAGAGTAGGTGAACGGATGATCTCCGCATGTGTGGTTCCCACCGTGAAGCATAGAGGAGGTGTGATGGTGCTTTGCTGGTGACACTGTCTGTGATTAATTTAGAATTCAAGGCACACTTAACCAGTATGGCTACCACAGCCTTCTGCAGCGATACGCAATCCCATTTGGTTTGCGCTTAGTGGGACTATCATTTGTTTTTCAACAGGACAATGACCCAAAACACACCTCCAGGCTGTGTAAGGGCTATTTGACCAAGAAGGAAAGTGATGGAGTGCTGCATCAGATGACCTGGCCTCCACAATCATCCGACCTCAACCCAATTGAGATGGTTTGGGATGAGTTGGACCGCAGAGTGAAGGAAAAGCAAATAACAAGTGCTCAGCGTGTGTGGGAACTCCTTCAAGACTGTTGGAAAAGCATTCCAGGTGACTAACTCATGAAGCTGGTTGAGAGAATGACAAGAGTGTGCAAAGCTGTCATCAAGGCAAGGGGTAGCTACTTTGAAGAATCTCAAATATAAAATATATTTTGATTTGTTTAACACTTTTTGGGTTACTACATGATTCCATGTGTGTTATTTCATAGTTTTGATGTCTTCACTATTATTCTACAATGTAGAAAATAGTAAAAATTAAGAAAAACCCTTGAATGAGTCGGAAGTTTACATACACCTTAGCCAAATACATTTAAACTCAGTTTTTCACAATTCCTGACATTTAATCCTAGTAAAAATTCCCTGTCTTAGGTCAGTTAGGATCACCACTTTATTTTAAGAATGTGAAATGTCAGAATAATAGTAGAGAGAATTATTTATTTCAGCTTTTCTTTCATCACATTCCCAGTGGGTCAGAAGTTTACATACACTCAATTAGTATTTGGTAGTATTGCCTTTAAATTGTTTAACTTGGGTCAAACGTTTCGGGTAGCCTTCCACAAGCTTCCCACAATAAGTTGGGTGAATTTTGGCCCATTCCTCCTGACAGAGCTGGTGTAACTGAGTCAGGTTTGTAGGCCTCCTTGCTCACACACGCTTTTTCAGTTCTGCCCACACATTTTCTATAGGATTGAGGTCAGGGCTTTGTGATGGCCACTCCAATACCTTGACTTTGTTGTCCTTAAGCCATTTTGCCACAACTTTGGAAGTATGCTTGGGGTCATTGTCCATTTGGAAGACCCCATTTGCGACCAAGCTTTAACTTCCTGACTGATGTCTTGAGATGTTGCTTCAATATATCCACATAACTTTCCTTCCTCGTGATGCCATCTATTTTGTGAAGTGCACCAGTCCCTCCTGCAGCAAAACACCTCCCCAGCATGATGCTGCCACCCCCGTGCTTCACGTTTGGGATTGTGTTCTTCGGCTTGCAATTCCCCCCTTTTTCCTCCAAACATAACGATGGTCATTATGGCCAAACAGTTATATTTTTGTTTAATCAGACCAGAGGACAGTTCTCCAAAAAGTATGATCTTTGTCCCCACCAAAGTACGTTAATCTCTAGGAGACAGAATGTGTCTCCTTCCTGAGCGGTATAATGGCTGCGTTGTCCCATGGTGTTTATACTTGCGTACTATTGTTTGTACAGATGAACGTGGTACCTTCAGGCGTTTGGAAATTGCACCCAAGGATGAACCAGACTTGTGGTCTACACATTTTTTTCTGAGGTCTTGGCTAATTTCTTTTGATTTTCCCATGATGTCAAGCAAAGAGGCACTGAGTTTGAAGGTAGGCCTTGAAATACATCCACAGGTACACCTCCAATTGACTCAAATGATGTCAATTAACCTATCAGAAGCTTCTAAAGCCATGACATAATTTTCTGGAATTTTCCAAGCTGTTTAAATGCACAGTCAACTTAGTGTATGTAAACTTCTGACCCACTGGAATTGTGATACAGTGAATTATAAGTGAGATAATCTGTCTGTAAACAATTGTTGAAAAAATTACTTGTGTCATGCACAAAGTTGATGTCCTAACCGACTTGCCAAAACTATAGTTTGTTAACAAGACATTTGTTGAAAAACGAGTTTTAATGACTCCAACCTAAGTGTATGTAAACTTCCGACTTCAACCGTATATATATACACTGCTCAAAAAAGGGAACACTTAAACAACACAATGTAACTCCAAGTCAATCACACTTCTGTGAAATCAAACTGTCCACTTAGGAAGCAACACTGATTGACAATACATTTCACATTCTGTTGTGCAAATGGAATAGACAACAGGTGGAAATTATAGGCCATTAGCAAGACACCCTCAATAAAGGACTGGTTTTGCAGGTGGTGACCACAGACCACTTCTCAGTTCCTATGCTTCCTGGCTGATGTTTTGGTCACTTTTGAATGCTGGCGGTGCTTTCACTCTAGTGGTAGCATGAGACGGAGTCTACAACCCACACAAGTGGCTCAGGTAGTGCAGCTCATCCAGGATGGCACATCAATGCGAGCTGTGGCAAGAAGGTTTGCTGTTTCTGTCAGCGTAGTGTCCAGAGCATGGAGGCGCTACCAGGAGACAGGCCAGTACATCAGGAGACGTGGAGGAGGCCGTAGGAGGGCAACAACCCAGCAGCAGGACTGCTACCTCCGCCTTTGTGCAAGGAGGAGCAGGAGGAGCACTGCCAGAGCCCTGCAAAATGACCTCCAGCAGGCCACAAATGTGCATGTGTCTGCTCAAACGGTCAGAAACAGACTCCATGAGGGTGGTATGAGGGCCCGACGTCCACAGGTGGGGGTTGTGCTTACAGCCCAACACCGTGCAGGACGTTTGGCATTTGCCAGAGAACACCAAGATTGGCAAATTCGCCACTGGCGCCCTGTGCTCTTCACAGATGAAAGCAGGTTCACACTGAGCACGTGACAGAGTCTGGAGACGCCGTGGAGAACGTTCTGCTGCCTGCAACATCCTCCAGCATGACCGGTTTGGCGGTGGGTCAGTCATGGTGTGGGGTGGCATTTCTTTGGGGGGCCGCACAGCCCTCCATGTGCTCACCAGAGGTAGCCTGACTGCCATTAGGTACCGAGATGAGATCCTCAGACCCCTTGTGAGACCATATGCTGGTGCGGTTGGCCCTGGGTTCCTCCTAATGCAAGACATTGCTAGACCTCATGTGGCTGGAGTGTGTCAGCAGTTCCTGCAAGAGGAAGGCATTGATGCTATGGACTGGCCCGCCCGTTCCCCAGACCTGAATCCAATTGAACACATCTGGGACATCATGTCTCGCTCCATCCACCAACGCCACGTTGCACCACAGACTGTCCAGGAGTTGGCGGATGCTTTAGTCCAGGTCTGGGAGGAGATCCCTCAGGAGACCATCCGCCACCTCATCAGGAGCATGCCCAGGTGTTGTAGGGAGGTCATACAGGCACGTGGAGGCCACACACACTACTGAGCCTCATTTTGACTTGTTTTAAGGACATTACATCAAAGTTGGATCAGCCTGTAGTGTGGTTTTCCACTTTAATTTTGAGGGTGACTCCAAATCCAGACCTCCATGGGTTGATACATTTGATTTCCATTGATAGTTTTTGTGTGATTCTGTTGTCAGCACATTCAACTATGTAAAGAAAAAAGTATTTAATAAGATTATTTCATTCATTCAGATCTAGGATGTGTTATTTTAGTGTTCCCTTTATTTTTTTGAGCAGTGTATATATACACAGTATATTGCAAACAGGATGCATGTTTTGGAGTATTTGTATTCTGTCCAGTCTTCCTTGTTTTCACTCTGTCAATTAGGTAAGTATTGTGGTGTAACTACAGTGTTGTTGATCCATCCTCAATTTTCTCCTGTAACTGTTTTAAAGTCACCATTGGCCTCATGGTGAAATCCCTGAGCGGTGTCCTTCCTCTCCAGCAACTGAGTTAGGAAGGACACCTGTATCTTTGTAGTGACTGAGTTTATTGATACACCATCCAAAGTGTAACTAATAACTTCAGAGATATATAATGTCTGCTTGTAAAACATTTTTTACCCATCTACTATTAGGTGCCCTTCTTTGTTAAGCATTGGAAAACGTCCCTGGTCTTTGTGGTTGAATCTGTGTTTGAAATTCACTGCTCGGCGGAGGGACCTTACAGATAATTGTATATGTGGGGTACAGAGATGAGGTAGCCATTCAAAAATCACGTAAAATCTCTATTTTTGTCTGTAACACAACAAAATGTGGAAAAGGTCAACAGGTGTGAATACTTTCTGAAGGCACTACAGTGGGGAGAACAAGTATTTGATACACTGCCGATTTTGCAGGTTTTCCTACTTACAAAGCATGTAGAGGTCTGTCATTTTTATCATAGGTACACTTCAACTGTGAGAGACGGAATCTAAAACAAAAATCCAGAAAATCACATTGTATGATTTTTAAGTAATTCATTTGCATTTTATTGCATGACATAAGTATTTGATACATCAGAAAAGCAGAACTTAATATTTGGTACAGAAACCTTTGTTTGCAATTACAGAGATCATACGTTTCCTGTAGGTCTTGACCAGGTTTGCACACACTGCAGCAGGGATTTTGGCCCACTCCTCCATACAGACCTTCTCCAGATCCTTCAGGTTTCGGAGCTGTCGATGGGCAATACGGACTTTCAGCTCCCAACAAAGATTTTCTATTGGGTTCAGGTCTGGAGACTGGCTAGGCCACTCCAGGACCTTGAGATGCTTCGTACGGAGCTACTCCTTAGTTGCCCTGGCTGTGTGTTTCGGGTCGTTGTCATGCTGGAAGACCCAGCCACGACCCATCTTCAATGCTCTTACTGAGGGAAGGAGGTTGTTGGCCAAGATCTCGCGATACATGGCCCCATCCATCCTCCCCTCAATACGGTGCAGTCGTCCTGTCCCCTTTGCAGAAAAGCATCCCCAAAGAATGATGTTTCCACCTCCATGCTTCATGGTTGGGATGGTGTTCTTGGGGTTGTACTCATCCTTCTTCTTCCTCCAAACACGGCGAGTGGAGTTTAGACCAAAAAGCTCTATTTTTGTCTCATCAGACCACATGACCTTCTCCCATTCCTCCTCTGGATCATCCAGATGGTCATTGGCAAACTTCAGACGGGCCTGGACATGCGCTGGCTTGAGCAGGGGGACCTTGCGTGCGCTGCAGGATTTTAATCCATGACGGCGTAGTTACTAATGGTTTTCTTTGAGACTGTGGTCCCAGCTCTCTTCAGGTCATTGACCAGGTCCTGCCGTGTAGTTCTGGGCTGATCCCTCACCTTCCTCATGATCATTGATGCCCCACAAGGTGAGATCTTGCATGGAGCCCCAGACCGAGGGTGATTAACCGTCATCTTGAACTTCTTCCATTTTCTAATAATTGCGCCAACAGTTGTTGCCTTCTCACCAAGCTGCATGCCTATTGTCCTGTAGCCCATCCCAGCCTTGTGCAGGTCTAAAATGTTATCCCTGATGTCCTTACACAGCTCTCTGGTCTTGGCCATTGTGGAGAGGTTGGAGTCTGTTTGATTGAGTGTGTGGACAGGTGTCTTTTATACAGGTAAGGAGTTCAAACAGGTGCAGTTAATACAGGTAATGAGTGGAGAACAGGAGGGCTTCTTAAAGAAAAACTAACAGGTCTGTGAGAGACAGAATTCTTACTGGTTGGTAGGTGATCAAATACTTATGTCATGCAATAAAATGCTAATTAATTACTTAAAAATCATACAATGTGATTTTATGGATTTTTGTTTTAGATTCCGGCTCTCACAGTTGAAGTGTACCTATGATAAAATTACAGACCTCTACATGCTTTGTAAGTAGGAAAACCTGCAAAATCGGCAGTGTATCAAATACTTGTTCTCCCCACTGTATATATATACACTGAACAATAATATAAATGCAACATGTCCCATGAGCTGAAATAAAAGATCCCAGAAATTTTCCATACGCACAAAAAAACATATTACTCTTAAATTTTGGGCACAGATTTGTTTACATCCCTGTTAGTGAGCATTTCTCCTTTGCCAAGATAATCCATCCACCTGACAGGTGTGGCATATCAATAAGCTGATTAAACAGCATTGTCATTATATAGGTGCACCTTGTGCTGGGGACAATAAAAGGCCATTCTAAAATGTGCAGTTTTGTCACAACAAAATGCCACAGATGTCTCAAATTTTGAGGGAGCGAGCAATTGGCATGCTGACTGCAGGAATGTCTACCAGAGCTGTTGCCAGAGAATTGAATGTTTATTTCTCTACCATAAGCCGCCTCCAACGTCGTTTTAGAGAATTTGGCAGTACATCCAACTGGCCTCACTACCGCAGACCACGTGTAACAACGCCATCCCAGGACCTATACATCCAGCTTCTTCACCTGCGGATGTATAGGTCTGACACCAGCCACCCGGACAAGTGATGAAACTATGGGTTTGCAACCAAATAATTTCTGCACAAACTGTCAGAAACCGTCCCAGGGAAGCTCATCTGCGTGCTCGTCGTCCTCAACAGGGTCTTGACCTGACTGTAGTTTCGCATTTGTAACCGACTTCAGTGGGCAAATGTTCACCTTCGATGGCCACTGGTACGCTGGAGAAGTGTGCTCTTCACGGATGAATCCCTGTTTCAACTGTACCGGGCAGATGGCAGACAGCGTATGGCGTTGTGTAGGCGAACGGTTTTCTGATGTCAACGTTGTGAATAAAGTGACCCTTGGTGGCGGTGGGGTTATGGTATGGACAGGCATAAGCTACGGACAACGAACACAATTGCATTTTATCGATGACAATTTGAATGCACAGAGATACCGTGACGAGATCCTGTCGTGCCATTCATTCGCCGCCATCACCTCATGATTCAGCATGATAACGCACGGCCCCATGTCGCAAGAATCTGTACACAATTCCTGGAAGCTGAAAATGCCCCAGTTCTTCCATGGCCTGCATACTCACCAGACATGTCACCCATTGAGCATGTTTGAGATGCTCTGGATCGACTTGTACGACAGTGTGTTCCAGTTCCCACCAACATCCAGCAACTTCGCACAGCCATTGAAGAGGAGTAGGACATCATTCCACAGGCCATAATCAACAGCCTGATCAACTCTATGTGTAAGAATATTCTAAGATAAACACACAACTCAGAGGACTAGAGATCAAGAGGGAATTAACGATCAATAGAAATAGTTGTCTGTTAAGAATCTGTGTATGGGGTTCCAGTCCGGGACTCATAGCTACATGTGGCAAGTTCTCATTGGTCCAAATTGTCTATACATTGAGCCTGAAATGGGATACTTGGTATTTGGCCAGTGGCACAATTTTATTGCAAGGAATTCTAATTGGTCAACCACAGGCTAAGGTTTAAACTACATCCTGTCTCTTTGTTCAGTGGAGAAACATTGAGGACAGGGAAGAATGAAGATCTACCATCTACTTTCCTGCATAACAACTATAATTTGTTATCTTTTAATAAATATATTTTTCTCCCCCTGATTTGCTTTGGGGTCTGTGTTATTGAGGAATAACATCAACTGCTAACATATGCAAAGGAGATACAGTGGGGGAAAAAAGTATTTAGTCAGCCACCAATTGTGCAAGTTCTCCCACTTAAAAAGATGAGAGAGGCCTGTAATTTACATCATAGGTACACGTCAACTATGACAGACAAAATGAGAAAAAAAATTCCAGAAAATCACATTGTAGGATTTTTAATGAATTTATTTGCAAATTATGGTGGAAAATAAGTATTTGGTCAATAACAAAAGTTTCTCAATACTTTGTTATATACCCTTTGTTGGCAATGACACAGGTCAAACGTTTTCTGTAAGTCTTCACAAGATTTTCACACACTGTTGCTGGTATTTTGGCCCATTCCTCCATGCAGATCTCCTCTAGAGCAGTGATGTTTTGGGGCTGTCGCTGGGCAACACAGACTTTCAACTCCCTCCAAAGATTGTCTATGGGGTTGAGATCTGGAGACTGGCTAGGCCACTCCAGGACCTTGAAATGCTTCTTACGAAGCCACTCCTTCATTGCCCGGGTGGTGTGTTTGGGATCATTGTCATGCTGAAAGACCCAGCCACGTTTCATCTTCAATGCCCTTGCTGATGGAAGGAGGTTTTCACTCAAAATCTCACGATACATGGCCCCATTCATTCTTTCCTTTACACGGATCAGTCGTCCTGGTCCCGTTGCAGAAAAACAGCCCCAAAGCATGATGTTTCCACCCCCATGCTTCACAGTAGGTATGGTGTTCTTTGGATGCAACTCAGCATTCTTTTTCCTCCAAACACGATGAGTTGAGTTTTTACCAAAAAGTTATATTTTGGTTTCATCTGACCATATGACATTCTCCCAATCCTCTTCTGGATCATCCAAATGCACTCTAGCAAACTTCAGACGGGCCTGTACATGTACTGGCTTAAGCAGGGGGACACGTCTGGCACTGCAGGATTTGAGTCCCTGGCGGCGTAGTGTGTTACTGATGGTAGGCTTTCTTACTTTGGTCCCAGCTCTCTGCAGGTCATTCACTAGGTCCCCCCGTGTGGTTCTGGGATTTTTGCTCACCGTTCTTGTGATCATTTTGACCCCACGGGGTGAGATCTTGCGTGGAGCCCCAGATCGAGGGAGATTATCAGTGGTCTTGTATGTCTTCCATTTCCTAATAATTGCTCCCACAGTTGATTTCTTCAAATCAAGCTGCTTACCTATTGCAGATTCAGTCTTCCCAGCCTGGTGCAGGTCTACAATTTTGTTTCTGGTGTCCTTTGACAGCTCTTTGGTCTTGGCCATAGTGGAGTTTGGAGTGTGACTGTTTGAGGTTGTGGACAGGTGTCTTTTATACTGATAACAAGTTCAAACAGGTGCCATTAATACAGGTAATGAGTGGAGGACAGAGGAGCCTCTTAAAGAAGAGGTCTGTTAGAGCCAGAAATCTTGCTTGTTTGTAGGTGACCAAATACTTATTTTCCACCATAATTTGCAAATAAATTCATTAAGAATCATACAATGTGATTTTCTGGATTTTTTTTCCTCAATTTGTCTGTCATAGTTGACGTGTACCTATGATGAAAATTACAGGCCTCTCTCATCTTTTTAAGTAGGAGAACTTGCACAATTGGTGGCTGACTAAATACTTTTTTTCCCCACTGTATGTGGTGTTCACACCAGATACTGATTGGTTTTCTGATCCACGCCCCTACCATTTTTTAAAGGTATCTGACCAACAGATGCATATCTGTATTTCCAGTCATGCGAAATCCATAGATTAGGGCCTAATTTATTTATTTAAATTGACTGATTTCCTTATATGAACTGTAACTCAGTAAAATCTTTGAAATTGTTGCATGTTGCATTTATATTTTTGTTCAGTGTAGATGAAGCACAGTGATAACACATTAAGCTGTTGTATAAATAAACAAATTATCTGACATTGTATTCCCATTTGAACTTTGCTGTGCTTTTAATGCTTTTAAATGGTTGAAAGCGCATTGATAGACATTTGGTTGACAACTAAACAAAAATCAGACATTGGTTTTTTCATTGGAATTTGGTTGTGCTTTTAGATGGTTAAAAGCATAGTAATAACCCATTGGAAATTCAACTAACTTTTGGTTGTCTTTTTGAGTGGGTGAATATAGGTTGTAATCTCATTGATCAACATATCAACCAAATATTACCGTATTATCCACGTTAAAATGACGTGGTGTGCCCAGTGGGTGGTTGGTAGGGGTGGATGGGTGGGCCTATAAGTAACATATCATACTAATTTGAGTGTCCCGGATTTCTGTTTACTATGTTATGTCTACCCCAGAGTAAAAGTTGAATAAATCCATAATGTGCTTGATCATTGGTTAGGCTAGCCAAATCTTTTCAGCCTCCTGAGGAGGAAGAGACATTGTTGTGCCCTCTTCACGACTGTGTTGGTGTGTGTGGACCATGATAATTCCTTAGTGATGTGGACACGAGGAAAAATACTTTTTTTCCCCACTGTATATGCTGTACATCCCAGGTACATCAGCAGTGTACACTACACTATAATTCCAAACGGTAGCACATGGAGTGAATCTTTCCACTTTGTCCTATTGAAGCACACTGGCTGATGGAGAATGATGATGTAGTATTTGCAGCCACATCCATATATGATTTGATACATTTATGAGGTAAAAATATAGAATTTGACAGTGTTCAGCAGTTATCAATATATGTTAACTATACACTGGGCACAAATGTCAGTTTAACGTCTAGTTTTGATTTACATTTGGTTGAATTCAAAGTGAAATCAACCAAAAATGTCACCCGTCATTGGATATAGGTTAAAAGTTGAATTAAAAAAAGACAAAATTCCCTGAAGTTGAGGACTTCCAATCCAATCAATTTTCCACCATCATCACATTGAATTTTTGGGTTGAAATTATGTGGAAACAATGTTGATTCAACCAGTTTTTGCCCAGTGGGTAGGCAGTACATAATTTTGGTTCAGTAGTTATCCGTTTTGAGCAGTTTGATCAGGTAATAGTTAATTGTATTGTTAACAAATTACAAGAAAATGGTCCTCTGTAGCTCAGCTGGTAGAGCACGGCGCTTGTAACGCCAAGGTAGTGGGTTTGATCCCCGGGACCACCCATACACAAAAATGTACGCACACATGACTGTAAGTCGCTTTGGATAAAAGCGTCTGCTAAATGGCATATTATTTTTTATATTATAAAATCATATCAAAAGTGAAGTGAATTTTGCATTTTGAAAAGCAGATACTTAGATTGAATATGTGTCCAAATTGAAAGAGTGAATTGGTGACTGTGAATTTGTTTGTTGTACTCAGTCAATTAAAAAGGTGCTTAGAGTTTTGAAACATTAGCCATTTTGATGATCTGTTTTGGTTTTTGTGCTTAGAGTTGTGAAAATGTACCACATACAGTGAGGGAAAAAAGTATTTGATCCCCTGCTGATTTTGAACGTTTGCCTACTGACAAAGAAATGATCAGTCTATAATTTTAATGGTAGGTTTATTTGAACCGTGAGTGACAGAATAACAACAAAAAAATCCAGAAAAACGCATGTCAAAAATGTTATAAATTGATTTGCATTTTAATGAGGGAAATAAGTATTTGACCCCCTCTCAATCAGAAAGATTTCTGGCTCCCAGGTATCTTTTATACAGGTAACGAGCTGAGATTAGGAGCACACTCTTAAAGGGAGTGCTCCTAATCTCAGTTTGTTACCTGTATAAAAGACACCTGTCCACAGAAGCAATCAATCAATCAGATTCCAAACTCTCCACCATGGCCAAGACCAAAGAGCTCTCCAAGGATGTCAGGGACAAGATTATAGACCTACACAAGGCTGGAATGGGCTACAAGACCATCGCCAAGCAGCTTGATGAGAAGGTGACAACAGTTGGGGCGATTATTCGCAAATGGAAGAAACACAAAATAACTGTCAATCTCCCTCGGCCTGTGGCTCCATGCAAGATCTCACCTCGTGGAGTTGCAATGATCATAAGAACAGTGAGGAATCAGCCCAGAACTACACGGGAGGATCTTATCAATGATCTCAAGGCAGCTGGGACCATAGTCACCAAGAAAACAATTGGTAACACACTACGCCATGAAGGACTGAAATCCTGCAGCGCCCGCAAGGTCCCCCTGCTCAAGAAAGCACATATACAGGCCCGTCTGAAGTTTGCCAATGAACATCTGAATGATTCAGAGGAGAACTGGGTGAAAGTGTTGTGGTCAGATGAGACCAAAATGGAGCTCTTTGGCATCAACTCAACTCACCGTGTTTGGAGGAGGAGGAATGCTGCCTATGACCCCAAGAGCACCATCCCCACCGTCAAACATGGAGGTGGAAACATTATGCTTTGGGGGTGTTTTTCTGCTAAGGGGACAGGACAACTTCACCGCATCAAAGGGACGATGGACGGGGCCATGTACCGTTAAATCTTGGGTGAGGACCTCCTTCCCTCAGCCAGGGCATTGAAAATGGGTCGTGGATGGGTATTCCAGCATGACAATGACCCAAAACACACGGCCAAGGCAACAAAGGAGTGGCTCAAGAAGAGGCACATTAAGGTCCTGGAGTGGCCTAGCCAGTCTCCAGACCTTAATCCCATAGAAAATCTGTGGAGGGAGCTGAAGGTTTGAGTTGCCAAAAATCAGCCTCGAAACCTTAATGACTTGGAGAAGATCTGCAAAGAGGACTGGGACAAAATCCCTCCTGAGATGTGTGCAAACCTGGTGGCCAACTACAAGAAACATCTGACCTCTGTGATTGCCAACAAGGGTTTTGCCACCAAGTACTAAGTCATGTTTAGCAGAGGGGTCAAATACTTATTTCCCTCATTAAAATGCAAATCAATTTATAACATTTTTGACATGCGTTTCTCTGGATTTTTTTGTTGTTATTCTGTCTCTCACTGTTCAAATAAACCTACCATTAAAATTATACTGATCATGTCTTTGTCAGTGGGCAAACGTACAAAATCAGCAGGGGATCAAATACTTTTTTCCTTCACTGTACTTGTGAAAATTGCACCAAAGTCATTTTAAAAAAATCTACGTTCAGGCAATGGCGTCATGCAAACATAAGGCCCACAGTCAAAGCTAGGACAGTGCTCTCTCAATTCAGCCTCCAACCACCACAACCTCTCGGCCAGGCGTGGAGTATCTCTTATACAAAGCCCTGTTGTGAATTAGCAAACACTGCCAGCAAGTCAATGCCATTCAACCACTCTGCTCACATCTTCAGTTGGCCAGGCAAGTGGGCCTATATTGGAATCATCATAATAATAATCAATCAATTGAAAATGTACTTGGTGTGTCTAAATAATTGTAATCTAATCTAAACATCTCAATTCATCTAAAAAATAGCAGTTCATGTGTGAATGAAATGTAAGCACATGTGAGTCTTTGTGTATATGAGTTCTAATGTGTGTGTGTCCTTGCTTGTTCTGTCTCACTGGCATTCAAATGGAAAAGCAAAACCCATCAGCGATTTAGCACAGTGTTTTCTCCCTGGATTAGACATGTAATCTCTGCATTGGTTTCAGATTATACAGATTGATTCAGCTGTGTGTGTGTGTGTGTGTGTGTGTGTGTGTGTGTGTGTGTGTGTGTGTGTGTGTGTGTGTGTGTGTGTGTGTGTGTGTGTGTGAGACAATTTCTGTGTACATTTTTGTGTGTCTGTATGTGAAAGACAGTTTATGTGTGTGTTTTGGTGCGTGTGTGCGATACTTCTGGCTCGTGCCAGGCTTCTCAGTGGTGGAGGGGAGAAGCATGAAAGGTGGCCATTGTTCAACGCTGTAACCATGACTTAGAGGCCCATCAGGCTGCCACGTGAGATATCACACAGTACATTAAAGTACTGGTTCATATATAGAGAGTGGAACATAGCTGTACCAGTTTGAATAGGCCAGTTTGTTAGCTGCACGCCATAGGGATTGGACTGAGGTGTAGGCTACAGGGTGCAAGTGCCACTGAAAACACTCATTGTCTCTCTTCCTTAATGTAAATACAAAGTATATGTGTTATTATAAGTGGACAGAGCTGCTGATAATTTAGAGAATACTCTCTTTATTCATACAGACTGAAGTTTACATACATCTAATGCTTTGCTTCTGGTAATACACTGAACAAATACAGGAAAAGGCCTTTCCTGTACTGCACATTCTACAGAGGGCCGAGTGTCTGCGGGTTTTCACTCCTCCCTTGTACTTGATTGATGAATTAAGGTCACTAATTAGTAAAGAACTCCCCTCACCTGGTTGTCTAGGTCTTAATTGAAATGAGAAACCACAAATCCACAGACACTAGGCCCTCCATGGAATGAGTTTGACACCACTGCTGTACGGGCTTGCTGAATGCTAAACCATACATAAAGCCTGACTAACAATATGCTTCATCATAGCCTATAGTGAAGATGATTGTCCTGGTTCAGGCTGTCTAAGTATGACAAGAACATCCTGCTTTAGTGTAACAAGCACCAAGGACATACAGTAAGTCCTCTTCATGTTATCAACCTCAGTTAATACAAACACATGATGACTAAATCTGACTGTCATCACTGGACCAATATAAGTGGATGACTATTTATTGAAAGATTTACTGCACTGTAAAACTGTCACCACAGTGGAGGTCTTCTACAATTATGTATGTTGAGAAAGAAACAAAAAGAGAGAAACAACAGAGAATGTTGCCTCTAATTCGCAGATCTACATATTCCTTCCACAACAAAAACAAACAGACACAAAGACTGTTACATTTTCAGACCCAAAACACCAGCACCATCTGATACAGCATAATTAAGACTCTCTGCAGACCATGTTTTGACAAACAATGGTAATTGGTAAGTCAGACAGAGAGAGTGGGAATGAGACAAAGAGAGGGAGTAAATCAGTGAAAGAGTACCAGGGGTGTCCCCCAGAGTACCAGGGGTGTCCCCCTCACCCCACCCCACCCCACCCCACCCCACCCCACCAGGCACAGCCCGCATCCAGATTAGGGTTGGTAATTGGCCTGGCCGGCCTCTCCTGTGGATGCTGGCTGGGGGTCTGGCAGCAGAATGCTAATCCAAGAAGTGCCAGGTTAAAGCTATTAGACGAGCGGTTAGCCCAGAGCCATCTGCACAGAGTTGATTATGGCTAGTGAGTGAGAGCCTTGCCAATTGGGGTGTCTTTGTTCTCTGAAAGTACCAGAACTGGAGGAGGAGGATAGGGGTGGGTGTTTGTGGGTGGGTGGGAGAGGGGGGTTACAGGACAACAGAGTCTCTTACAAAGGCAGCATCACCCCCATAATGTCTTTCATGTTGTGTCAGTCCCCTAGCGACACGAGCCAACTGATTTAGGGGTGACCTCTGACCTGTGACTAAATGGAGATGAGCTTTGGGGAGAGAAAAGGGATGGGAGGAGCGTTACACACCTGCCCCTAAAAACTTGTAATGGGACAGCTGGTCCTCCATTAACCCCTAGACAAACCTCTTTCCACGAAGACATGCACACATGCACGCACACAGTGTACATTACAATGAACAGAGAGAGAGAAAGATGAAAATGTTCACTACTTTGAAAAAGAATAGACATCACATGCTCTCCATATTTTCAACAAATTGAAAAACAAATACAATTATATTGAAATGTTGTGTGCATCAACATATATCAAAGTGTAAGCAGTACATCCATGATCCAGACTTCACCAAGTACAGGTGGTATAGTGCTAATGCTAGATTAATGCTCTGTCGTAGCCGGCCGCGACCGGGAGACCCATGGGGCGGCGCACAATTGGCCCAGCGTCGTCCAGGGTAGGGGAGGGAATGGCCAGCAGGGATGTAGCTCAGTTGGTAGGTGTTTGCAACGCCAGGGTTGTGGGTCCGATTCCCATGGGGGGGCAGTATAAAAAAATAAAAGATGTAAATCTGCTAAATGACTAAAATGTAAATGTCATTAACAACATTGGGAAGGAGAGGGGATTTCATTCCCAAGGGGGAAAACAGTTCATTTCACACAAAGATGTGATTTTCAGAGATGAAAAGAAAAGTGTTGAGATGGACATCTGCTGGACATATGTGGAAGTGCAGCCTCAAGAACAAAGCTACCTCCCAGTATTCATGAAAGTTGGTCTGAATAACACATTCACTAAACCCAAACATACATGGAACAAATAGTTTGTACATGTTTCTAGGGTTGAATGGAAGCCCATAAACAGTTGCATCACCCTGACCAGGAGTGGTAGGAAATTCATTTTCATAGACTGACTGGCTCATCCAAATGAAAGGCTATACACATTATATGCAGCCTATAAGCCAGTGCTGTTTGGCTTTAACACAGGTCTGCTCAAGCTAACCAAATTATGAGAAATCGGACACATTGTTGAATGGTAAACATGCTCTGTTTATAGCTTTGGGAGACATAATATAGCTGTGCCAACCTTGAGATCAGGATAAGCTGCATTGCAGTACTGAAATCTGTACAAAATGTGTCATCAGGCCTGTGTCATCAGGATTGGGCTGTAAATGTAGTTAAAATATGACTAAATAAAGCTGAATCACTGAAATAATAGCCCTTGGCAAAGATGTGAAAGGAAATTCCTGTGCAGCTCTGAGGCCCTTCCTGGCTGGCATGGCAGTTTCCTCTGCAGACATTCCACAATAGGCCTGGCAGAAAGAGCAACACCATAACAGGGCCACTTAGCTTTGTCTGGCTGGCAAACTTCTTTGCATTATAAAGACTTTTACATTTTTACGTGACCCCCAAAATAATGGGTCTAGGCCTATCTCTTGTAAAAATCCAGCCTATTTTACCGACTTCCTAGGCCTATAAGTAAACTATCCGTTTTGGATGAATACATTATCATGGCCATATTTCTCTTCTCTCAGAACTCAAGACAAGTTACATATGTAGCTGAGGTTCGAGCCTGAGTGGCGCAGTGGTCTAAGTGTGCCATTAGAGATCCTGGTTCGAATCCAGGCTCTGTCGCAGCCGGCCGCGGCCGGGAGACTCATGGGCAGCGCA
The DNA here is from genome assembly GCF_964263955.1 of Coregonus lavaretus. Lineage (NCBI taxonomy): Eukaryota > Metazoa > Chordata > Actinopteri > Salmoniformes > Salmonidae > Coregonus > Coregonus lavaretus. The sequence goes on from NC_139997.1 coordinate 25,631,543, forward strand.
CAATTGGCCCAGCGTCGTCCAGGGTAGGGGAGGGAATGGCCGGCAGGGATGTAGCTCAGTTGATAGAGCATGGCGTTTGCAATGCCAGGGTTGTGGGTTCGATTCCCACTGGTGGCCAGTATAAAAAAATTAAAGATGTATTCACTAACTGTAAGTCGCTCTGGATAAGAGCGTCTGCTAAATGACTAAAATGTAATGTAAACTGGCAAAATACATATTTGATAATCACTGCAAGAAATAAGTTAGACCTCATGAGATATTTGAGCAAATTGTATGTCTATGTCCTCCACTGTCATGAACCAGTGAGAATGTGCCTAATGTTGTAGGTTCAGGTCTGTGGCTCTCATCATAGACGTCATTGTTTCTCATAAAGCTTATTCAGTCATACCTCAGAAGACACATCTGTATGATTGACTAAGGAATAATGATTTTAAAAAAGCTGGATGGTGCGATACCCAAGTTAGAGCAATTACATTTCTCTGATTCTTGGATTTATTTTTGCAATAAAATATTGTAAACAGTAAAACATTGTTTTGAGAATCTGCGCTCATTGGGGCTCGTGAAGAAATTATATTGGCTATGTTGACGCGCGGCATCATGGGATATCAAAGTCCTCCGGCGGCGCGGTGCCGCCATGTCTCCAAGAGAGAAGCGGTTAATAGCGCTGATCTCTCTCGTGTTCTGTGCTATCGCAATATTCTGTCTAATTTTCTATTATATTCCAACCTTTCTTTATATAGCTTTCATTCTTGGAGTTTGTTCCGTTGCCTGTTGTTATCACAGCGGAGAATCACTCTACGTTACGTTAGGCCCACATCCACGCCGTGGTCTCACGATTCCACCCGTGCTTCGACGCTGGTTGCCAGGGATTGCGAACGGAGTACCCACAGCGGGAAGAGTCAGAAGTCGCACCGTCAAGGGTGATGTTAGGGAATCGGTAGTATTTACTGGCCAACGACGTTCCGAGAGCGCTATTTATCGGAAAGACGCGGGACACAGTGACTCATTTCTGCTCAGTCCTCGGGATATACTCATGGGAAGTTACATTGGGAAGGCAGAAAGTCCTCCCTCAGTTGTGGGGAGGCCGCGATTCGGTGCAATTTCGGGTGCTAACCCCAACGCACGAGAACAACTACGCGAAAGATTGGCGCGACCCAACCAGGCTGTTCATACTCCAAACAGACGACTGTCATTCGGGGGGTGAGTACTGAAATAATGTTTACTTAGCTAACGTTAGCATAACATTTCGCTGACCAGCTAACAGTGGCTAGTTAGCCTAACACCATCAGCTAACGTAGCTAACTGGTTTGCAAGGGCCAATGCAATGTGCTAAATTCTGAACAAAATGTTTCGCTTGCGGATCACGTTACACACATGGTGCAGTTGTCAAACACGATTTTAAACTTTTACAATGTAGGTCAAGTTCTTATCTTAGCTAGCTAGTTATCAGTAAATAGGAAAACATATGTGTTTTGAAATATATTGAGAAGACTTGCTGCTTCGCCGCAACGCGACCTAGTATTCCCTCCAAGATTTGAAAATGTGGGAGTTGCTATCGGCTCCATTCTGTGCAAGGCAGGGAGTGTAACTTCCCCCCCTCGGTTCCTGACCGAGACTATACCGTACTTTGGATGCCTGAATGGCACGAGACAAGCGATGTTGTTTTGAACATGCATTAACTAGCTACTACAGTAATACACGTTTAAGCTGTAATGATCACTGCAGTTACAATAACTTTTACTATCATTTTCTAAACATTGGTAAGGTTATGAAAGTCGATATGTAAACAAATGGTTGGTCAGAGCTCAGACCCTTGACAGAGGAAATTTCCCCTATTTTGTTACTTTAAAGTCCTTGTTATGTGGCATATAAAATCAGTTTAGCAATGATCAATGCCAGACAGTTTCTAGTATAGAATGCAATGACCTAATCCTGTGGTCAATCTGTTGTGTACAGGGAGCCCCTTGGCAATATGGGCAGGTTCACCATCACTCCCCAGCGCCACTACCCCCTCCAGCAGACTGGCACCACCTCTGTGGGCATCCTGCCCCCGGCCCAGTGGGACAGCTTCAGAAAGAAGAATATTCTCACCCCTCGCAACTCCCCGGCAGTCCACAGTCCAGTCACAGTGAAGATCGCTAGGCCAGATCACAACACCACTCGATCTCCGTTGTAAGTCATATTGTCCCTGTCTTGCCTCATCTTAAGCTTTCTATCAAACTTTTTGGAGATCTGTTGGTGATAATGCAAGCAACTTGATCTTATACTTCTGTGATCGCTCTGTGGCACATTATTTGAGTGTCTCTGTGAAGCTTGAAAACATCCTTAGTTGTTGGATGGCCCAACTGACGTTTGTTCTGTAATTGCTGTTGTTGTGTCTGCAGATTTGATCATTTGAACTCTCCAGGAGTCCTTGGCTCTCCAGGCCTTGCGGCCCCTGCAGACCCCTGCTCCAGGGAGACTGTTCTGAGCGTGCTCAAAGAGAGTCGCAAAAGAGAGGTGGACGATGAAGATGACAGGAGCTTCACTGCAGGGCAAAAGAGCAAAAGGAGGTATGTGACTACCACATGATTAAATGCTATTGTATGCAATGTACAATTGTTCTTCTCACACTTTAGTGTTTCTTGGTATTGTGTGGCTCTTGAAGACTGTTTACAATGTACACCTGCTCTTTGTTCACTTAGGCGCCATGACAGCAGTGGGAGTGCTCACTCTGCATTTGAGCCACTGCTGCCCAATGGAGCTCCATCACAGCTGGTGCCGAAGTGAGTATGAGCAATGCCTGTACAAAAAGTTGTCAATTTCTGGTGTGGCCACAAGCTGCATTAAGTACTGCAGTGCATTTCCTCCTCATGGACTGCACCAGATTTGCCAGTTCTTGCTGTGAGATGTTACCCCACTCTTCCACCAAGGCACCTGCAAGTTCCCAGACATTTCTGGGGGGGAATGGCCCTAGCCCTCACCCTCCGATCCAACAGGTCCCAGACGTGCTCAATGGGATTGAGATCTGGGCTCTTTGCTGGCAATGGCAGAACACTGACATTCCTGTCTTGCAGGAAATCACGCACAGAATGAGCAGTATGGCTGGTGGCTATGAGCCTGCAGGAAGGGTACCACATGAGGGAGGAGGATGTCTTCCCTGTAACGCACAGCGTTGAGATTGCCTGCAATGACAACAAGCTCAGTCCGATGATGCTGTGACACACCGCCCCAGACCATGACGGACCCTCCACCTCCAAATCGATCCCGCTCCAGAGTACAGGCCTCTGTGTAACGCTCATTCCTTCGACGATAAACGCAAATCCGATCAACACCCCTGGTGAGACAAAACTGCGACTCGTCAGTGAAGAGCACTTTTTGCCAGTCCTGCCTGATCCAGCGACGGTTGGTTTGTGCCCGTAGGCGACATTGTTGCCAGTGATGTCTGGTGAGGACCTGCCTTACAACAGGCCTACAATCCCTCAGTCCAGCCTCTCTCAGCCTATTGCGGACAGTCTGAGCACTGATGGAGGGATTGTGCGTTCCTGGTGTAACTCAGGCAGTTGTTGTTGCCATCCTGTACCTGTCTCGCAGGTGTGATGTTCGGATGTACCGATCCTGTGCAGGTGTTGTTACACGTGGTCTGCCACTGCGAGGCCGATCAGCTGTCCGTCCTGTCTCCCTGTAGCGCTGTCTTAGGCGTCTCACAGTACGGACATTGCAATTTATTGCCTTGGCCACATCTGCAGTCCTCATGCCTCCCTGCAGCATGCCTTAGGCACTTTCACGCAGATGAGCAGGGACCCTGGGCATCTTTCTTTTGGTGTTTTTCAGAGTCAGTAGAAAGGCCTCTTTAATGTCCTAAGTTTTCATAACTGTGACCTTAATTGCCTACCGTCTGTAAGCTGTTAGTGTCTTAACGACCGTTCCAAAGGTGCATGTTCATTAGTTGTTTATGGTTCATTGAACAAGCATGGGAAACAGTGTTTAAACCCTTTACAATTAAAGATCTGTGAAGTTATTTGGATTTTTACAAATTATCTTTGAAAGACATGTTCCTGAAAAAGGGACGTTTCTTTTTTAGCTGAGTTTAAATACAGCTGCGGAAAAAATTAAGAGACCACTGCAAAATTATCAGTTTCTCTGGTTTTACTATTTATAGTTATGTCTTTGGGTAAAAATAACATTTTTGTTTTTATTCTATTAACTACTGACAACATTTCTCCCAAATTCCAAATAAAAAATATTGTCATTTAGAGCATTTATATGCAGAAAATGACAATTGGTCAAAAGAACAAAAAAGATGCAGTGTTGTCAGACCTCGAATAATGCAAAGAAAATAAGTTCATGTTAATTTTTAAACAACACAATACTAATGTTTTAACTTAGGAAGAGTTCAGAAATCAATATTTGGTGGAATAACCCTGATTTTCAATCACAGCTTTCATGCGTCTTGGCATGCTCTACACCAGTCTTTCACATTGATGTTGGGTGACTTTATGCCACTCCTGGCGCAAACATTCAAGCAGCTCGGCTTTGTTTGAAGGCTTGTGACCATCCATCTTCCTCTTGATTCCACATTCCAGAAGTTTTCAATGGGGTTCAGTTCTGGAGATTGGGCTGGCCATGACAGGGTCTTGATCTAGTGGTCCTCCATCCACACCTTGGTTGACCTGGCTGTGTGGCATGGCGCATTGTCCTGCTGGAAAAACAGAGTTGGGGAACAATGTCAGAGCAAAAGGAAGCAAGTTTTCTTCCAGGACAACCTTGTTCGTGGCTTGATTCATGCGTCCTTCACAAAGACAAATCTGCCCGATTCCAGCCTTGCTGAAGCACCCCCAGAGCATCACCGATCCTCCACCAAATTTCACAGTGGGTGCGAGACACTGTGGCTTGTAGGCCTCTCCAGGTCTCCTTCTAACCATTAGACGACCAGGTGTTGGGCAAAGCTGAAAATTGGACTCATCAGAGAAAATGACCTTACTCCAGTCCTCTATGGTCCAATCCTTATGGTCTTTTGCAAACCTCAGCCTGGCTCTTCTTTGCTTCTCATTGATGAAGGGCTTTTTTCTAGCTTTGCACGACTTCAGCCCTGCCCCTAGGAGCCTGTTTCGAACCGTCCTCGGCGTGCACTTCACCCCAGCTGCCGTTTGCCATTATTTTTGTAGGTCACTTGATGTCATCCTACGGTTGTTGAGTGACATTCGAATGAGTTGGCGGTCATCCCGGTCAGTAGTCGTTTTCGCCCTCTGCTTGTCTGTAGCTTTGTTGTCCCCAATGTCTGTTGCTTCACCGGATAGTGATGACCACAGCAGTGGTTTTTATACTTTTCCTCGGTAAATAAGATTAGGTTCATGTGATCACCTAATCAGTACCCAATTCAGTAGAATGAGGTGTGCCTGTGTTGGAATTCAACAGACACTGGAATGGAATGGCTGTCATACATGTAGAGATGCTGATTTAAGAAAAATGTGCAGTGGTCTCTTAATTTTTTCCACAGCTGTGTGTATATAGATATATGTATGTATGTGTGTAACTAACTAAACATATCTCATTAATCATCCAAATACTGTATCCCCTCCTCCAATCACTTCTGAAATCCTGTTTCCACTCCCGTCTCCTCTGTCGGCCCAGTACTCTGAAGCGAGGGCTAAATGCTATGGTGGAGGAGTCAACAATGAAGAGGTCACGCACCTTCTCCATCAGCTCTGTGAGCTGTGGCCTGACCCCCAGCGGCACCCTGGGCACGGTCCGCAACTCCATCCTCAGCTCCCTCAGCTCCTCACAAGGCTTTGCTCAGGTACCTTTTATAATTGGGATGGGCCGTACACCTCTGATGGATTCCTCTGTTTGGGATCAACAGCCAGCAGTTCAGTTGACAGAGCTCACCAGGGTTTCCGTTAGCCGGTAATTGCAGGTTTTTGGCAATAAATAAATGACCAGCTAATAATTTGTTGCCGGCCAAATTGACCAGGAGAAAAAACAATTCCACTGCAAAATAATGCTTTTTAATCATTGATAGAAATACCAGTTGATGGAAATACATTTGACAGTCATGCTTATCGGTATATAGGTTAATTGGCATAATTTAGTGGAATTAAATTGGCTTGCTTGTATTTTCGTTAGTCATGTACAGTTGAAGTCGGAAGTTTACATACACCATAGCCAAATACATTTAAACTCAGTTTTTCACAATTCCTGACATTTAATCCTAGTAACAATTCCCTGTCTTAGGTCAGTTTGGAATACCACTTTATTTTAAGAATGTGAAATGTCAGAATAATAGTAGAGAGAATGATTTATTTCAGCTTTTATTTCTTTCATCACATTCCCAGTGAGTCAGAAGTTTACATACACTCAATTAGTATTTGGTAGCATTGCCTTTTAAATTGTTTAACTTGGGTCAAACGTTTCGGGTAGTCTTCCACAAGCTTCCCACAATAAGTTGGGTAAATTTTGGCCCATTCCTCCTGACAGAGCTGGTGTAACTGAGTCAGGTTTGTAGGCCTCCTTGCTCGCACACGCTTTTTCAGTTCTGCCTACAAATGTTCTATAGGATTGAGGTCAGGGCTTTGTGATGGCCACTCCAATACCTTGACTTTGTTGTCCTTAAGCCATTAAGCCACAACTTTGGAAGTATGCTTGGGGTCATTGTCCATTTGGAAGACCCATTTCGACCAAGCTTTAACTTCCTGACTGATGTCTTGAGATGTTGCTTCAATATTTCCACATAATTTTCCTTCCTCATGATGCCATCTATTTTGTGAAGTGCACCAGTCCCTCCTGCAGCAAAGCACACCCACAGCAAGATGCTGCCACCCCCGTGCTTCACGGTTGGGATGGTGTTCTTCGGCTTGCAAGCCCCCCCTTTTTCCTCCAAACATAACAATGGTCATTATAGCCAAACAGTTCTATTTTTGTTTAATCAGACCGGATGACATTTCTCCAAAAGGTACGATCTTTGTCCCCATGTGCAGTTGCAAACCGTAGTCTGGCTTTTTTATAGCGGTTTTGGAGCAGTGGTTTCTTCCTTGCTGAGCGGCCTTTCAGGTTATGTCGATATAGGACTCGTTTTACTGTAGATATAGATACTTTTGTACCCGTTTCCTCCAGCATCTTCACAAGGTCCTTTGCTGTTGTTCTGGGATTGATTTGCACTTTTCGCACCAAAGTACGTTCATCTCTAGGAGACAGAACGTGTCTCCTTCCTGAGCGGTATGACGGCTGCGTGGTCCCATGGTGTTTATACTTACGTACTATTGTTTGTACAGATGAACGTGGTACCTTCAGGCATTTGGAAATTGCTCCCAAGGATGAACCAGACTTGTGGAGGTCTACAATTTGTTTTGATTTTCCCATGATGTCAAGCAAAGAGGCACTGAGTTTGAAGGTAGGCCTTGAAATACATCCACAGGTACACCTCCAATTGACTCAAATGATGTCAATTAGCCTATCAGGAGGTTCTAAAGCCATGACATCATTTTCTGGAATTTTCCAAGCTGTTTAAAGGCACAGTCAACTTAGTGTATGTAAACTTCTGACCCACTGGAATTGTGATACAGTGAATTATAAGTGAAATAATCTGTCTGTAAACAATTGTTGGAAAAATTACATGTCATGCACAAAGTAGATGTCCTAACCGACTTGCCAAAACTATAGTTTGTTAACAAGAAATTTGTGGAGTGGTTGAAAAACGAGTTTTAATGACTCCAACCTAAGTGTATGTAAACTTCCGACTTCAACTTTATGTTATTTATCACACGCACAACAAACCGTGCCTATTTTGAGGGGAATATCACTTCAGACAGCGCTAGAGCTGTTTCTCATATAGCTTCTTCAGCCATACCTCAGAAGACACATATGTATGATTGATTAAGTAATCATTATTTTTAAAAGCCGGCTGGTTTAAAACCCAAGTGAGAGCAATTACATTTCTCAGATTTTCTGATTTATTTTTGCAATAAACTATTGTAAACAGTAAAACATTGTTTTGCGCAGAATCTGCGCTCATAGGGGCTCGCAAATAAATTATATATTGGCTATGTTGACGCGCGGCATCATGGGATATCAAAGTCCTCCGGCGGTGCTGCCATGTCTCCAAGAGAGAAGCAGTTCATAGCACAGAACACGAGAGAGATCAGAGCTATCACAATATTCTGTCAATATTAGTTCTCTATTATATTCCAACCTTTCTTTATATAGCTTTTTTTTTTTTTCTTGGAGTTTGTTGCGTTGACTGTTATCACAGCGGAGTAACTCTCTGCGTTAGGTTAGGCCCTCATCTAATACATTTGACCGTCATGCATATCGGTCTATAAGTTAATTTGCGTAATTTATTGTAATGAAATTGTCTTGTATCTTATTTTTCACACACGCACAACAGATGGAGCCTATTTTGAGAGGAATATCACCTCAGACAGAGCTAGAGCTGCTGCAGCTCCTCAGCTCATTGCTACTGGAGTGAAACGTGCAGTCATTGCTACTGGAGTGAAACGTGCAGTCATTGCTACTGGAGTGAAACGTGCAGTCATTGCTACTGGAGTGAAACGTGCAGTCATTGCTACTGGAGTGAAACGTGCAGTCATTGCTACTGGAGTGAAACGTGCAGTCATTGTGCAACAATTCTAAATGCAATCGCATGTTAACTGTTTTGATGGCCACGATTTAAAAGGAGTTATAGTTTTTTCTTAACTGGTAATTGAAGCACGCTTCCCATTCACCTTTCAAGTGCATTGGCAACGGTAGGCAGGATATCAGCACGACAACCACCACTTTGCAATGTTAGCTGGAGGAAGTAGGCTATTTATTTTGAAAACATATACATATTATGAGGCGTGTCTTACCTTAATTCAAAGAATAGGCAAAATCCGCCCATACAAACGTGGAGGCAATTATTTTATAGACTTCCTCATATGCCATTGAAACCATTATTTCTCTCCTGTTCTATTGGTTTTCATAACAACTTTCTTTCGTTGTCCAGAAGACAAAGGCACAATCCTAGTCATATTAGCAACCGTCATAGTGCATCTTTAGATTCCTCCTCTTTCTAAGTTTCTAATGGAGATTTTAATCTCTGTCACATATGGAACTGCTCCCATCAGGTGCGCTGTTTAGAATGGTGTTTTCCTGCTAATTGCATTTTGGCAAGTGTTTGAAAATGATGTTTTATTGGCTGCTTTATTACATGAGTTGCATGTTCTATTAAGATGAATTACCATAATCTAAATGTGATTTCTGTCATTCTGAGCACTGTGGGTGGACACCCTAATGGGTTATGCACCCAATGCATATGGGTCCGGTAAATTTAAATCTTCCCGGTGACGTTGTCCGCCGCCACATTTTCCTAATGGAAACCCTGGAGCTGACCTACACTGAGCTGTATTGTGTCAGAAAACCGGGGTGAGTGCTAACCTAAACCTAATTTTCACGTTTGTTTTAAAGCGGAAAAAAGCCTCCACCCGCAGCCTCTCCCCGCTCTCCAGCCCAGGGTCGTCCCGGTCCCAGACCCCAGAGAGAGCCTCTAAAAAGCCCAGGTATTCACCCTTCCTCCTTCTAGACAACATTTCTAAGTTAGAGCTGCCATGGCTGCTAGCAGTGTGTGACCTTGTTTTTTCTGTATGTCAGGGAAGAGGATGCTCGCTCGCCCAGCTCTGCGTCCTCGGCGAGGTCTGACAAGACGTTGACAGACCCAGCACCCACCACTGGTTAGAACATGTTTGTGATGCGTATTTCAGATCAGGCTCAGGGCTTTAGTCATGTCCCAAAAGAGAATTACATTTTGATTTAAAATAACTGTAGCCACCACATTAAGTCAATGCGCTGTATGACCTGTTACAGGGAAGCTGACTCCAGCCCCTGAAGTCCCTGTGGCTTCAGCCTCGTCAGACTCTGCCGGTAGCGGGAAACGGAAACGCAAGATTCCGCTGGTGTCCAGCCGTAGAGGAGACCAAATCTCTCTGGTGAGCAATACTGCATAATAGAACATGTACTCAAATGGGACATGTGGCTAATCATCTGACAGACAGGGAATCTTAACATTGATGTTGTCTCTGCAGCCGCCACCTCCTGAGCTGGGCTACACAATCACGGTGAAAGACCTGGATCAGGAGAAGAAAGCCGCTCTCAGCCAGATCAACACAGTCCTCGAAGAGCCTGGTGAGTATTCCCAAATCACGACTTTTATAAACCAGTGTCACACAAAAAAAGAATACGATATTGATTTGGGGCCATTTTTTAGTTCCAGAGCCAGAGAAGCCTGCGCCAGCTCCAGTAGTGACCACATCTTCTAAGCCTCCCGTGTCAAACGACCCCACACCCACCCTGGCCACCCTGCTGGCCAGCCATCTTCCCGTATCAACACCTTCCAGTGTGGCTGCTCCTATCCCTGTCATCAACCTGGACCCCGTCCCCTCAAGCACCGTCAGCACGGCCCCAACCTCCACAGCCTCCCCCGTCACCACCACAACCCCCGCAGCCAACCCCCTCCTGGAGTCTCTGAAAATGATGAGGAACAACCCCCTCACCAGTACTGCTGCTGCCAATACTACAGGTCTGTTAATCACATATCAAAAATGTAAAGTTGCAAGCCACTTTGTTTGGTGGTTGCCGTTGAGTGATGATTGTTAGTTTTATCTGAGTTGTTACTCAAAAGCCTATTTTTCTCTTGTTTTCCCTCCCGCTCCGGCTGTCTCCTTGGTGACAGCGGTGACGACCCCTGCACCACTGGTGCCTGCAGAGCAGAAGTCGAAAACTAGCTTGACTGCTCCTCAGCCCACACCAGCCTCCCTCTCCCAGCCTGCACTACCCTCCCTCTCCCAGCCTGCCAGCACCATGCCCTCTGCCTTCACCCAGGTGCTGAGCCAAGTCACCAAGGCCCCCAGCAGTGTCCCCACCCTGGGTGGAGCTAGCCTGTTTGGACTGGCCAATCCACTGACCGCCCTGTCCTCCTCACCGGCCCCCACCACCACCTCAACCGCCACCACAGAAGCAACCAGTAGTAATAATCCCCTCCTGGCCTCTGTGTTCAAGCCCATCTTCGGGGCTGCGGCCCCAGCCTCAGCCCCAGAGGGCACACCTGCTCTTCCCACCTTTAAACCCATATTTGGAAGCGCCACAGCCACCAGTGCTTTTGGACAGCCAGCCTCCACCTCAGCTCCCTCCAAAGCCAGCGCGTCTGCCTTAGTGTTCAGCGGGCTAACCAACATTAGTACGGTGGCCCCAGCCGCCTCCCTGTTCACTGGGCTGTCCAACAGCACCGCTCCAGCTCCAGCCCCCTCCACCGAACCAGCCGCCTCGCCATCTGTCAAGTCTCTGTTTGGAAACTGGAGTGCGCTGCCTGCAACGACCGCTGCCACAACCACTGCCCCTGCCACAGGAAGTACCTTCCAGTTCGGCGCCGCCTCCACCACAACTCCTGCACCCACCCTCCGCTCCACCGCAGCCACTACCACTAACAACAGCGGCTTTTCGTTTGGTGCGATGACCACCGCCTCTGCCGCCACTCAACCTGCCCCCTCAGCCACCGCCCAGGGGGGATTCACCTTTGGCCAGGCTGCAGCCACCCAGAACTCTACCACCGCATCCTTCAGTGGCTTTGGCATGGCCACTGCAGCCACTGCTACTGCTGCCGCACCTGCAAGCCAGTCCACGTTCACGTTTGGGAAGTCGTCGTTCGAAGCTCCGGCGGCATCAGCGTTCCCCAGTGCGACTCAGGCCCCGGCTGCTCCTGCGGCAGCTAATCCTTTCACATTTGGGTCAGCTGCAGCTGGGGCCACCCCAGCCCCTGCCCCCTTTGCTTTTGGCGCGGCTGCCACTACAGTGGCCTCTACCTTTGGGACCACCACTAAGCTGGCATTTGGAGGCAACTCCACAGGTTTTGCATTTGGCAACACCACGGGTTCCCCGGCCACCCCAGCAGCCCCTGCCTTTGGCTCTGCCACCCAGACTGTCGGCACACTCCCAGCCTCCGCCCCAACCTTCTCATTTGGTGGTGTGTCCACACAGCAGGCCCCTGCTACCCCTGCCCAGCCAGCCACCGGAGGATTCAACTTCGGCGCGGCCATTTCAGGCACTCAGTTTGGAACCCCTAACCCCACAACACAGACGCCAGGCTTCAACTTCGGGGCTGCTGCTAGTGACAAGCCAGCCTTTGGTTAGTATATCTAGTATAATAAAAGACCCACTCTTTTACTGATTTTGATTTCATCCATGCCACACAATTACAAATGTTTATCAATTCTGCATTTGGTGGCAGAAGTAGCATTTTAAATTTTTTGCCAATTCATAGGGCCAGTTCAAACCAAAGTTTGATGTCTTTTATTCTAGTTCCTAATTGTTCATTTATTGCTGTCACATGTACAGGGACATCTACCCCTGCTTTTGGCCAGAGCACAGCAGCAGGTCCTGTCCCCTTTGGAAGCCCAGGAACTCCAGTCCAAGGATTCAGTGCTATGGCATCCTCACCATTCGGTAAGAAAATTCTGATTCTCCCGCCTTCTGCCTGAAGTGTGCAGCAAAAAGCATGTGCTGTGTGTTTCTTCCTAGGGTTGTGACGGTCTTGGAATTTGAGGTTACGGTAATTGGCCAGTACACTGACACCAACATAACTGTTCTGGGGGGGGGATTTCATTATTATTATTCAGGTTATTATTTATAAATATTAAGAAATACCAGTTTGGAGAGGATCTGTCGTATTGACACAACATTAATGGAGTCAAAATAAAGATGTATGCCTAACTTGTCCTTGTCTGTTGGCTTTTCTGCATAAAATACAGATCCTATTTCGACGCAGAGAACCATTCAAACGAAGTTCGATGGGTTTTCTCCCATTTTTCCCAAAATATTCGCATAACGTCACAAACCCTGCTGCTGCGGTCATTCAATGGCATTGGCATATGTTCTTCAACGAGAGGATGCCGTAATGAGTGTTTGAATCTTATTAGAGATGGAGTCCAGACAGGCTACTTTAGGAAACTTTCTGAATGGACATACATTACATGAACAAAAGTATGTGGACACCTGCTCGTCAAAGATTTTATTCCAAAATCATGGCCATTAATATGGAGTTGGTCCCCCCCTTAGCTGCTATAACAGCCTCCACTCTTCTGGGAAGGCTTTCCACTAGATGTTGGAACATTGCTGCGGGGACTTGCTTCCATTCAGCCTCGAGCATTAGTGAGGTTGGGCACTAATGTTGGGCAATTAGGCCTGATTCGCAGTCGGCGTTCCAATTCATCCCGAAGTTGCTCGATGGGGTTGAGGTCAGGGCTCTGTGCAGGCCAGTCAAGTTCTTCCACACCGATCTCGACAAACCATTTCTGTATGGACCCCGTTTAGTGCACGGGATGTTGTCATGCTGAAACAGGAAAGGGCCTTCCCCAAACTGTTGCCACAAAGTTGGTAGCACAGAATCTTCTAGTATGTCATTGTGGACTGCGATTTCACCCAACTACCTCATTCCCATATTGTTATTTATTTTGCTAATTTGCACCCCAGTATCTCTATTTGCACATCATCTTTTGCACATCTATCATTCCAGTGTTAATACGAATTTGTAACTATTTTGCACTATAGCCTATTTATTGCCTTACCTACATAACTTACTACATTCGCACACACTGTATATATATTTTCTGTTTGTATTTTTGACTTTGTTTTGTTTACCCCATATGTAACTCTGTGTTGTTGTTTTTATCGCACTGCTTTGCTTTATCTTGGCCAGGTCGCAGTTGTAAATGAGAACTTGTTCTCAACTGGCTTACCTGGTTAAATAAAGGTGCTTTAAAAAAAAAAAAATTATGCTGTAGCATTAAGATTCCCCTTCACTGGAACTAAGGGGCCTAGCCTAAACCATGGAAAACAGCCCCAGACCATTATTCCTTTTCCACCAAACTTTACAGCTGGCACTATGCATTGGGGCAGGTAGCGTTCTCCTGGCATACGCCAAACCCAGATTTGTCCGTCGGACTGCCAGATGGTGAAGCGTGATTCATCACGCCAGATAACGCATTTCCACTGCTCCAGAGTCCAATGGTGGCGAGCTTTACACCACTCCAGCCAACGCTTGGCATTGCGCATGGTGATCTTAGGCTGCTCGGCCATGGAAACCCGTTTCATGAAGCTCCTGACTAACAGTTTTTGGGATGACGTTGCTTCCAGAGGCAGTTTGGAACTCAGTAGTGAGTGTTGCAACCGAGGACAGATGATTTTTTACACGCATCAGCACTCAGCGGTCCCGTTCTGTGAGCTTGTGTGGCCTCCCACTTCGCGGCTGAGCCGTTGTTGCTCCTAGATGTTTCCACTTCACAATAACAGCCCTTACAGTTGACCGGGGCAGCTCTAGCAGGGCAGAAATTTGACGAACTGACTTGTTGGAAAGGTGGCATGTTGAAAGTCACAGAGCTCTTCACTAAGGCCATTCTACTGTCAATGTTTAGCTATGGAGATTGCATGGCTGTGTGCTCGATTTTATACACCTGTCAGCAACAGGTGTGGCTGAAATCGCAGAGTCCACATACTTTTGTGTATATATATAGTGTATAGGCCTATAGAGAGAATCAGCGAACTCACACACGCACAGCCCTGTAAATGCACCCATCAATCAAAGCCACCAGCGTATGTCAGACACTAGCAAATATTTATCCTTTCCTTAAAATGTAAGAAAAAAACCTAGGCTTTCCGAAAGTAGGCTATAAGATAATTTATTGACAAGGAAAGTATATAGGGGACAGAATTTAATGTAACCAAATGACAGGGATTAACGATAAATTGCCTGTTTTTTCAAACGGTAGGCTACCACTTGGCATTCATAAAAGTGCATTGCGGGCCAACACTGTATAGCCTAGGCTACTATTCTACTTTGTGGGGATAGGAGGGCGGCAATTTATTTGGTCTCGCCTAGGGCGGCATATCGGCCTGATCAGCGTTAAGTAGTGTATAAATTAAGAAAATATTCCTTATCAAATTATACAATACCAGGTTGGAGAGGATTGGCGCATTGTCCATTTGACACATTAGCACATTATAGGCCTCATAGGCAGAACAACCTTGTCGACTGCTGTTGAATAGTCACACATCCAACCTTTTTTTTTGAAAATCGATTTATTTGTTTACTAGCAAGCAATGGAAACGTGCATTGTATAAAAGAAAGTCCACATGTCAAACGATTTTTATACTGAAGTGCCAAAGCCTGTAGTGCTCTACACCCCCGCGCTTCTAGTGGATTAGCTGCTCGAGCGTCAAAGGAAAGTTGGAAAGAGACGGAGTTAGCAAAACAATTGCTTATCATTAGTGAACACTCCCACTATTAGGTAAAGTTTATCTACATGAAAATAAAGTTAAGAATTTTTTTTAAAATCCTAAAATGAATGTAGGCCTATTTAAACGGTTTTGACGGTTATTTTATTTTCATGATGGTCTTCCATAACCGTGAGTTACACGGTTATTCAATTACCATCACATCTGTATTTCTTTCTGACTCTGAAGCTGTGATTTTTGTATTGACACACAAACTCCTCTCTTGTTCTTTGTGACCAGGCTCTCCATCAGCTCCTTCGTTCTCCATCGGCGCTGGCTCCAAGACATCAGGGGCGCGCCAGAGGCTACAGGCCCGAAGGCAGCACCCCAGGAAGAAGTAGCCTAGCCAGGTGTGGTAGCATCTGGCATGGCTTGGAAGCCCTTACCATTCAGCACTGCCATGACACCCCCCAGAGGAGCTACTGCTATGGCTAATATGGCTAACACAGCTTTCCATTGTAACCCCAGTCAGACCAACAGCCCTCCCTACCCTCCTGTTACCCTGGCCGGCCTGGGCTGGCCCGCTTTGTGGTACAGGGTTAGCAGAGGAGCACATACACCCCTCCTAGGATGCCTACCGCTCTACTGACAGTGTAGCCACTCTCACAGTGAGGAAAAGAAAGGGGGATAGGAGGCAAAACGATAGTGTATTATACTTGAAAGAGAAAAGACTTGAAATCCTTTTGACTTTGAGGGACTTGCTGACAGAAGAGGTTTTGTTCAGATCTGACATGCGGTACAGTTGAATCGAGACACGCTCACTTTGTTTTTGTATTAAATTCTAAGCAGGGCTGTGCGTTAACGGCTATACAAGGGCTGAACGTGTGTTTCTGACGTATGCCCACGGTCAAAATAGGGCTCACATACAGTATGATCTGTGTGGATTTATCCAGCTGTACATGGGAACCATAATGTATAGGAGATGTTGACAGTTTTGAGATAATGAATTGCGTTTATTTTACATTTTAAATTGATTTTTTATTTGGATTCCTAAAGACTATTTCACTCAGTTAATGAAGACTGGTATATGGCATCTCTGCACTAGTTAGGCCTTAGCTGTTTTGAATGAGTGCTTAGTGTAGTGGTCCCAGAGATGCCCTTGTATTATTGTACAGTATCACAGGCACTGGGAAGCATTCCTACAATGGAATTTGTTATACTTGGAAGCATTCCTACAATGGAATTTGTTATACTTGTTTGATCCTGAATGACAGAATAAGGTAAACAATAAAATCCTTTATCAGAATGCCATCACGGGATCGGTTAAACATAAAATATGTATACATAATGTGGAGTCCCAGGGTTGTAGTCATTAATGGGTCGATATTGTGTTGGTGTAAATAGGCTACCCTGGACTTGCGCTGAAAACCAAAGCCAATACTTAAGGTTTGACCTACAAAATAATCTCTCTTCTACCACTAAGTCCTTTCATGGGTCCTTTTGTACTAGACTACCTCTCCTTTTCCCCACTCTACTCCTGCTATCACCATAGTGAAGATGGGAGGTGGGGGCATTCAAGACAGATCTGGGGACTGATTGAGAATGTTAACAAATCCTTCCTCCTCTCCTTGAAGTAACTTCTGAGGATTGTATTACATTGGATGCGTAAAAGCAAGTTGCTGTACTTTCCACTTATCCTAACCTAGTTATTACTACAAGCGAGAAAGGAAGTAAGGATGCATTTTAAACGTGGTCAATCAGAGCAGGTGTGCTATGGGAGGGATGGGTAAAGTGGTCCTGGAGAGCCATAGGAGATGAAGGATTTTTCCCCAGCCCAGCACTGAACACAGATTCAACTAGTCACAGTCTTGATTGAAGAAGAACCTGTTTGATCAGTTAAATCCAGTGTTCTACGTGTTCCTCACCAATAACATGGCACAGAACAATTTCTGTCTTGAATGCTAGCCCCCACCTTCATCAGATTGGCAATGATAGAAACTAGAAACATCTGGGTGGGCCCTGTACCGCAATACCCCTGCATCTTTATACTATCAAGACAAAGATGAGTGCGTTTATAAGAGAACTGAGTTTGGAGTTTACATGCTCCCCTCCTAAATGTTGAAGATAGACGTACTGTACTTGCGCCTTCAGCAGTCAAACCGCTTTCCCCTCCCTTGTATGAATCCCCTCAAGTATTTTCTGGTGTTTTTAGCTTGTTACTATTTTTGCTTCGGTGAGTCAGGCTTGGAGGAAATAAAGTGGTGAATGGTGGCATAGTGGTAGTGCCGATCATGGTTTTACCTGCACATTCAATGTGGGTGAGGTTAGGAGTTTTGATGGGACTTTTTAAAACAATGTATTGATGAATGTGTTTGTGTGACTATACAACTGGATTCACAAATGTGCACAGAAAGATATGTTATTTTCATTAATGCTGGATCGAAACTCAGGACTAAAGGAACTGGAGGGGAATTGTCTTAAAATTCAAACCTAACCTCTTTGTTGTGCGCTAAACATTTTACTAACCATGTAGGTTACAAAAATGACCTCTGGTGTTGAATCGGTTCTTAATTGGTCCACCCCTCTTGATACAGAACTAGGATTTTGAATACTCATTTTTAACCCTCCTGGTCGAGCCAGTTAGGGTAGTTCTGTATCAAGAGGGGTGGAGCAGTGTATGAATGTGTGTTGGGGTATGATTTGGCTAAATAGTGCCAAATGCACACAAACATTATTTTTGTATTAAGGCAGGTTGCCTTTTAGAATTCCTTCAAGCTTGGCTCACTGAGGCAATTAGAATCATTTTTCTAGTTAAGGTTTCCTCAACCGTAATGCAATGGTGGAATAAAAGCGTCTAAAAGTTTCCCTTTGTAAGAGCTCCACTTTTTTTTATAGGAGAGCATACTTAGTCTGCTACTGTATGAGTACTGTATATGAATGCTGTCTGATCATTGTGTACAGTACAAGCCTGACAAAGGTGAATTGTGTTGCTTGAGACTTGTGGCTTTGCGTGTGTTACTGTGTGAGTGTAGGTGTGTATAGAAAAGGACTGGCTTGAATGCGAGTTTATTTTGCTGGGACACAAGGCCCTGTTCATTATTTGAAATCCTTTCAATATGCAGCATCATTCCACGATGTATGATACCCATGTTTTTGTGTTATACTTCAAAATCCCTTTAAAACAATTGATAGCACCCCACCTCAGTTATTTCGAAGTGAAGTGAGAAAGTGTTTTTGCATCTTGTGATACCTGCATATGACACATGGGTGGACAATGTGGTTAAGGTGTTGTCAACTCAAACCACCTTGAATGGCCTGGCCACCTTGTTTGTTCCCATAGACAGGACTTTATCATTGTCTTATCTTGTTAGTCCAGATCTTGCGTATGCACAATTGAAAAGCACAAAACATTGAATGTAGTATATTTAGTTACTCTGATTTGTGACTTTTGTGCTTTGATGTCCTTCAGTTGATCAGCAAATGCAGTCATTTGTAAATCGAACATTGTCATTTAGCCTTGTGCAGAGCTGTGTAAAGAAGTAGTGTTTAACATTTTGACTTATTATGGCTGTACCTACCTGTATGGATTTAATCAAGGGCCAAGGCTTTTCCATGTGTTTTATTTTGTTGTCGAAGAAGCACCAAATGACACATGAAATGTAGACTTTTTAAAACATGCAAAGTGTTCGAGCTGGACGTCTTAAATTATGAGTGTTTGAGAGTGATGTAGGGATATTACTGTGACTGTGTGTGAGCAGATGTTTGCGTTTCCAATGGGCAGTTCGAGAAGAGTGAATGTGCAGACATGGGCAGTGTATTATAACATTTTCCCCTCTGCTCATGTCTTGAAATGTACTGGTTTTAAATAAAATGTGATAAAGATATCTTAGTGACTGGTCTGTCTGAACACGTCTATACATTTGAACCGATCAAAAAAACAAATGCAAGATTGGATGTTTATTTGAGGAATACACATATGGTCAAGGGTACAAGTGACTGCCCAACTAATGGCATTAACAGACAAATACACAAAAGGTATTTATCAGATTCAGTACCCTCCACAATAATATCAGAACTTGACTGGGTAGAAAAATGCAATGCCATGTAGGCATTGTGACAATGCTGGATTAGAGGTACCAAATCATTGTCACCATGACTGTTCGCCTTCCGAACGTGGCACAGCCTAGCTTCGATGTCGACTCGAGCTAGGGCAAAATATAGCTCGTCTAAATGACAGCCAAAGTCGTGACCGCCAAGGCACCCAAAGTCAGTGTCGCTTTGAAGGGTCAGTCTCATTCCACTTTAGCATTCTTTTTTTTCTTTGTTCCTCCTGAGGTATCTGTCTGTTCCTCAGTGGTTTTGGGCTCCAGAGCCTCCTTATCCCCATCTTTCTTTTTCTTCCTCCTCCTCTTCTTCTTTGCTCCTCCTGAGGTTTCTGTATTATCCTTGGTGGTGCTAATAGGCTCCTGAACCTCATCCCCATCTTCTGTGATATCGGCATCTTCAGCCTCATGGATGTCCTTACTGGCAGAAGGACTACTTGGACTCATCTCAGTGACCGGATTGCTACAACAGTGAAGACTAACATTAACAATGTTGCATTTCTGTTGATTAACTTCACATAGCAACTGTATAATCTAGACTTTCTCTTTTAAGTTGCCTTGCTTTCAATTAATGAGAGTTTCATTGAATGTATAACTGTTACTCACAGTGTTTTGGAGGCCTGCTCTGCTAGACTCTGTGCTGTGTGTCGCTCCAGCAGGGCCACAAAGAAGCCATGGGTGAGGGTTTTGGTGGTGCTGGCTCGGAGACACTGTGTGAGGGGAGCCAGACCACGCTCGGGCCACTGCTGGAGCAGTGGAACAAGCCTGCGAAAACAAAGCCGGTGTCTCAGATCATAGGCTTACGCCAGTTTCCACAATGCTATACTGTTCTTATGATCCTAGAAACACAGGTCAAATACAGGTCTGTTCCATGATAAATCTATATTCTTTTTGGGAATTGATCATTAGGGGTTCAGAAGCGAAGCTGGTGAAACCCTATTGTATTTGTTGGCTTTGATTATTTTCCTTCTGCCGATTTGTGAAATAATGCAAATTCCGGTGAGATGGTAAGGCCTAGGTTGCAACCTTGCATGATGGTAAAGGGCCAGGGGATACACCCTCTCATCCATTACCGTGCATATTTGCTACATGGTGGCGCTATAACAAGCAATAGCACATTTTGAAAGGTCACGCCCCTCACCCCATGTGACCTAGAGTCCTGAAATCCAGTACATAGGTCCCTCTCCTCACAAGGAACACATTTTCCTCAAGGTTCCACCATTTTCAATTTTGTTAAAAACACTTAAAACGCTACTCCTCTGGCACCGAAATACTGATATGCACAGAACTTGATACATGGCATCTATGGACCAAGCTCTCACAAATGATGTTTTTCCAAGATAGCATCTCAAATAACATGGCCGCTACTGACCAATAAATATGAATGTGGGCGTGGTCTGGCACAAATGCATATAACTCCGACACAGATATTCATTTGCAACAAAACTTGGTACACATGTTCCAAATACTGTCAAGACTCAACATATCTAAGCACATTCAGATCGACCACATGTTTCTATCTCTTGATCTGTTTGACTCAGTGATTAAATTTGGTACACATGCTCAGGGATATGAGTCTAGCTAACCTGTAAAGTGTTGTGCTGTTGGACAGGAAAAAATCATTCATCCAAGCTCATTGGCTCATAGCGGCCATATTGTTTGAGCAAGAGTCTTGGAAAATATTGTGTTTGAAGATGTGCATCTATAGATGCTATATACCAAATTAGGTGCCAGTCGGTCCAATACATTAAAAACTTATTGCATGATCGGTTTGATTTTGAGTTCTGATATTTGGTAAGTGTGGTAAACAGTACAGAAGTAGCTCATCCTAGGGCAATGTGTCCAATTTGTCCTGATGGTGGCACAGTGGGCACACATCTGAAACCCGGCAAAGCTGCTTGCAGCTTTAATTATACATTTCTGTGTCCTACCTGAAACCTGGGTTCTGCAGCATGCAGGCGGCCACCACTTGCTCGTTCTCCTCGGTATGGATGGAGCAGGTGGAGTAGACCAGGCGCTGCAGGCGGGGGAAGCGCAGGGCGTGGTTGAGACAGTGCAGCTGGAACGCTGCCAAGGCCTGCAGACGACGCTTGTCCTGCTCCTTTTGGGAGGGCGAGGCCTCGTCCCGCAGACACACCATCCCTGAGAGAGAGAAACACACAAAAACTATTGGATCAACAATGACATCGAGTACAAAGAAGGTACTTGTTTTAGAGGTCATACAGATACTTTGACTTGTGAGTCCTTCTGGGTCATTGAGGTGCATCTTTCTGGAGTAATAAACAAGCACTAAACATCTGTATTTTGTTTTGAGGACACCAGACAGACAGGTTGTGTTACCTGATCCGCTGCACGACGGGTCCAGTAGGATGTACTCCACATCTTTATACTGGGGCCCGTCCGGGTCCACCTTTAGGAAGTCCTGATTGGCCAGCTGCTGACATGTGATTCCAGCGCGGAGCAGGAGAGTGGACATTGTGGAGAGACGCTTGGCATCCAGGTCGAAGGCAAACAGCTTCCTTCAACACGGGTCAGAGAAAATAGGTTTGGGTCAAAGGTATAAGGTGAGGCAAGTAACCTTTACAATGTGGTTTGAAATTTGATCAAAAGAGCCTTCCTTTAGTAACCTTCTCTTTTTTCAGGATTAACATCACAAGATTGTTAATACCCTATTCCTACTAGACAATAGTTTCCCAGAACCAGAAAAAGTACAGAGTACAAAACATTAAGAACACCTTCCTAATATTGAGTTGCATCCCCCACTTTTGCCCTCAGAACAGCCTCAATTTGTTGGGGTATGGACTCCACCAAGGTTTCGAAAGCGTTCCACAGGGATGCTGGCCCATGTTCACGCCAATGCTTCCCACAGTTGTGTCAAGTTGGCGGTGAACCATTCTTGATACACACAGGAAACTGTTAAGCATGAAAAAACCCAGCAGCATTGCAATTCTTGACACAAACTGGTGCGCCTGGCACCTACTACCATACTCCGTTCAAAGGCACTTAAATATTTTGTCTTGCCCATTCAGCCTCTGAATAGCACACATATTGGCTCAAGGCTTAAAAATCCTTCTTTAACCTGTCTCCACTCCTTCATCTACACTGATTGAAGTGGATCAATAAGGGATCATAGCTTTCACGTGGATTCACCCGGTCAGTCTCTGTCATGGAAAGAGAAAGTGTCCTTCATTTTTTGTGCATCGCATTTAGACCAGGAGAAGGCTTAATCTGGGTCTGGGAAATGGGACCTCTTTTTATTTCAATCAAGTTTTACCCTTTGTTTTTCATGATGGCAGCAAGGTGGCTGGTTTTGTTCCCCGGCGCTGCACAAGCATCCAGGACGTGGCTGCCTGTAGGAGGGTTCAGGAGGTACGCAGGGAGACAGCTGGCCTGTTGGGATATACGGGAGACAGTAGTACACAGGCAAATCCATAGGCCCTGTTAGAATACCTTCTAAATGAATCGCAACTTATTTTTTATCAGAATAGATCTGACCAGGTAACCTCATCCAATCATGTACAGATCAGTGATGACCTCAAGGAAGGAAGGACGCATTGAAAGCCCTCACCTTGTCTTGTAGAATGATGTGGCCAGCCTTGTACAGATTGTGGTCATGGAAGTCTGTCTTTGCAGAGAAAACCAGCAGGTCTGAAAGGTGCAGGTCACCCACAAAGGATTTCCCCTTCAGATTCAGGTCATCGAGCCTGGACATCAGAAACACACATTCAAATTTTCATTTACCTCATGTCAACCTCGATCACTAGAATGAATCGATGCTCAGTCAATAGAATAAACAGGGAAGGAAGAAACATCAAAGGCCTGTCCCTGACTGACCTGTAGGCCTGTCCTAAGTAGGAGAAGCCCTCTCTCTTGAAGTAATCAATGGCATCCTCCACCGTGGTCTTTAACGTGTTCACACGCACATACCTCGGAAGCTGATCGCCTGAGGAAGGAGAAAATGACTATTCTTTAACAAACAAAAAGGCGAGTAACATTTAAAGAGCAACTGCCCCTAAAAAACAACTTATAATTTAGAAAACAGCCTGTGTGGCATCGATATGAGTCAAACATTTATTCTACTGTCAAAATTGACTACAAAGTGTAAAAAGGATCATTTTGGTCATAAAGTCAGTCTCGTCCAAAACCGAGTTTTGTGGTTGTGACTGCATCACAACGTAAATGAAGGTTGGGTTTGTTTCAATACTGCCCACAGCTGGCAGCGCACAAGTAATTATAAATTCTGAGTGCAGCTGCACATGACCTGTGGTAAATTTGGGTTGACTTTGGAAATCCCTATGGGGCTAGTTAGGGGCCATCGATAAAATACACAATGCACATGGGTCAATATGTTAATATGCTAATAACTCCACATTTTTATTACTTAAAAACCTCCAACTATAAATTGTAGAAATTCATATACAAATATTGAAATCATTTAATGAGAAAACAAAGGTGTGCAACATGATTATTGACGGTCCCTAACTAAGCTATCTAAAGTCAAAACAACTTTGCCATGGTCGCACACCAGCACGCTGAAGCTACACTGAACAAAAATATAAACGCAACATGTAAAATGTTGGTCCCATGTTTCATGAGCTGAAATAAAAGATTGCAGACATTTTCCATACACACAAAAAGCTTATTTCTCCCAAATGTTGTGCACAAATCTGTTTATATCCCTGTTAGTGAGCATTTCTCCTTTGCCAATAATCCATCCACCTAACAGGTGTGGCATATAAAGAAGCTGATTAAACAGCATGATCATTACACAGGTGAATCTTGTGTTGGGGACAATAAAAGGCCACTCTAAAACATGCAGTGTCACAACACAATGCCACAGATGTCTCAAGTTGAGGGAGCGTGCAATTGGCATGCTGACTGCAAGAATGTCCACCAGAGCTGTTGCCAGAGAATTGAATGTTCAATTCTCTACCATAAACTGCCTCCAATGTCATTTTAGAGCAGGTGTGGGCAGCTGGCAGCCCCCCTTTTGTAGGCCCCCTTTTAGGAACTCAGTCGGTGTCTCAGCTTACTTTTGAGAGTTAGAATAATAGAATACACAAGGCGTAAAACTGCTCA
The DNA here is from genome assembly GCF_964263955.1 of Coregonus lavaretus. Classification (NCBI taxonomy): domain Eukaryota; kingdom Metazoa; phylum Chordata; class Actinopteri; order Salmoniformes; family Salmonidae; genus Coregonus; species Coregonus lavaretus. The sequence goes on from NC_139997.1 coordinate 25,655,938, forward strand.
TTTTCTCTCCGCCCCATGGCAAAATGAGTAGAATTGCATGAAATGTGTTATAAAATTGCTAAATCATCTCTCCACCCCATGGCAAAATGTGTAGAATTGCAAAAAAAATTGCTTTAAAACTGTAACATTTTCTCTACGCCCCATGGCAAAAGAATAGCAGGAAATAACACAATAACTAACACATTTTCTCTTCTCTGTCACGAGGGAGGCTGCTAAAATGTTTTGCTCGCAAGGTGGGGACGTGGGTACGCAGACCCACGAGCCACTGAGGCCCCTCATAAATTCCGGATTTGTGGCTCCCACCCCCATCAAAGTTGGCAGTACGTCCAACCGGCCTCACAACCGCAGACCACGTGTAACCACACCAGCTCAGGACCTCCACATCTGGCTTCTTCACCTGTGGGATCGTCTGAGACCAGCCAACCGGACAGCTGATGAAACTGTGGGTTTGCACAACCAAATAATTTCTGCACAAACTGTCAGAAACAATCTCAGGGAAGCTCATCTGCGTGCTCGTCGTCCTCACCAGGGTCTTAACCTGAATGCATGGTGGCGGTGGGGTTATGGTATGGGCAGGCATAAGCTACGGACAACGAACACAATTGCATTTTATCTATGGAAATTTGAATGCACAGAGATACCGTGACGAGATCCTGAGGCCCATTGTCGTGCCATTCATCTGCCGCTATCACCTCATGTTTCAGCATGATAATGCACAGCCCCATGTCGCAAGGATCTGTACACAATTCCTAGAAGCTGACAATGTCCCTGTTCATCCATGGCCTGCATACTTGCCAGACATGTCACCCATTGAGCATGTTTGGGATGCTCAGGATTGATGTGTACGACAGCGTGTTCCAGTTCCCGCCAATATCCAGCAACTTCGCACAGCCATTGAAGAGGAGTAGGATAACATTCCACAGGCCACAATCAACAGCCTGATCAACTCTATGCGAAGGAGATGTGTCATGCGCTGCATGAGGCAAATGGTGGTCACACCAGATACTGACTGGTTTTCTGATCCACGCCCCTACCTTTTTCTTTTTAAAGGTATCTGTGAGCAACAGATGCATATCTGTATCCCCAGTCATGGGAAATCCATAGATTAGGGCCTAGTGTAACTCAGTAGTCTTTGAAATTGTTCCATGTTGCTTTAATTTTTTTGTCTATATAATTGGCGAAATATTTAGGCTAAGTCTTCCCACCTGCAAACATACATGACATCCACATCAAACCACACCCTGAAACCAAGTCATGTTTGAATGCAGTCATGGCCACTAGCATTTCTTAATGAACCGAATCTAAAACGAGGCCAAATCAGGAAGTGCAGTCGCCCTTTAACCAGAGAGGGTTCTCTCTCGCCAAAATCTGTCCAAAATAAACCCAAAGCGTTTCTATGGGCTTAATATGCAGGCCTGCCTTCCCGCCTTTGACAACCACTCCCATTGTTAGGGTGGAGACATGAGCATCTCGTCATTATATACAGATCTCTGCTTTAACTTATTTCCAGTGAAGTATGACAGACAGTAGGCACTAGGCAGTGACGTCATTACGTCCAGCTGTTTTTACCAACAAGTGAGTTCAATGTAAACGCACTGTAGCAGGGAATTGTCGCATCTGTGAACTTTCTAAATAGCTAGGTTTCCATTGGCTGTGCGTGATGACGTAGTACACAGAAAAGACGTAGTACACAGAAAATAACTTCTGCGGTTAAATTTCCAAGTACCGAATAAATGGGTTTTCATTGCATTTAACTGTACTGATGGTTTTGTCAAAAAAATATCTTCGTTATACAGCGAATATGCCCACTCTGGTCTTGGCACATGCTTTAACCAACAGCTCGCAGTTACATTGCGGGTAGGCTACCTACATTAGGAGATTATTATGGATTACAGCGATATTATTTGTATTTGTCAAACGGCAGCCAAGCATCGATCATCATGTCACCAGAATAAAACCGTCGATATTTATTGGAAAGGAGCATCAAGCTCATCACCTTGCACATTAATCACCTTGTGAAGTTCATCATCATTTATTTAATCTGTAGTTTAATAAACTGCATGCTTTCCGGAGTCGTAGTGGGAGGACCACACAACATATCGCATTACTTCGATATGATATCAATATTTGCGCATAAAGGCGTTTCCACTGCAATTTCTCGCATAATACATTTTACAGACAAAAGATCCCACCATGTCGAACCAACAAATGGTCTGACGGCATTTATAAAATTGTACTGGCATTTCATGTTTCCATCAGCCCATTGGTGACTTTTTCCATGCGTCAGGTGATTCATCCGCATAAAATGGTTGGAAGGAAAAGTGGTTTTTCACAAAATGATCCCACCTTGTCTAGCGTATATTTTGTTTTGTCGACATTTGGAAAGTTTACCGAAAAATTAGCTTTTTCCATCAGGCCTGTCATGACATTCTTTATCCGACGTACTTTACTCGCATAAAAATGTTGGATGGAAACCTGGTTACAAGCTAGGTTTCCATCCAATTGGCGACAGATTTAGATGCAAATATTCTAAAATCTGCATAAAAACAATATGCGGATTTTCCCACCAGAGATGTGTGACTTGTTGAGGGTAAAATACGGTGTGTGATGACGTAGCGCACATAGAACTGCAACTCAGCAAAATGTTGCGTTAAATTTTTGTTCAGTATGGTTGACATCGTTAAAGTAAAGGTTTCTCTGTCATCTCTGTATGAAAAAAAAATATCTGTTTGCACTCACTAACTGTAAATCGCTCTGGATAAGAGCGTCTGCTAAATATAATATAATAATAATAATAATAATGACTAAAATGTAAATGTAATAAAAATAACTTCTGCGGTTAAATTCCCATGTACCGAATAAAAAATACAAGTTAAATGGGTTTCCATCGCATTTCCAACTGTACCGATGGTTTTGTCACAAAAAATGTTGCGTTTATATAGCAAATGTGCCCACTTTGGTATTGGCACGTGCGCTCTATAGCCTATAGAACAGCTCGCAGATACAGTACTATGCCACTCATCTCTTGGAAGCGCAAATGTCTTGTTTTCTAACAGGAGTAATAGGGATAAATCAATCCAACCTTCAGGCTGCTGGAGACTGGAGGGGAGCAGGTCCTGGTTGCGGCTGACCTTCTGCTTGATCTTCATGCGGGCCAGGGCAGCCTGCAGTCTGGAGCGGTGCTTCATCATCAGAGCCTTCCAGGCTCCGCCACACTTCAGCCCCTTACCGATGACCAGGTCATACACCAGAACCTGTGTAATGTGGACAGGACCAAACAAGAGGTAAGCTACCAGCCAGTGTTGGATCAGTGTTCTTCAATCTTGGTCCTGGGAATCTGAGCCACAGGGTGTGCAGGCTTTTGTTATATCCCTGTTCTAACACGCCTGATTCAATTACAGTAGCTAATCAGGTGTGTTCGTAATGGGCAGAAACAAATGCCTGCATATTATGACCTGTGGGTTCCCAGGACCAGGCTTGAAGAACTCTGTTGGAGGGACTGAATGGACTTCGTGCTTTCTTCAAAAAGGCATGATGGGGAAGAGAATTGTATCCATGTGTTTCACATTACCTTGGCTAGATTCATTTTGATCTTAGTCTGTTTAAGGAGTTTGGTGGACTCAATGATCTCTTGGAGAATGGATGAAAACTTCTGTGTCTCACACACCAGGGCAAAAAGCTGCTTGATATTCTGGTGAGGTGAGAACATTATAACAATATCAACACACTACTGTTTTAAGTCACTTTACACACAGGATTTTTTGCTTCTAGCCATGACCAGCAAGTTGTTGCCTGTGTTATGTGTGTGTACTGGTTAGCTACATGGCAAATGTTGACAAAGCAAGGCGTTAGCAAGCTAATAATAGCTACTCAGTAAACTGTAGTAATTTACCTGAAATTTACTATCGTAAACCAAAGTCTTTACAGTAGCCTGCTTCCTCTCCACTTTCTCGAGAATCTCGGCAGCTTTCGTGTACAAAGCCATTGCTACAAAACGAATTTAGAGTATTTTTAAAAAGAGAATGTGTTATCATTAGCTATGTTTCATGAATGTCTCCACGACACCCACGTTTCCGCAAGTGGACAATATACTTTACGGCCTGCTGAAAAATTGAGGTTTACGTTAGAACTCAGTTATCTGCTGCTGACTTCAGTAACTGATTTTGTATGCATGTGTAAAGCAAGTTAGATTATTCGTTATCATACAGTTAATAACTACAACAGTATTGTTACTATTTAAATACAACGATATTGTTAGCTGAACAAAGCTGCAGCCACAGCAAGTAGCTAACCAGGCTAGCCTCTTGTGTCAAAGGAGTTTGCTAGCGTGCTAGCTGTGCTGTTACAATAGCTAGTGCTAACGTGGCACAAACTCGGCGAAGATGGAGTTTGCGGCTCTTATTGCCTTGACCTTATTAATAGGAATGCTAATAATTTTGGTCGCCGTCGCAGTGGGAAAGCAGAAAGGAGAAATAAGTGAACAACTAGAGCAGAATGAAGAAGACTCAGTTGGTAAATTGCTCTCTTAACTTGTTTGCATATTATGTCGCGTTGCTATGGATTGCTATTGTACTAACTTAGCTAGCTGTGAATGTGTCAAACAGGTGCAATTTACACACACTGTAATAGAAGCCAGTGGCCCTTGATGATAGTAACAATATATGTACTCATTTAAAAGTATTGACACCAGGTCAAAAAAGGTTAAATGTAGCCAGCTGTAAACTTGTTGCTGGAGGAAAAGTTATGGAAGAAAGTTTGAATGAAATGGTGACCAAAACATTGTATTATTGTTACAGAATTGTGAATGTTTTATGAGGCAACATCTTACGGTTCCCAGAGGAGAAATCAACCTGAACATTTTGATAATGAGAAACATGATATAGGCTACCTACACTATATATACAAAAGTATATGGACACCCCATTCAAATTAGTAGATTCGGCTATTTCAGCCACACCTGTTGCTGACAGGTGTATAAAATTGAGCACACAGCCATGCAATCTCTATAGACAAACATTGACAGTAGAATGGCCTTACTGGAGCGCTCAGTGACTTTTCAACATGGCACCGTCATAGGATGCCACCTTTCCAACAAGTCAGTTCGTCAAGTTTCTGCCCTGCTTGAGCTTCCCCGGTCAACTGTAAGTGCTGTTATTGTGAAGTGGAAATGTCTAGGAGCAACAACGGCTCAGCCGTGAAGTGGTAGGCCACACAAGCTCACAGAACAGGACCGCTGAAGCGCATACCGAGTTTCAAACGTCAGCACAAGAACTGTTTGTTGGGAGCTTCATGAAATGGGTTTCCATGGCCGAGCAGCCGCACACAAGCCTAAGGTCACCATGCGCAATGCCAAGCATCGGCTGGAGTGGTGTAAATCTCTCCGCCATTGGACTCTTCGGCAGTGGAAACACGTTCTCTGGAGTGATGAATCACGCTTCACCATCTGGCAGTCCGACGGACAAATCTGGGTTTGGCGGATCCCAGGAGAACGCTACTTGCCCGAATGCATAGTGCCAACTGTAAAGTTTGGTGGGTGAGGAACAATGGTCTGGGGCTGTTTTTCATGGTTCGGACTAGGCCCCTTAGTTCCAGTGAAGGGAAATCTTAACGCTACAGCGTTAAATGACATTCTAGACGACGCTGTGCTTTCAACTTTGTGGTAACAGTTTGGGGAAGGCCCTTTCCTGTTTCAGCATGACAATGCCCCTGTGCACAAAGCGAGGTCCATACAGAAATGGTTTGTCGAGATCGGTGTGGAAGAACTTGACTGGCCTGCACAGAGTCCTGACCTCAACCCCATCGAACACCCTTGGGATGAATTGGAACGCCGACTGCGAGCCAGGCCTAATCGCCCAACATCAGTGCCCGACCTCACTAATGCTCTTGTGGCTGAATGGAAGCAAGTCCCCGCAGCAATGTTCCAACATCTTGTGGAAAGCCTTCCCAGAAGAGTGGAGGCTGTTATAGTAGCAAAGGGGGGACCAACTCCATATTAATGCCCATGATTTTGGAATGAGATGTTCGACGAGCATGTGTCCACATACACTACATGACAAAAAGTATCTTGGTTAGCCTCTATGGAAGGTACTAGAAAGTGTCTTCTTGAACGTCTTGTGTAATGTAATGCCAATTCATCCCCTGCGGCAGAGAAAAATGCAGTGAAGGCTCCCACTGCCAAGAAACAGAAACAACAACAGCGTCCTCGCAAGGAGAAAGCCCAGCAGCACACTTTCAGCCACCCTCTCCTGGCATCCTCCTTGAAGGTGGGCCACGCTTTACATACTATGAACTCTATATTTGCCATATTTAGGCATACTCTGCCTATCTAATCAATTCTAAAAACCATCCCACAGGCCACAGTCTTGTGTAATGCTCCTCCAACAAGGCTCACAGAACATAATGTAATGACAGTGGTGTGTGACGACGTTGCAGAATTATCTGATGCTTGATCATTGCTTGGCTCACTCGTCTCTCTCTCTCCCCAGAGTCACAGTGGAAATGTGACGTCCCTGGACTTCAGCAGCAACGGGAAGTACCTAGCCACCTGTGCTGATGACCGCACCGTCAGGATATGGAGCACCAAGGAATTCCTTGACAGAGACCACAAATGTCTGAGGGTCAACGTAGAGCTGGACCACGCCACGATGGTCTGTTTCAGCCCTGATTCAAGGTATACACACACACACACTCCTGTCCATAACAAAGGGTATATATAGATAGGTGGATAGAGCCTCTTGTCTTTCTATACTTACTCTGTCTTGGTATGAAGGGCCTTCATTACTTGGCTGGCTAACGGAGATACCATTCGCATCTTCAAGATGACCAAGAAGGATGATGGTAGCTTCACTTTCAATGCTGCCCCTGAAGACTTCCCTCAGAAACACAAGGCCAATGTCATCAATATCGGCATCGCAGAGACGGGTATGACGGCTAAATGTATTCAGACTGAATGATTAAAAGGCAGGAAGATGTGACTGCGTGATATGCACATTTTTCAAAAGTTATGAACGTTAGAAGTTATGGAAGAAACCCTTGTTCCAGTTGTCGTCTAAACTCTAATTTCTCTCCCTTTTTTGTTTTCTGTGTTCCAGGCAAGTTCATCATGAGTGCCTCCACCGACACCAATATCCTCATTTGGGACCTGAAAGGAGAGGTACTGGCCTCTATCATCACCAACCAGATGACCAACTCCTACGCTGCCATCTCACCCTGTGGAAGGTCAGTACCGTCCTCTAAATCTGTGTGTGTGTGTGTGGGGGGGGGGTTATAGCTAATGTAATAGTGATCTCAGGTAAATAATTTTTGGATGGTTCTGTCTTCAGGTTTGTGGCTTCCTGTGGCTTCACTCCTGACGTGAAGGTGTGGGAGGTGTGCTTCGGGAAGGGTGGCGACTTCAAAGAGGTGACCCGCGCCTTCGACCTGAAGGGCCATTCAGCAGGGGTCCACTCCTTTGCCTTCTCTAACGACTCACGCAGGTAAGGCATGCATTGTGTGGTATCCTATCGAAACATCAATGGTTGATTTCCATGGATGACATTATGATTACATTCATAAGGTAGATTTCCCCATTGACATTTGAAACCGTCTCCTGTTTCCCCCAGAATGGCCACCGTCTCCAAGGACGGCACGTGGCGGCTGTGGGACACAGACGTGGAGTACAAGAAGCAACAGGACCCCTACCTCCTGAAGTCGGTACCTTGCCAGTCGTCGGAAGGCAGCCGGGTGGCCCTGTCGCCAGACGCCCGCGTGGTGGCTATCTCCAACCGCTGCAGCGTGGCCATGTACAGCACCTCCACGGGTCAGCTGGAGGAGGAGTTCCATGGAGTCCACAGCGAGGAGATCACTGAGCTTAGGTTTGACATCAACAGCCGCTACCTGGTGTGCAGCGGGGACCGGGCGGTGCGTGTGTTCCACAATGCGCCGGGCTACCGTGCGGCCATCCAGGACATGCAGGCCATGCTGAAGAAGGCCCAGAACGAGGGCATGAAACAAAGGCTGCAACAGCAGATACAGGAGGCGCAGAGCGCGCTGGACACTGTGCTCACGGCACCCAAGGACTAAAGAACTAATGACCCCCGGGCTGGCTGTGTAGACCCCTCTTTCTATCTCTCTCTCTCCCTTTCTCTCACACACTGCCTCTTCACAGAATGGCCTGCAATTCGACTCCTGTCAGGTATAAGTGGAATTTGCATGCTGGTTTTAATAAATCATTGTGTTTCTACAGAAATATGGCTCTGTTTTGTTTTCTGAATGCTCTGCCTGCCTCCAAAAATCTGTAATACTATTTATCTCTACTTGGACCTTCCCTTCATAAGGCAATCAAACAGGCAAAACGTCAGTATAGAGACAAAGTGGAGTCGCAATTCAACGGCTCAGACACGAGACGTATGTGGCAGGGTCTACAGACAATCACGGAATACAAAGGGAAAACCAGCCACGTCGCAGACACCGATGTCTTGCTTCCAGACAAGCTAAACACATGCTTTGAGGATGACACAGTGCCACCGACGCAGCCCGCTACCAAGGACTGTAGGCTCTTCTTCTCCGTGGCCGACGTGAGTAAGACTTTCAAGCGTGTTAATTCTCGCAGGGCTGCTGGCCCAGACGGCATCCCTAGCCGCGTCCTCAGAGCATGCGCAGACCAGCTGGCTGGAGTGTTTACGGACATATTCAATCTCTCCCTATCCCAGTCTGCTGTCCCCACATGCTTCAAGATGTCCACCATTGTTCCTGTACCTAAGAAAGCAAAGGTAACTAAACTAAATGACTATCGCCCAGTAGCACTCACTTCTGTCATCAAGAAGTGCTTTGAGAGACTAGTCAAGGATCATATCACCTCTACCTTACCCGACACCCTTCAATTTGCTTACCGCCCCAATAGATCCACAGACGATGCAATCGCCATCGCACTGCACACTGCCCTATCCCATCTGGACAAGAGGAATACCTATGTAAGAATGCTTTTCATTGACTATAGCTCAGCCTTCAACACCATAGTACCCTCCAAGCTCATCATTAAGCTTGAGGCCCTGGGTCTGAACCCCGCACTGTGCAACTGGGTCCTGGACTTCCTGGTGGGCCGCCACCAGGTGGTGAAGGTAGGAAACAACATCTCCACTTCGTTGTTCCTCAACACTGGGACCCCACAAGGATGCGTGCTCAGCCTCCTCCTGTACTCCCTGTTCACCCATGACTGCGTGGCCACGCACGCCTCCAACTCTATCATCAAGTTTTCAGACGACACAACAGTAGTAGGCTTGATTACTAAAAACGACGAGACAGCCTACAGGGAGGAGGTGAGGGCCCTGGGAGTGTGGGGCCAGGAAAATAACCTCTCACTCAATGTCAACAAAACAAAGGAGCTGATTGTGGACTTCCGGAAACAGCAGAGGAAGCACCCCCCTATCCACATCGACGGGACCGCAGTGGAGAAGGTGAAAAGCTTCAAGTTCCTCGGCGTACACATCACTGACAAACTGAAATGGTCCACCCACGCAGACAGTGTGGTGAAGAAGGCGCAACAGAGCCTCTTCAACCTCAGGAGGCTGAAGAAATTTGGCTTGGTACCTAAAACCCTCACAAACTTTTACAGATGCACAATTGAGAGCATCGTGTCGGGCTGTATCACCGTCTGGTATGGCAACTGCAACTGCACCGCCCGCAACCGCAGGGCTCTCCAGAGGGTGGTGCGGTCTGCCCAACGCATCACCGGTGACAAACTACCAGCCCTCCAGGACACCTACAGCACCCGATGTCACAGGAAGGCCAAAAAGATAATCAAGGACAACAACCACCTGAGCCACTGCCTGTTCACCCCGCTATCATCCAGAAGGCGAGGTCAGTACAGGTGCATCAAAGCTGGGACCAAGAGACTGAAAAACAGTTTATATCTCAAGGCCATCAGACTGTTAAATAGCCACCACTTGCACATTAGAGGCTGCTGCCCTATATACATAGACTGAAATCACTGGCCACTTTAATAATGGAACACTAGTCACTTTAATGTTTACTTATTTTGCATTACTCATCTCATATGTATATACTGTATTCTATTCTGTTCTACTGTGTCTTAGTCTTAGTCTGACATTGCTCATCCAAATATTTATATATTCGTAATTCCTTTACTTTAGATTTGTGTGTATTGTTGTGAATTTGTTAGATATTACTGCACTGTTGGAGCAAGAAACACCAGCATTTCGCTACACCCACAATAACATCTGCTAAACACGTATGTGAGCAATACCATTTTGTAAATGGCTCTGGATAGGAGCGTCTGCTAAATGACGTAAATGTGTAATGCTACTACTATAGGAGAACTTTCTTTGACTCTGGGGGTCTTTGTACCTTTTAAAAAATAAGTTTTGTTAGATAATAGGAATTCTGCTGGGGTGTCTTGTGTTTCTACAGTTCCTCTGTAGAAACATGACATACTAAACTAACAATGAAGCTCAGGGATGCCACGGTGTAACTACAATGTAACATGTGACCCCAGCTGGTAACTTAATGTAACACATGCAAATTTAGGGAGGGCGTTTTGTGAGAACAAGAAGAGAATGGGTCCCGAAAGCTCGCGAGAATCATGGGGCAGGACGGAGAGCTTAAAAGCTAAACCAAAGATATAACTAACCCAAGATAGTTCATCTGTGTAGTTTACAGTGGGAGAAAATGAAGCATAGTGGGCAGAACAAGCAAAGACGTCGGCAAAGCCAAGCACGAGATAGCGAGATCCTATTGGCGCGTTGTAGCATGTATTTGCATATTTCCGTTATGGAACGCCCCTTGATGTGCGCACACTCAATTCGACCTTGCGCTCCTAAACAACGCAAGTGTCAAGTCTAAAACTTAGTGCACTGTGTCCATAATAGATTGTAGTTTTGGGAACAGAAAAATGTTTTGAGATCAGATGTTTCATTGATGAGAAAATTAGCAGAATGCCGGCCCAGTTTCACCTAGTTCCATCCTTTCCCACTACCCGCGACTGGACTTCCTCTCACTACTATATTTGGTGGTGAGAAAACGTTTAAAACGGATGCTTCAGCTTTATAGCCACTGTGACGTGTCTGGGTTACCCCTTCTGTCTGTGGCTAAACAGTCTGTCGGAGGCAAATCAAACTAAAACCAAGCACAAAATGTCTGGACGCTCGGTTCGCGCTGAGACACGAAGCCGCGCTAAAGATGACATGAAGAAGGTGATGGCGGTCATTGAGAGGGTCAGAAGATGGTAAGCACAACACTGTTTATTTGTGTGAAAGATCATAAAAGATTACATACACAAAGTTCAGCGACAGGGAGGCGTGGTTTGAGACAGAATGACAGTGAAAGACCGAGAGCACAGCCAATGAGAATCACTGTGAAGCTTTCTCCCTCAAGACAAGTGGCTTTTCAACAAGAGGCGGAACCAAAAGTAGGACTTGAGTAAACCTAATTAGCTAGCTTGCTAATAATGAATGGACAGACAAGCTTGGAAGCAACTATGCAGTGACAGTCATGTAGTAATCAATAAGATGCTAGCCAACAATTGCCAGTGAGGTGTATCCTCGCTAATTTGTAGCAGCTTTCACTAATAGCATCTCACTCAATGGAAGGGATATTTAAACAGGTGCACTTGACCCTGTAACCATTTTTTAATGAAAAGGAGCGCAATCACATTGTTTTCTACAGGGAAAAGAAATGGGTGACTGTCGGAGACACATCTTTGAGGATATTCAAATGGGTGCCAGTGGTGGATACAAAGGAAGCAAGTTATTTTCTTGTTTAATAAGATAGCTATGTCAGTTTCTTATGTGTTGCTACCTACAAATGCAGTGTCTGAATTTGATTTATCTTGTAGAAGGAGAAGAGTAAGGCAGTCCCAGTTGGGGCAGTCAGGGAGCTGAATCGCTTCTCCACGGATCCAGCCTCAGAAAACCCACACTCAAGTCTTCTGGATTTTCATGGTAAGGATGGAAAACCGTTTTGAGTGACATATGACCTCACCATATACTGGCCTTGAGCTTTCTCCATTTCCTCATATTTCCTGTACTCTCTTACTCCCCAGATGAGAACAGTAACCAGAGCTCCTTGTCTGATGCGTACCAGCCCAAAGTGGACAGCAGCAGTAACTCCAGCCCCCAGCTCAGTGAACCTCTGAGCCCGAAGAACCTGTGTGACTTCCGCACAGATGACTCCCAGCCCCCCACTTTGGGCCAGGAGATCATGGAGGGTGAGATAGGCAGGCAGACAGACCGACAGATGCACATGCAAATGTGCACACTTTCTCAATTATTATTCTGATTTCAATAAGATCAAATATATCTTCTGATTATTTAGAGGTTAAGTAAATATCTATTTATTATACTTTTTTGTTTTCAGAGCCATCATTGCCAAGTGAATTGGCTGACGAACCTCCATTGCTGATTAAAGAGGACCTGTTGCCCCTCACTGCTCAGGTAAAGCACATCTAACATCTCAATGATCATTCCACTTTGACACCACAGCTTTGTCACTCAACCGATGTGCTTTCAAGACTGTTTAATACACCACATCATATACCAACAATATACTCAGAACAGTATACATTAAACTGATAAAACATGGATTCAAACAAACCTGGCCGTATTTCCCCACACAGGAGGAAGAGGAGTGTTCTGGAGCTCCACCACTGAAGAGAGTGTGTTTTGAGCAGAACTCAGTCCTGCAGAGCTCCCCCATGATGAGCTAACACACACTGCACTTAGCATCAGGGTCGGGCCCAATTCACTTCAGGCACTTTGTTGAATCTCGTTTAGTAATTTGGAAAAATTATCCATTGTTTTCAATGAGGACATTTCTGGTTCACGAATTGAACTCTCAACAAACTTCCTGAATTTGAAATGATTTGAACCCAGCCCTGCTTAGCTTTTAGTCAGCGAGTTGCACGACCCTCAGTCTATCCTCCGATGACTGCAATAGACACATTTTAAGGAAAGACATATTTGGTTCATTTAAGGACCACCATACTTATGATGATATATTGAATTTATTAAGTTTCTCCCTCAAAGGATTTATGAATATGTAGTTTAGAGTATTTAGTTTGAATGCATTAACAACCAAATACAAAATCAAAGCACTCTCCTACAGCACTCTCCCACAGCACTCTCCCACAGCACTCTCCCACAGCACTCTCCCACAGCACTCTCCTACAGCACTCTCCTACAGCACTCTCCTACAGCACTCTCCCACAGCACTCTCCTACAGCACTCTCCTACAGCACTCTCCTACAGCACTCTCCTACAGCACTCTCCTACAGCACTCTCCCACAGCACTCTCCTACAGCACTCTCCTACAGCACTCTCCTACAGCACTCTCCAGAGGTAGTGCAGTCAGGTAGGTTAGATGTCTGTCCTTTTAATTTGATTTGATTTGGGAAATACCGTTTTCTGTCTCCAAAATGTAACTTTTCGTGTAAACTATTTTAATGCAAAGCAATGACGGGCCATTTATGAAGTAATAGGTGAATTCAGCTATGGTTAGTGTTGTAGGATTGGCTTTATTTTGAGTGCAGTTTCATATTGTGCCATTGACAATTGTAATTTTTTACTCAATGTTAGCTGTCAGGATCTTTGTCACAGCAACAGTGAAAGATAAAGTTGACAATCGGCACTGCCAATTTCTAAATGAAGTGTCAACTCCGTCCATCCGGGACACACTGCTGAGAAAATCAAACACACTTCTAAAAACTCAGTGCCTAAATCTAAGTTTTACGTTGGAGAATGTTTCAAAATTACAAGTACTCTGTGCTGTTTTTGGTATGAACATCACATTCACTGAATGAAGATGAGTTAACTTAAATTAATCTACTAGGTCCTAATGTTTTGTAATTTATCTCTTAAAGATGTTGACTCAGTAGTTATTTAAGTTAGGGTTCATTTGTAAAAAATGAACACCCATTGTTTTTCTCAGTCTAAAATGGTGTCTTGAGCTATCGTCCCTAGTAACCCAAGGAAGCGCTTGTATTTCTGAGATATTATTTATGTCATGTTTTACTTGAGTGAAATTAGGAAATTATTTTATCAGGTTAGTGTGTACACTGAAAATGTGATGTTATTTGGGAGTGACTATAATACTTAAAAATAGTAACCAATTATATTTATTATGTAAAAGATTATACTTTTTCTCTCTCTGACAATCGAAAACAAATGCACACATTTGACAACTGGGACACATTCAGTGGTTTGCCATTTATGAAAGAAATGCTGTAAAATTTGGGAGACAAAAAGGTAACTCCCACAATGTCACTAGTTATTACCAACTTATAACAGTTTTAATTTTCAGTCTTATTATTTCATAGTACTGTCAGTCTCTTGATAAGACATGATTATTTGCAGGGATGCCAGTATGTTGAATGGGTCACTAAAATGAAGGCATTTACAATGTGATTGCTTCTGTATCCACATTTTAATGACCACCCAGATTAATTTGGAGATGGTAGGCCTATTCTGCTAATGCATTATTTTATTTTTCAAGAAGGTAGTTTGGAGAAGAGTTTGTAAAAAGTACTTTGTATTTTATTGTAATTTTCCAAGTGACAATTATTTTATAAAGGAGTATGGATTTGGAAATCCTTTGTGCATGTTCTTTTGTTTGAATTTATTTTAGAAAACACATGCCATAGTTTAAAGGGTCAATCAGCAGTTGCTACATAATTTATTTGACTTATAAATTGATATGTACCCATTGATTCAGCCCATCTGGACAAGAGGAGTACCAATGTAAGAATGCTGTTAATTGACTATAGCTCAGCATTCAACACCATAGTACCCTCCAAGCTCATCATTAAGCTCGAGGCCCTGGGTCCTGGACTTCCTTACGGGCCACCCCCAGGTGGTGAAGGTAGGAAACAACACCTCCACTTCACTGATCCTCAACACTGGGGCCCCACAAGGGTGCATGCTCAGCCCCCTCCTGTACTCCCTGTTCACCCATGACTGCGTGGCCAAGCACGCCTCCAACTCAATCATCAAGTTTGCAGACGACACAACAGTAGTAGGCTTGATTACCAACAATGACGAGACAGCCTACTTGGAGGAGGTGAGGGCTCTGGGAGTGTGGTGCCAGGAAAATAACATCTAACTCAACGTCAACAAAACAAAGGAGCTGATCGTGGACTTAAGGAAACAGCAGAGGGTGCACCCCCCCTATCCACATCGACGGGTTCTGCAATGGAGAAGATGGAAAGCTTCATGTTCCTTGGCGTACAAATCACTGACAAACTGAAATGGTCCACCCACGCAGACAGTCTGGTGAAGAAGGTGCAACAGAGCCTCTTCAACCTCAGGAGGCTGAAGAAATTTGGCTTGGCACCTATATAAATCACTGGCCACTTTAAGAAATGGAACACTAGTCACTTTAATCATGTTTACATATCTTGCACTACTCATCTCATATGTACAGTGGGGAAAAAAAGTATTTAGTCAGCCACCAATTGTGCAAGTTCTCCCACTTAAAAAGATGAGAGAGGCCTGTAATTTTCATCATAGGTACACGTCAACTATGACAGACAAATTGAGAAAAGAAAATCCAGAAAATCACATTGTAGGATTTTTAATGAATTTATTAGCAAATTATGGTGGAAAATAAGTATTTGGTCACCTACAAACAAGCAAGATTTCTGGCTCTCACAGACCTGTAACTTCTTCTTTAAGAGGCTCCTCTGTCCTCCACTCGTTACCTGTATTAATGGCACCTGTTTGAACTTGTTATCAGTATAAAAGACACCTGTCCACAACCTCAAACAGTCACACTCCAAACTCCACTATGGCCAAGACCAAAGCGCTGTCAAAGGACACCAGAAACAAAATTGTAGACCTGCACCAGGCTGGGAAGACTGAATCTGCAATAGGTAATCAGCTTGGTTTGAAGAAATCAACTGTGGGAGCAATTATTAGGAAATGGAAGACATACAAGACCACTGATAATCTCCCTCGATCTGGGGCTCCACGCAAGATCTCACCCCGTGGGGTCAAAATGATCACAAGATCGGTGAGCAAAAATCCGAGAACCACACGGGGGGACCTAGTGAAGGACCTGCAGAGAGCTGGGACCAAAGTAACAAAGCCTACCATCAGTAACACACTACGCCGCCAGGGACTCAAATCCTGCAATGCCAGACGTGTCCCCCTGCTTAAGCCAGTACATGTCCAGGCCCGTCTGAAGTTTGCTAGAGTGCATTTGGATGATCCAGAAGAGGATTGGGAGAATGTCATATGGTCAGATGAAACCAAAATAGAACTTTTTGGTAAAAACTCAACTCGTCGTGTTTGGAGGACAAAGAATGCTGAGTTGCATCCAAAGAACACCATACCTACTGTGAAGCATGGGGGTGGAAACATCATGCTTTGGGGCTGTTTTTCTGCAAAGGGACCAGGACGACTGATCCGGGTAAAGGAAAGAATGAATGGGGCCATGTATCGTGAGATTTTGAGTGAAAACCTCCTTCCATCAGCAAGGGCATTGAAGATGAAACGTGGCTGGGTCTTTCAGCATGACAATGATCCCAAACACACCGCCCGGGCAACGAAGGAGTGGCTTCGTAAGAAGCATTTCAAGGTCCTGGAGTGGCCTAGCCAGTCTCCAGATCTCAACCCCATAGAAAATCTTTGGAGGGAGTTGAAAGACCGTGTTGCCCAGCGACAGCCCCAAAACATCACTGCTCTAGAGTAGATCTGCATGGAGGAATGGGCCAAAATACCAGCAACAGTGTGTGAAAACCTTGTAAAGACTTACAGAAAACGTTTGACCTGTGTCATTGCCAACAAAGGGTATATAACAAAGTATTGAGAAACTTTTGTTATTGACCAAATACTTATTTTCCACCATAATTTGCAAATAAATTCATAAAAAATCCTACAATGTGATTTTCTGGATTTTTTTTTCTCATTTTGTCTGTCATAGTTGACGTGTACCTATGATGAAAATTACAGGCCTCTCTCATCTTTTTAAGTGGGAGAACTTGCACAATTGGTGGCTGACTAAATACTTTTTTCCCCCACTGTATATACTGTATTCTATAATATTGTACTGTATCTTAGTCCATGCCGCTCTGTCATTGCTTGTCCATATATGTATATATTCTTAAATTCCATTCCTTACTAGATTTGTGTGTATTGGGTATACAGTTGAAGTCGGATGTTTACATACACTTAGGTTGGAGTCATTAAAACTTGTTTTTCAACCACTTCACAAATGCCTTGTTAACAAACTATAGTTTTGGCAAGTTGGTTAGGACATCTACTTTGTGCATGACACAAGTCATTTTTCCAACAATTGTTTACAGACAGGTTATTTCACTTATAATTCACTGTATCACAATTCCAGTGGGTCAGAAGTTGACATACACTAAGTTGACTGTGCCTTTAAACAGCTTGGAAAATTCCAGAAAATGATGTCATGGCTTTAGAAGCTTCTGATAGGCTAATTGACGGATGTACAAGGCCTACCTTCAAACTCAGTGCCTCTTTGCTTGACATCATGGGAAAATCAAAAGAAATCTGCCAAGACCTCAGAAAAAAATGGTAGACCTCCAAAAGTCTGGTTCATCCTTGGGAGCAATTTCCAAACACCTGAAGGTACCACGTTCATCTGTACAAACAATAGTATGCAAGTATAAACACCATGGGACCACACCGCCATCGTACTGCTTAGGAAGGAGACGCGTTCTGTCTCCTAGAGATGAACATACTTTGGTGCGAAAAGTGCAACTCATTCCCAGAACAACAGCAAAGGACCTTGTGAAGATGCTGGAGGAAACCGGTACAAAAGTATCCATATCCACAGTAAAACGAGTCCTATATCGACATAACTTGAAAGGCCGCTCAGCAAGGAAGAAGCCACTGCTCCAAAACAGCCATAAAAAAGCCAGACTACGGTTTGCAACTGCACATGGGGACAAAGATCGTACTTTTTGGAGAAATGTCCTCTGGTCTGATTAAACAAAAATGGAACCGTTTGGCCATTATGACCATCGTTATGTTTGGATGAAAAAGAGGGGGCTTGCAAGCCGAAGAACACAATCCCAAACGTGAAGCACAGGGGTGACAGTATCATGCTGGGGGGGGGGGGGGGGGGGGGTGCTTTGCTGCAGGAGGGACTGGTGCACTTCACAAAATAGATGGCATCATAAGGAAGGAACATTATGTGGATATATTGAAGCAACATCTCAAGACATCAGTCAGGAAGTTAAAGCTTGGTCGCAAATGGGTCTTCCAAATGGACAATGACCTCAAGAATACTTCCAAATTTGTGGCAAAATGGCTTAAGGACAACAAAGTCAAGGTATTGGACTGGCCATCACAAAGCCCTGACCTCAATCCTATAGAACATTTGTGGGCAGAACTGAAAAAGCTTGTGCGAGCAAGGAGGCCTACAAACCTGACTCAGTTACACCAGCTCTGTCAGGAGGAATGGGCCAAAATTCACCCAACTTATTGTGGGAAGCTTGTGGAAGGGCACCCGAAACGTTTGATCCAAGTTAAGCAATTTAAAGTCAATGCTACCAAATACTAATTGAGTGTATGTAAACTTCTGACCCACTGGGAATGTGATGAAAGAAATAAAAGCTGAAATAAATCATTCTCTCTACTATTATTCTGACATTTCACATTCTTAAAATAAAGTGGTGATCCTAACTGACCTAAGATAGGGAATTCTTACTAGGATTAAATGTCAGGAATTGTGAAAAACTGAGTTTAAATGTATTTGGCTAAGGTGTATGTAAACTTCTGACTTCAACTGTATGTTGTGAAATTGTTAGATATTACTTGTTAGATATTAGTGCACAAGCATTTCGCTACACCCGCAATAACATCTGCTAAACACGTATGTGACAAATAAAATTAGATTTTATTCTTGAAGAATATAAATGCTTAGTTTAACTGTCGAATCCCATCAGAACCCCAAAATACTTTTGTTTTTTACTCCAATGTTTGTAAACAATGTAAAACACTGTATAGGCTCCAGAACATGGTTACAACTATAGTTCTGATATCATGGATGTCCTAGCATCCATATCTGTCTATGCATTTGAGTGATTACATTTCTCCAGCCCCATCCCTGAGCTTTTTACCAAAACAGTGGCAGGGAAAAGGCATTGTTATTGTTTCAACAGCTGATTGGCCTTTTAAGCATTTTAGTGAATGGGTGTTATATCATATTCCTTAAAAAATGTGTTGTACCCCATTTTCAACCAGTCTGAACTAGGCCAGAAATAGATCTTGCCAATAGATGGAGCTAGAGGAGTGCAAACACAGCACTCAGCCAATTCTAGCAGTTGAGTCTACCTTGCCCTGGCACTCTGGGGCGTGTGCTTAATTTATTTAAACATTATTTAATTACTGGTACTTGTGTGTGTGTAATCTCGGCAACACAGAACCAAATCTTGCATGAAGGCTTTGAAAATCTTGCATTGCTTTGGAGTGTATCCTGTGAAAATGTACTGAATGCATTACCTGTCAATCCCTTACTCCCAATCAGCTGTAGTTCTCAGAACCTTCGAATAACAACCCACAGCCAGTGAACAGTATGACATTAACCTTTAATATTATCCACAGATTTAAAAACATAAACGTCTTCATTATTAATAATATACCATCAGCTTGCCTCAACTGTACACTGTCATCTTATCTTTATGGACATAAATTGTTTTAGAAATATTTGATTATATCTATTCTTGAATATCATACACACACATATATTATATATATATATATATATATATATATATATATAAAGGTTCTGCACCTTTTGCTCCAGTGAAATAACCAGACGCTCTTTTAAAACACTCCAGCTGAACACATTTGTAGAGGGCCAGTGACTATTTTACCTTGGGCTAGTGGCAGTTAAGTGACATATTTTAAGGACGAGGGTAGCTTACAGCAGCAAATTCCTTGACATCATTGAAAAAAACAAGATGTTGGCCACATTTCATGTGAAAATCTTGGTAGTGCAAATGTGCTTGAGAAAATATATCAGAAATAGAAGCTAAGCAATGTTTACATTATATTGCCTCAGACAGAGCAGTAAGTCCATTAAGTTAAAGACTGGCTGACTGACTTCCATTCTATTTCAATGGTATAGTAGTGGTAGTTATCATAGGCTTTATGTGATTGCTCAATTGCCTTGATCCTGTAGTTTTGGCTTTAAATTCCCCTGTCAGTTCTTAACTGTCTACACATTAGCTTTAGTGCCACACTGACATGTTCAAGTACAGAAAGACGATTGGATTCTGTATCGCTACTCAGTGTGTCAGCGCTGCTGCAATGGTTTCTGGGTCCTGAGATTAAACAGAAAAAGACACAGGAAATAAACGTGATGCTTCTTGCTCTGTTGTCATGGACACGTGGGCCAGATGGCTGGGAGAAGTGCTCTGCTAGGATAGAAACAAACACTACAACAAACATCTCCCATACTGCACTGGGATGCCTCATGGCTTTGGCAGGAATTTTCTTCTAGACCAACTCCATATCCCAGAACTGTGTGGCCTGATCAGCAGCGAATTCATTGACAACCAGGTGGTCCCTCTCGAAACCTGTTCCACCTGAAAGACATGACACAAATTGTTCCTTTTAGGGGACAATCTTTATTTTACTGTGTCTAATAGACAACTGAAAGTAAGTTATGTCCATGTTTCTTTTCAAAAGATTGGTGCTTGCAGAAGAACTGGAAAGCAAACAGCATTTCATGATGGTTCCCCCAATAACTAATTCTATAACAATTTGATTTCTAGCTCTTTTCTGAGACGACTCTGTGAAAATGGTTGTTATGATCTCAAAATAGATCCTCCACTATGTATAGCATACGGTAGTTGAGTTCAGCAGCAGTACACAACAGAAACCTGTCTGATCTCCACTATGTCAGTGTTATCAAAGACCATAAATTATAGTGGAGCTCTATTGTCTCACCTCTGAATTCCAGTACTAGTTTGTGGTTGAGATGGGAAGAGATGGTTCCGTTGTGGTTCAGGCTCCATCTCTGGTGTGTGCGTCCATGCTCCGCCCACAGGGCCACTCTGGCACCCACTGTGGCCTTCCCTCCGATCACTGACAGACACGCCTTACTAGCCTACAGGCAACACACAACAGGTCAATATCACACAGATACTGTACATTACACACACACATGCACAGATGCTTACCAAAGCATACTATAGGGAAGAGGATTTATTGAGTGACAATCCAAGGTAAACATGTCTCCAATACTTGAAGTGTGAGTCATGTGCAATGCTCAATTCCCAAACCTCTTGCTACTTAGCATTTCGATTATGCACTAAAGATAGAAACGTAGCCTCCTGCATAAAAGGGTGGCAGGTAGCCTAGTGGTTAGGAACGCTGGGCCAGTAACCGATAGATCGCTGGTTCAAATCCCAGAGCGGAATAGGTGAAAAATCTGTCAATGTGCTCTTGAGCAAGGCACTTAACCCTAATTGCTCTGAGTGAGATATGCCAAAAAAAAAACATTTCCAATTCACATATGCGCTTGTACATGTGTGAAATAGGACAAATGTAACCACCCACTTAATTATAATAATATTTAGAGCAGCAGCTTTATGTACAGTTGGGACACCAGACTAGGCCATGACAAATTGTGGAGTGATCACTGGCTGGCTGCAGACTTTAGCTTGAAGCGAACAGTCAATCAATATTGTAGATGACTGATTCCACTTTTCACTTTTATTTACATATTTCCCAGAATATTCCCATGCTAGTTTTGCTTAAAGGTTGACAAAACTTGACCCCTTTCTCCCTTCATGCATGCACACACGCACATCACAAGAGGATGGTGGCACCTTAATGTGGTGGACAGGCTCGTGGTAATGGCTGCAGCGGAATGGAATTAAATACAGTACATTGTTTCCATGTGTTTGATGCCATTCCATTCACTCCATTCTGCCCATCCTCCCCTCAGCAGCCTCCTGTGATGCACATATGGTTGACACATGCCCTCGGGTACACCTCTTCCGCTGCATGCACACACCACACCCACACACACACCTTGCAGCAGAGCAGCCCTCCGGTGAAGAGCCAGCGCTGGGTGTCCAGAGAACAGGCCGGGGACAGGGACACTCTGGCCAGGGACAAGTCATCCTGGACACTCTCAGAGGTCAGCACTGAACCCAGAGCACGGCTCCTTACATGTACATACAGCCTGGGCTGGAGGGAGACCACACACAAAGCACGCACAGTACAGACTGAATGAGGATCAACAACTTTCACAGCACTTTATATAGACCCTAGACATTTCTGCAGGGAAACTACATTTTTCACAAGGGTTAAACAGTTGTATTGTACTCCAATTACACTGAACAAAAATATAAACGCAACATGTAAAGTGTGGTCCCATGTTTCATGAGCTGAAATAAAAGATCTCAGAAAGAGAATTCAATGTTCATTTCTCTACCATAAGCCGCCTCCAACGTCATTTTTAGAGAATTTGGCAGTATGTCCAACCGGCCTCATACCGCAAACCATGTGTATGGCATCGTGTGGGCCAGCGGTATGCTGATGTCAACGTTGTGAACAGAGTGTCCCATGATGGCGTTGGGGTTATGGTATGAGCAGGCATAAGCTATGGAAAACGAACACAATTGCATTTTATCGATGGCAATTTGAATGCACAAAAATACAGTGACGAGATCCTGAGGCCCATTGTGAGGCCCATTTTAAAAAAAGTATCTATGACCAACAGATGCACATCTGCATTCCCAGTCGTGTGAAATTCACAGATTAGGGTCTAATTTATTTCAATTGACTGATTTCCTCATATGAACTGTAACTCAGTAAAATCAATGAAATTGTTGCATGTTGCGTTTATATTTTTGTTCAGTATACATACTTTTGCAACAATTAAATAATTACAGGTACTATCCTACTGTCTGGTAGTTTCTCTAAGGTTGGGTAATGTAAGAAACCCTGCTATATAACACGTCAGGCTAACGTAAATCAGTCTAGAACTATGTACAGTGCTTTCAGAAAGTATTCACACCCCTTGACTTTTACCACACTTTGTTGTCCTCCATGCTGAATTTAAAATGTATTACATTGAGATTGTGTCACTGGCCTACACAAAATACCCCATAATGTCAAAGTGGAACTATGTTTTTAGACATTGTTACAAATGAATTAAAAACAAAAAGCTGAAATGTCTTGAGTCAATAAGTATTTAACCCCTTTGTTATGTCAAGCCTAAATAAGTTCAGGAGTAAAAATGTGCTTAAATCACATAATAAGTTGCATGGACTCACTCTGTGTGCAATGATAGTGTTTAACATAATTTTTGAATGACTACACACATACAATTATCTGTAAGGTCCAGTCGAGCTGTGAATTTCAAACACAGATTCAACCACAAAGACCAGGGAGGTTTTCCTCGCAAATAAGGGCACCTATTGGTAGATGGGCAAAAAAATAAAGAAATTGAATATCCCTTTGAGCATTGTGAAGTTATTAATTACACTTTGGATGGTGTATCAAATACACCCAGTCACTACAAAGATACAGGCGTCCTTCCTAACTCAGTTGCCAGAGAGGAAGGAAACAGCTCAGGGATTTCACCATGAGGCCAATGGTGACTTTTAAACAGTTACAGAGTTTAATGGCTGTGATAGGAGATGAAGATGGATCAACAACATTGTAGTTACTAACGTAATTGACAGAGTGAAAAGAATGAAGCCTGTACAGAATAAAAATATTTCAAAACATGCATCCTGTTTGCAACAAAGCACAAAAGTAATGCTGCAAAAAATGTGGCAAAGCAATTAACTTTCCCTGAATACAAAGTGTTATGTTTGGGGCAAACCAAATACAACATATTACTGAGCACCACTCTCCATATTCTCAAGCATAGTTGTGGCTGTATCATGTTATGAGTATGCTTGTAATTGTTAAGGACTGGGGAGTTTTTCAGGACAAAAAAGAAAGGAAATGGAGCTAAGCACAGGCAAAATCCTAGAGGAAAACCTGGTTCAGTCTGCTTTCCACCAGACACTGGGAGATGAATTCACCTTTCAGCAGAACAATAACCTAAAACACAAGACATGTGCTTAGCTCCATTCAGTTTATTTTAATACACTGGAGTTGCTTACCAAGATGACATTGAATGTTCCTGAGTGGCATAGTTATAGTTTTGACTTAAATTGGCTTGAAAATCTATGGCAAGACTTGAAAATGGCTGTCTAGCAATGATCAACAACCAACTTGACAGATCTTGAAGAATTTAAAAGGAATAATGTGCAGATATTGTACAATCCAGGTGTGCAAAGCTCTTAGAGACTTACCCAGAAAGACTCACAGCTGTAATTGCTGCCAAAGGTGATTATAACTCACTCAGGAGGTGTGAATACTTTCACAACCAGTCAAAAGTTTGGACACCTACTCATTCCAGGGTTTTTCTTTATTTGTACTATTTTCTACATTGTAGAATAATAGTGAAGACATCAAAACTATGAAATAACACATATGGAATCATGTAGTAACCAAAAAAAGCGCTAAACAAATCAAAATATATTTTATATTTGAGATTCTTCAAATAGCCACCCTTTGCCTTGATGACAGCTTTGCACACTCTTGGCATTCTCTCAACCAGCTTCATGAGGTAGTCACCTGGAATGCATTTCAATTAACAGGTGTGCCTTCTTAAAAGTTAATTTCTGGAACTTCTTACATTTACATTTTAGTCATTTAACAGACGCTCTTATCCAGAGCGACTTACAGGAACAATTAGGGTTAAGTGCCTTGCTCAAGGGCACATCGACAGATTTTTCACCTAGTTGGCTCGGGGATTAGAACCAGCGACCTTTCGGTTACTGGCACTATGCTCTTAACCACTAAGCTACCTGCCGCCCAGGCAAATGCAACTTCTTAATGCTTTTGAGCCAATCAGTTATGTTGTGACAAGGTAGGGGGGTATACAGAAGATAGCTCTATTTGGTAAAAGACCAAGTCCATATTATGACAAGAACAGCTCAAATAAGCAAGGAGAAACGACAGTCCATCATTACTTTAAGACATGAAGATCAGTCAATACGGAACATTTCAAGTTCTTTGAAAGTTTCTTCAAGTGCAGTCGCAAAAACCATCAAGCGCTATGATGAAACTGGCTCTCATGAGGACCACCACAGGAATGGAAGACCCAGAGTTACCTCTGCTGCAGAGGATAAGTTAATTAGTTACCAGCCTCAGAAATTGCAGCCCAAATAAATGCTTCACAGAGCTCAAGTAACGGACACATCTCAACATCAACTGTTCAGAGGAGACTGTGTGAATCAGGCCTTCATGATCAAATTGCTGCAAAGAAACCACTACTAAAGGACAGCAATAAGAAGAAGAAACTTGCTTGGGCCAAGAAACACGAGCAATGGACATTAGGCCGGGGGAAATTTGTCCTTTGGTCTGGAGTCCAAATTGGAGATTTTTGGTTCCAACCGCTGTGTCTTTGTGAGACGCGGAGTGGGTGAACGGATGATCTCCGCATGTGTATTTCCCACCGTAAAGCATGGAGGAGGAGGTGTTATGGTTTGGGGATGCTTTGCTGGTGACACTGTCTGTGATTTATTTTGAATTCAAGGCACACTTAACCAGTATGGCTACCACAGCATTCTACAGCGATACGCCATCCCATCTGGTTTGGGCTTAGTGGGACTATTATTTGTTTTTCAACAGGACAATGACCCAACACACCTCCAGGCTGTGTAAGGGCTATTTGACCAAGAAAAATAGTGATGGAGTGCTGAATCAGATGACCTGGCCTCCACAATCCCCCGACCTCAACCAAATTGAAATGGTTTGGGATGAGTCTGACTGCAGAGTGAAGGAAAAGCAGCCAACAAGTGCTCAGCATATGTGGGAACTCCTTCAAGACTGTTGGAAAAGCATTCCAGGTGAAGCTGGTTGAGAGAATGCCAAGAGTGTGCAAAGCTGTCATCAAGGCAAAGGGTGGCTATTTGAAAAATCTCAAATCTCAAATATATTTTGATTTGTTTAACACTTTTTTGGTTACTACGTGTTATTTCATAGTTTTGATGACTTCACTATTATTCTACAATGTAGAAAATAGTAAAAATAAAGAAACCCTTGAATGAGTAGGTGTGTCCAAACTTTTGACTGGTACTGTATGTAAATGAGATATTTCTGTATTTCATTTTCAATAAATTAGCTAAAACATTTAAAAACATGTTTTCACTTTGTCATTATGGGGTATTGTGTGTAGATGGGAGACAAACAAATTGATTCAATCCATTGTGAATTCAGGCTGTAACAACAAAATGTGCAATAAGTCAAGGGATATGAATACGTTCTGTAGGCACTGTAGTACTGAATCATCAGTAAAATAGCACTAGGCTTGGGCTGTATACTGGTTATACTGTATACCGGGGTATTTTGAAACTGTAACATTAGTATCATGTTACACTGCACAGACGAGAGTGCTGCACTCAGAGGTAAATGGGAAACGTGACCCATGCCACATCATGGAATATGTGTAAGTGGAATAACTTATATAGCTGCATATGGCTTCAGTCAAATCAGCTTGAGTGACAGGTATAATTCACCACGACCCCTTTCACACCCTGTCTGTCTTGTCAACAAACAGTGTGAGAGTAGTGCTCCGCCACACACACACACACACACACACACACACGTCAGTGCTAAGCCTTGTCTGTCTCTCACAGGGTATAAATAACTTTCTGGGAAGTGGGTTTTATCAGTACCCAGCAGGCTTCAGGCTCAAAGTCCCAAGCATGGAGCTTCTGTGTGTTGACTGCATGCTAGAACTCAACAACAACCCCATATGCAGAAGAGTACAACACTCTCTCTCTCTTCTAAAAACATGCACACACGCATGCATGCACATACACAGCTAAAATAATAATACTGTGTCAGTCACACAACCCCCTAACACAGTTACACTACAACATCACCACACACATGCACAACCCCCCAATGGAATGTGAACATACAGGTAAAGCCGGGTGGACACTACACGACTATAAAAATCCTAACATTGCTGAGCCTCTCGCATGAAATGACCGTCTTTCCTGTAGTTTATTTTGTGTTGCCAATGTAGTGGTGTGCACACTAAACTATGTGGCACAGACAGGGTCAGACACTACAAGATTCTTCACTTGGTCGTGAGGATTCTCGATACCACGCTGTCTCGCGAAAACAATGATGTGATTAGATTTAACGTAGCTACGAGCTGTGGCTCAAAGCAGCCTCATAAACGTTCAGTCAGATAGTCACGCTTGCCATTCGGAGTTGAAATATCTAGCCGACATTTTGAATTGAATAACATTGCTTGTGAACTTCAGAGTTGTAACGATTTGACACTTTGGCTTTGGTTAAAGGCAAGTACAAACGCATACTAGTAGTAGTCATCGCTCCTGCTGGAGAGTCTACACATTCTGGGTGATGCGAAACAACGTCATCATCTCATTGGCTTCTTCTCTGGCAAGCTCTTATTGGCTATTGCTCATCACCGTTCTCAAAACTTGTCGTTGCACATCTCACACTGCAAGAGCACTGCAGAATTTGTGCCGATAAAATCAAACATGTTTGAAAATATCGGGGCGTCTGTGACTGCTCAAAGACGAGATCGATAGCCCTCAGATTGCGTCTTTGACCCGCTCACATTAAATGAGCGTCGGCGACGGCCCCGCGCCCCCAGTAGGCAACGACATGGGGATTTTGTTTCCGATCTCAAAAGCTTGTGTGGGACAGCTAAATCAGGGCCAAAATCGAGTAGTGTACACCCGGCTTAAACTAGTCAGTGGAATCTTATGCAGTAACAAAGGACACTTTGATGAGAGCGACTCAAATGTCAGTTTTGTGTGTATTGTACCTGTTTGAGGGGCCGTAAGGAGCCAATGGTGTCCCAGCCACTGTGCTCTCCCCACACAGGAAGCTCCCCTGGCTGCAGGAGCATCTGACGGCCCTTATAGTTACTGTATTCATACACCACCCACCTGCCAAAGACACACATATTCATTAGTGCACAATGTAGAGAAACGTCTTGAAACAAGTTAGGGTAGTACCTCCCTGTTTCACTTGTTTTCTTACTGAACATGACACAGGTCTGAGGCCAAAGAAACTGTGTTCCTTCTCTATGTACTGTATAGTGTCTGGCAATAATGTTAGCTGTTTAGTGACATATGAGATGACAGGCTCTCTCTCTACTCACAGTCCACTGTCAACCCGCAGAGACTGAGTGAAGAAGTCCTTGATGTGCTCTGTGGGTGTTACGGCAACCATCTTCAGGCCCTCAAAGGAATCCAGGGAGAACAGGCTGATGGATGGGTCGGAGAAACTCTACAGACACAACAGGAAGGGAGGGCAGCCATCTCAGATGAGAACGCCATTGGATTTACTGTATGCATGTTATATCCTTTTTCAAAGTGACTGTATTGAACTATATTAGGACACAATACAAAACCCCCTTATATTCGTAAAGCAGTCCACAACTTTTGGCCAGTCATACTAAGACTTGTCTCTGGTCAAAGGTAGTGCATTATGGGGAATAGGTTGTCGTTTGTGTCACTGCAATGGTGGAAACTACCTTAATCTATTTATCATGGCATATAATACGGTTAAACTCCATGTGTGCTCACGTATCTCATCTAGCTTGTTGTGCTACCTAAAGATATCTGTAAATGGGCTGAGGTTATGCCAGGTACACTCACATAGGGAATGGGTCTCAGTGATTTGACAGAAGTGGCCACACAGCCACAGGAAATGAGGTCGGGATAAAGACCCTCTCCCAGGACGTACTGGTTTCCACAGTAACCATCCTCATCAAAGAGCAGCCAGCTGGAAAGGGTCAGGAAGAGCAGTAAGTGTGAGTAAGAAATAAATCAGCATCACAGACACATGTTCTCTGCCTCCTATGGCAACTACAATTAAAGATACATTGTGGGGTACTGACAAGCCATAATAAGCAACCTATAAGGGGGGGGACATAACTCCACCTCTAGGATCAGTACAGATCCAATAGTACAATGGTAGGTAGTCCTCCAGTACTCACTTTCCCCTGATGACTCTGAAGGACATGGGGGAGGCAGATCCACAGTGCCCTGCCTCCCCCTCGTACTGCTCACTCATTCCCCCGTAGTGGGGCTGGCTGTAGGCCCGCAGCTGGAGATACAAAAGCACACACTTCACGGCTGAATCTCAATACAAAAAAAATTGCCCCTTTCACTAGTCTCCTTTTGACAGGTGAAAACAATATGGTGAAATTCCATATACATACCAAGACCATTGGTTCTCCGGTGCCACAAAGGTCCTGCAATAATAAAAAAAAGAGTTCTTGACATATTTCCCAAGTCATATTTTCCAACATCTATAGCATACACTGAGTGTACAAAACATCAGGAACACCTGCACTTTCCATGACATAGACTGACCAGGCGTCACCTGTTAAATCCACTTCAAATCAGTATAGATGAAGGGGAGGGATTTTTAAACCTTCAGACAACTGAGACATGGATTGTGTATGTGTGCCATTCAGAGGGTGAATGGGCAAGACAAAAGATTTAAGTGCCTTTGAACGGGGTATGGTAGTAGGTGCCAGGCGCACTGGTTTGAGTGTGTCAAGAACTGCAACGCTACTGGGTTTTTCATGCTAAACAGTTTCCTGTGTGTATCAACAATGGTCCACCACCTAAAGGACATCCAGCCAACTTGACACAACTATGGGAAGCATTGAAGGGAAGCATGGGCCAGCATCCCTGTAGAACGCTTTCAACACCTTGTAGAGTCCATGCCCTGGCGAATTGAGGCTGTTCTGAGGGCAAAAGGGGGTGCAACTCAATATTAGGAAGTTGTTCCTAATGTTTTGTACACTCAGTGTATATTTTTCATTGTGCCACATAGGAGAGACATAGGAGGGATATCATCTGCATATTTCACTCCTTTGTCACTCTTATGACACTCTTATGACACTCTTATGACACTCTTATGACACTCCTATTTGTACAAATACAAATATGTAGATCTATTCCTCTAATAGGTTATGAAACGGAGCTCACCAATCGTATGGGTCTGATAGACTTGGCTGCTCCATAGTTGCCACCCCAGTGCAGAGTGGCAGGATGTTTGCCTTTCTCCAGTATGTACTGCTCTCCGCTGAAGCATCGCTCGCTATACGCCACCCATCTGAAACCCAGCAAAGCCCGGAGACCATCAGCAACACAGAGGTACAGAGAGTAGTGAATGACAAAGTCATATGAAACTATGTGAACTTTATATTATTGAGATGTTATTGTAACTGGTCTTCTGCAGGGTTGGGGTCAATTCCATTTAAATTCAGGAAGTAGACATAATTTCAATTTACCTGATTTGACCCCAACCTTGGTCATCTGATTGATACTCACACTCCACTCTTCACAGAGATGGCAGTAGTCTCAGTGGCTCCAGCCTTCTCCAGATCAGGGACATCCAGATCCAAAATGTCCCTCCTCCCGGCTCCAGAACAGCCAGTTTCCTCCTGCAGTGACACTGAGGGCTCTATGAATTCCTGGCAATGGGAACCATGAGTAAGACTGCTTTATAAAATAGCTACAACAACTTTTACACTGACATAGCCTAGTGTATAAACAGAGTTAATATGAAGAAATGTGGGCTGGTTAACTGTATATAAACGAACACAACTGTAAGAACCACCTTTATCCAAGTTTCCATTCCTCTTGTTCTTTCATGTTCAAGTAGCCTCAAACTGAAAAACTATACAAGTGCATTTACATAGCTGCTGCATTTAGCTTAGGTAGTTCATTGTGAACCCCTCTGTAAGCACTATCCATGGTGGGAGCTTTACAGAATGGCTGCTGGCGATTACACGTCAGTGTAGAGTTGATCAAAAGAGTGGTGCTTCTAACAGCTACAGGGCACGAGGGGTAGAGGGAACTGGAATGCTAATGAACCTGCCGTATGATAAGACAGCTAGCAATGAGCTCTACCTGTTTAATCCCATTAGGAGCATAGCCTTGCCTATCCTAGCTGTAAGAGTGCTTCTACTAGCTAGCGCTTCTGACTGATACTTGGAGGCTAAAATAGACACTTAGCCCCCGTTCAGTGGTGAGATGACTGAAAGGGAGTGGACTAGAGGTTTGCTGGCTGTCAGACTGGGACACACCAATGGCCAATTTAAAGAATTTGGCCTGGTTTCAGACAAATGCCTGTGACATTGAGGGTTGGAAAACACACAGATGCACACCCACATGCAGGCACATTCACAGCCCCCAACACCAGAGTTTCCTCTAGCCGGTAATAGCCAAAATAAAAAAAAGCTGATTAAAAGAATTGGCACTGGCCAATTGTCCTCAAAAAAGTATAATCCCATTGCGAAATAATGCAATTTAGTCTCTTAATTGATTTAAATACTAGTCAATGTAGCGCTCGAGCAGCTGCTACAGCTCATCAATCAACTGTTGGTTGCTGCTAGAGTGAAACAGGCTTTTATAAGCCCAATCATTGCGCAACAATTCTAAACGGAATTGTGTGTTAAAAACAATGGCCACGATTAAAAAGAGCTACTATTTTTATTTCTCAACAGTTTTTTCTTTTTATGAACATATGACCTTTCTCTACGGCACATCTGCCCTGGCAGACTCAACAAGTAGAGCTCTTGGGGGAGTTATAGGAAAAACTAAAACACTCTAAGATATTGGTTATGCCACATATTCCAAACTGTATCAGACATGCGTGTGTCCTGTTCTGGACTGTTCAGCAGGAGTGTGGGGTGCTAAAAGGTATCGCAAAAACTAACATGTCCATAACAGAGCAGTTCGTTATTTCTTTTTAGGTATTCACAAGTTTGCACCTATACTGGCAATAACTGGGGACATGGGCTGGGAACCCTGTGAGGTGAGATGAAAGGCGTGTCTGGTGAAACTTTGGAATAGACTGTTGGATATGCCAACTGCCAGAATAGCCAGCAGTTTTTCAATGGGCTCTCTCTATAGGGGGAGCCTGGGCAACTAAAATGTCTGACCTTTTCCAATAGTCTGACTGTGAAGAGTTGTACGAAAACCAAATTAAGGGAGACATAGACGCTATTAAAAAACAACTGATGATGCAATATACATTTACGTAATTTAGCAGATGCTCTTATCCAGAGTGACTTACAAATTGGTGCATTCACCTTATAGCCAGTGGGATAACCACTTTACAATATGATGTTTGTTTTTTTGGGGGGGGGGGAGGGGGGGTAGAAGGATTACTTTATCCTATCCCAGGTATTCCTTAAAGAGGTGGGGTTTCAAGTGTCTCCGGAAGGTGGTGAGTGACTCCGCTGTCCTGGTGTCGTGAGGGAGCTTGTTCCACCATTGGGGTGCCAGAGCAGTGAACAGTTTTGACTGGGCTGAGCGGGAACTGTGCTTCCGCAGAGGTAGGGGGGCCAGCAGGCCAGATGTGGATGAACGCAATGCCCTCGTTTGGGTGTAGGGTCTGATCAGAGCCTGAAGGTACGGAGGTGCCGTTCCCCTCACAGCTCCGTAGGCAAGCACCATGGTCTTGTAGCAGATGCGAGCTTCAACTGGAAGCCAGTGGATGAAAATAAATGGGTGGAGGAGATTAATCATAAACCCAAATTGAGAACCTTTTGTTTGATTAAGGGTGAATTCGTTAGTGAGAGGTAAGATCAGGGATATTGCCCTGAGTATTGAAACAGGTCGGTATTGTGGTGAAATGGAAGAGGAAAGACTATGTAACTATTGTGACCTCGAAGAAATAGAGAATTACATTTTATCCTCTACTGCCCTTTCTACCACGACATACAATCAATTTTTCAATCAATTTTATTTTATATAGCCCTTCTTACATCAGCTAATATCTCGAAGTGCTGTACAGAAACCCAGCCTAAAACCCCAAACAGCTAGTAATGCAGGTGTAGAAGCACGGTGGCTAGGAAAAACTCCCTAGAAAGGCCAAAACCTAGGAAGAAACCTAGAGAGGAACCAGGCTATGAGGGGTGGCCAGTCCTCTTCTGGCTGTGCCGGGTGGAGATTATAACAGAACCATGCCAAGATGTTCAAAAATGTTCATAAGTGACAAGCATGGTCAAATAATAATCAGGAATAAATCTCAGTTGGCTTTTCATAGCCGATCATTAAGAGTTGAAAACAGCAGGTCTGGGACAGGTAGGGGTTCCATAACCGCAGGCAGAACAGTTGAAACTGGAATAGCAGCAAGGCCAGGCGGACTGGGGACAGCAAGGAGTCACCACGGCCGGTAGTCCCGACGTATGGTCCTAGGGCTCAGGTCTCTCAGTTGGCTTTTCATAGCCGATCATTAAGAGTTGAAAACAGCAGGTCTGGGACAGGTAGGGGTTTCGTAACCGCAGGCAGAACAGTTGAAACTGGAATAGCAGCAAGGCCAGGCGGACTGGGGACAGCAAGGTGTCATCATGCCCGGTAGTCCTGACGTATGGTCCTAGGGCTCAGGTTCTCAGAGAGAAAGAGAGAACGAGAGAATTAGAGAGAGCATACTTAAATTCACACAGGACACTGGATAAGACAGGAGAAGTACTCCAGGTATAACCAACTAACCCCAGCCCCCCGACACATAAACTACTGCAGCATAAATACTGGAGGCTGAGACAGGAGCGGTCCGGAGACACTGTGGCCCCATCCGAAGAAACCCCCGGACAGGGCCAAACAGGAAGGATATAACCCCACCCACTCTGCCAAAGCACAGCCCCCGCACCACTAGAGGGATATCCTCAACCACCAACTTACAATCCTGAGACAAGGCCGAGTATAGCCCACAGAGTCTCCACCACAGCACAAACCAAGGGGGGGCGCCAACCCAGACAGGAAGATCACGTCAGTAACTCAACCCACTCAAGTGACGCACCCCTCCTAGGGACGGCATGAAAGAGCACCAGCAAGCCAGTGACTCAGCCCCTGTAACAGGGTTAGAGGCAGAGAACCCCAGTGGAGAGAGGGGAACCGGCCTGGCAGAGACAGCAAGGGCTGTTCGTTGCTCCAGAGCCTTTCCGTTCACCTTCACACTCCTGGGCCAGACTACACTCAATCATATGACCTACTGAAGAGATAAGTCTTCAGTAAAGACTTAAAGGTTGAGACCGAGTCTGCGTCTCTCACATGGGTAGGCAGACTGTTCCATAAAAATGGAGATCTATAGGAGAAAGCCCTGCCTCCCGCTGTTTGCTTAGAAATTCTAGGGACAATTAGGAGGCCTGCGTCTTGTGACCGTAGCGTACGTATTGGTTTGTACGGCAGGACCAACTCGGAAAGATAGGTAGGAGCAAGCCCATGTAACGCTTTATAGGTTAACAGTAAAACCTTGAAATCAGCCCTTGCCTAAACAGGAAGCCAGTGTAGGGAAGCTAGCACTGGAGTAATATGATCAAATTTCTTGGTTCTAGTCAGGATTCTAGCAGCCGTATTTAGCACTAACTGAAGTTTATTTAGTGCTTTATCCGGGTAGCCGGAAAGTAGAGCATTGCAGTAGTCTAACCTAGAAGTAACAAATGCATGGATTAATTTTTCTGCATCATTTTTGGACAGAAAATTTCTGATTTTTGCAATGTTACGTAGATGGAAAAAAGCTGTCCTTGAAACAGTCTTGATATGTTCGTCAAAAGAGAGATCAGGGTCAAGAGTAACGCCGAGGTCCTTCACAGTTTTATTTGAGACGACTTTACAACCATCAAGATGAATTGTCAGATTTAACAGAAGATCTCTTTGTTTCTTGGGACCTAGAACAAGCATCTCTGTTTTGTCCGAGTTTAAAAGTAGAAAGTTTTCAGCCATCCACTTCCTTATGTCTGAAACACAGGCTTCTAGCGAGGGCAATTTTGGGGCTTCACCATGTTTCATTGAAATGTACAGCTGTGTGTCATCCGCATAGCAGTGAAAGTTAACATTATGTTTTCGAATAACATCCCCAAGAGGTAAAATATATAGTGAAAACAATAGTGGTCCTAAAACGGAACCTTGAGGAACACCGAAATGTACAGTTGATTTGTCGGAGGACAGACCATTCACAGAGACAAACTGATATCTTTCCGACAGGTAAGATCTAAACCAGGCCAGAACTTGTCCGTGTAGACCAATTTGGGTTTCCAGTCTCTCCAAAAGAATGTGGTGATCGATGGTGTCAAAGGCAGCACTAAGGTCTAGTAGCACGAGGACAGATGCAGAGCCTCGGTCTGACGCCATTAAAAGGTCATTTACCACCTTCACAAGTGCAGTCTCAGTGCTATGATGGGGTCTAAAACCAGACTGAAGCATTTTGTATACATTGTTTGTCTTCAGAAAGGCAGTGAGTTGCTGCGCAACAGCTTTTTCAAAATTTTTTGAGAGGAATGGAAGATTCGATATAGGCCGATAGTTTTTTATATTTTCCGGGTCAAGGTTTGGCTTTTTCAAGAGAGGCTTTATCACTGCCACTTTTAGTGAGTTTGGTACACATCCGGTGGATAGAGAGCTGTTTATTATGTTCAACATAGGAGGGCCAAGCACAGGAAGCAGCTCCTTCAGCAGTTTAGTAGGAATAGGATCCAGTATGCAGCTTGAAGGTTTAGAGGCCATGATTATTTTCATCATTGTGTCAAGAGATATAGTACTAAAACACTTAAGTGTCTCTCCCGATCCCAGGCCCTCGCAGAGCTGTGCAGATCCAGGACAGCTAAGCCCTGGAGGAATACGCAGATTCAAAGAGGAGTCCGTAATTTGCTTTCTAATGGTCATGATCTTTTCCTCAAAGAAGTTCATGAATTGATTACTGCTGAAGTGAAAGCCATCCTCTCTTGGGGAATGCTGCTTTTTAGTTAGCTTTGCAACAGTATCAAAAAGAAATTTTGGATTGTTCTTATTTTCCTCGATTAAGTTGGAAAAGTAGGATGATCGAGCAGCAGTGAGGGCTCTTCGGTACTGCACGGTACTGTCTTTCCAAGCTAATCGGAAGACTTCCAGTTTGGTGTGGCGCCATTTCCGTTCCAATTTCCTGGAAGCTTGCTTCAAAGCTCGGGTATTTTCTGTATACCAGGGAGCTAGTTTCTTATGACAAATGTTTTTCGTTTTTAGGGGTGCAACTGCATCTAGGGTATTGCGCAAGGTTAAATTGAGTTCCTCAGTTAAGTGGTTAACTGATTTTTGTCCTCTGACGTCCTTGGGTAGGCAGAAGGAGTCTGGAAGGGCATCAAGGAATTTTTGTGTTGTCTGAGAATTTATAGCACGACTTTTGATGCTCCTTGGTTGGGGTCTGAGCAGATTATTTGTTGCGATTGCAAACGTAATAAAATGGTGGTCCGATAGTCCAGGATTTTGTGGAAAAACATTAAGATCTACAACATTTATTCCATGGGACAAAACTAGGTCCAGAGTATGACTGTGGCAGTGAGTAGGTCCAGAGACATGTTGGACAAAACCCACTGAGTCGATGATGGCTCTGAAAGACTTTTGGAGTGGGTCTGTGGACTTCTCCATGTGAATATTAAAATCACCAAAAATTAGAATATGATCTGCTATGACTACAAGGTCTGATAGGAATTCAGGAAACTCAGAGAGGAACGCTGTATATGGCCCAGGAGGCCTGTAAACAGTAGCTATAAAAAGTGATTGAGTAGGCTGCATAGATTTCATGACTAGAAGCTCAAAAGACGAAAACGCAATTTTTTTTTTTGTAAATTGAAATTTGCTATCGTAAATGTTAGCAACACCTCCGCCTTTGCGGGATGCACGGGGAATATGGTCACTAGTGTAACCAGGAGGTGAGGCCTCATTTAACACAGCAAATTCATCAGGCTTAAGCCATGTTTCAGTCAGGCCAATCACATCAAGATTATGATCAGTGATTAGTTCATTGACTATGACTGCCTTTGAAGTGAGGGATCTAACATTAAGTAACCCTATTTTGAGATGTGAGGTATCACGATCTCTTTCAATAATGGCAGGAATGGAGGAGGTCTTTATCCTAATAAGATTGCTAGGGTGAACACCGCCATGTTTAGTTTTGCCCAACCTAGGTCGAGGCACAGACACAGTCTCAATGGGTATGGCTGAGCTGACTACACTGACTGTGCTATTGGCAGACTCCACTAAGCTGGCAGGTTGGCTAACAGCCTGCTGCCTGGCCTGCACCCTATTTCACTGTGGGGCTAGAGGAGTTAGAGCCCTATCTATGTTGGTAGATAAGAGGAGAGCACCCCTCCAGCTAGGATGGAGTCCGTCACTCCTCAGCAGGTCAGGCTTGTCCTTATTCCAGTAAGCCCACCAGATATACCCTGGCATTATATTTCTGAGTGATGAGGAGAAACTGCAACAAAAATAATTGTCCATTGTGTATTTGCAGAATTTTTAGATAAAGCCCCTATAAAGCCCCCATATAGCAAATGGCACGTATGTATAGATTGTGTGTAGGCCTGTCTTACACTTGAATCTTCTCTTTGTGCCAGACTTGGTTCAGATGCCTTCCGTTTAATTTTTCTGTATTTATTTATCTGTATTCATACAACGGGTGGGTCTAATTCTGATTGGTTAAAACCGCATTCCAGCCGGTGTCCATTCCACAAATGACCACTGGCTAAATCTATGACGTTGAAATGCCTATTTACTCTGTTTCATCAGCCGAGCCAGGCAATTTATAAACTTGATCTGCACTATAAAAAGCATCTAGACATTATCTCACATTTCTTTTAGACTAACATTTAGTTTTCAACAGTGGAGATTGGTATAAACCTTGCTGTCTGTCTCTCCGACATTTGTAACATTGTTTCAATATTCACATTTAATCTCCAGCTGTCCCATAGTAATGAACATGTCGGGAGTCAGGATTAGGGATGAGGCAGACAGGCAGGCAGCTATTCTCAGCCAGTCAAAATCATGAATCAACATCATTTTTATGGATATATACAAATAACTATTAATAGAAAACAGGTCAAACGAAACTAAGTGCAGCTACGTTGCTGTCTTTCCAGCTTCAGTTTGAAGTGATTGTGTTAGCTGTGTTGTTAGCTAGCTCCTCTGAACAACAGGGTCCTGACGAGAGAGCAAATTTTCTATACCAAGCGAAATACCACATCATTAGCTCATTGTTATGGATGTATCCAAATAAATGTCACTTGAAAACAGCTTAAGCAAACGCAAATGCAGCTACTAACATTTTTAATGAAAATATGTAAATCATTATTTGAATATGTTGGTAACCCGTTGTATAAAAGTGATAGTGCCCGAGAAGCCGGTGTTTGGAGGATATATTAGCATGGTTTGCCAGCCCTCGACGAACCCGTGCCAATATATCCTCCAAACACCGGCTTCTCGGGCACTATCACTTAAATATACAGTTTTTTATTATTCTTTTTACTGCTCTAGGGATATAATTATTGCTTGGATAACCTTATTTACTATTATGTATTTATTTATTTTTCACTCTTTATGTGGTGCGCACTGCACAGAACACCAGATAAATTATCACTGAATTATCACAGTGAATTATTGTAATGTTTTTTTTAGGAGTCAATTATCCATAAGGGATGGCGATTTGACACGAAAACAAAATGTAATTCATTAATTCGTCATTCATTCATTGAAGCGCGCTTCCTATTTGCCATTCAAGTGCATAGGCAACTAGGCAGGCTTCAGCGTGTCACACACCACTTTGCAATGAGCTGGAGGCAGTATGCATTTTGAAAACGTATACTTAATTGTTTTAAATCTGAATGTGTTACTAAATATTATATTTTTTTTTTCAGGGGGTAGATCAGCTTTAATATTGCAGATAGATTGTAACTTCCATCAATGTAATTGTCTGCATCACTTCCAATCCACTATATGGTTTTTCCCCGCAAATATACAGTCGTGGTCAAAAGTTTTGAGAATGACACAAATATTAATTTTCACGAAGTCTGCTGCCTCAATTTTTATGATGGTAATTTGCATATACTCCAGAATGTTATGAAGAGTGATCAGATGAATTGCAATTAATTGCAAAGTCCCTCTTTGCCATGAAAATGAACTTAATCCCCAAAAAACATTTCCACTGCATTTCAGCCCTGCCACAAAAGGAACAGCTGACATCATGTCAGTGATTCTCTCGTTAACATTTACATTTTAGTCATTTAGCAGACACTCTTATCCAGAGCGACTTACAGTTAGTGAGTGCATACATTATTTTATTTTTCATACTGGCCCCCTGTGGGAATTGAACCCACAACCCTGGCGTTGCAAACGCCATGCTCTACCAACTGAGCTACACAGGTGAGAGTGTTGACGAGGACAAGGCTGGAGATCACTCTGTCATGCTGATTGAGTTAGAATAACAGACTGGAAGCTTTAAAAGGAGGATGGTGCTTGAAATCATTGTTCTTCCTCTGTTAACCATGGTTACCTGCAAGGAAACACGTGCCGTCATCATTGCTTTGCACAAAAGGGGCTTCACAGGCATGGATATGAACTTCAAGGAGAGAGGTTCAATTGTTGTGAAGAAGGCTTCAGGGCGCCCAAGAAAGTCCAGCAAGCGCCAGGACCGTCTCCTAAAGTTGATTCAGCTGCGGGATCGGAGCACCACCAGTGCAAAGCTTGCTCAGGAATGGCAGCAGGCAGGTGTGAGTGCATCTGCACGCACAGTGAGGCGAATACTTTTGGAGGATGGCCTGGTGTCAAGAAGGGCAGCAAAGAAGCCACTTCTCTCCAGGAAAAACATCAGGGACAGACTGATATTCTGCAAAAGGTACAGGGATTGGACTGCTGAGGACTGGGGTAAAGTCATTTTCTCTGATGAATCCCCTTTCCGATTGTTTGGGGCATCTGGAAAAAAGCTTGTCCGGAGAAGACATTGTCCTGAGACCATTCATTTGTGGGGTTGCTTCTCAGCCAAGGGAGTGGGCTCACTCACAATTTTGCCTAAAAACACAGCCATGAATAAAGAATGGTACCAACACATCCTCCGAGAGCAACTTCTCCCAACCATCCGAGAACAGTTTGGTGACGAACAATGCCTTTTCCAGCATGATGGAGCACCTTGCCATAATGCAAAAGTGATAACTAAGTGGCACGGGGAACAAAACATCGAAATGTTGGGTCAATGGCCAGGAAACTCCCCAGACCTTAATCCCATTGAGAATTGATGGTCAATCCTCAAGAGGCGGGTGGACAAACAAAAACCCACAAATTTTGACAAACTCCAAGCATTGATTATGCAAGAATGGGCTGCCATCAGTCAGGATGGATGTGGCCCAGAAGTTAATTGACAGCATGCCAGGGCGGATTGCAGAGGTCTTGAAAAAGAAGGGTCAACACTGCTAATATTGAATCTTTGCATAAACTTAATGTAATTGTCAATAACAGCCTTTGACACTTATGGAATGCATGTAATTATACTTCAGTATACCATAGTAACATCTGACAAAAATATCTAAAAACACTGAAGCAGCCAACTTTGTGAAGACCAATACTTGTGTCATTCTCAAAACTTTTGACCACGACTGTATACAGTGAGGGAAAAAAGTATTTGATCCCCTGCTGATTTTGTACGTTTGCCCACTGACAAAGAAATGATCAGTCTATAATTTTAATGGTAGGTTTATTTGAACAGTGAGAGACAGAATAACAACAACAAAATCCAGAAAAACGCATGTCAAAAATGTTATATATTGATTTGCATTTTAATGAGGGAAATAAGTATTTGACCCCCTCTCAATCAGAAAGATTTCTGGCTCCCAGGTGTCTTTTATACAGGTAACGAGCTGAGATTAGGAGCACACGTTTAAAGGGAGTGCTCCTAATCTCTGTTTGTAACCTGTATAGAAGACACTCCACAGAAGCAATCAATCAATCAGATTCCAAACTCTCCACCAAGACCAAAGAGCTCTCCAAGGATGTCAGGGACAAGATTGTAGACCTACACAAGGCTGGAATGGGCTACAAGACCATCGCCAAGCAGCTTGGTGAGAAGGTGACAACAGTTGGTGCGATTATTCGCAAATGGAAGAAACACAAAATAACTGTCAATCTCCCTCGGCCTGGGGCTCCATGCAAGATCTCACCCCGTGGAGTTGCAATGATCATGAGAACGGTGAGGAATCAGCCCATAACTACACGGGAGGATCTTGTCAATGACCTCAAGGCAGCTGGGACCATAGTCACCAAGAAAACAATTGGTAACACACTACGCCGTGAAGGACTGAAATCCTGCAGCGCCCGCAAGGTCCCCCTGCTCAAGAAAGCACATATACAGGCCCGTCTGAAGTTTGCCAATGAACAACTGAATGATTCAGAGGAGAACTGGGTGAAAGTGTTGTGGTCAGATGACACCAAAATTGAGCTCTTTGCCATCAACTCAACTCGCCGTGTTTGGAGTAGGAGGAATGCTGCCTATGACCCCAAGAACACCATCCCCACCGTCAAACATGGAGGTGGAAACATTATGCTTTGGGGGTGTTTTTCTGCTAAGGGGACAGGACAACTTCACCGCATCAAAGGGACGATGGACGGGGCCATGTACCGTCAAATCTTGGGTGAGAACCTCCTTCCCTCAGCCAGGGCATTGAAAATGGGTCATGGATGGGTATTCCAGCATGACAATGACCCAAAACACACGGCCAAGGCAACAAAGGAGTGGCTCAAAAAGAAGCACAATAAGGTCCTGGAGTGGCCTAGCCAGTCTCCAGACCTTAATCCCATAGAAAATCTGTGGAGGGAGCTGAAGGTTCGAGTTGCCAAACGTCAGCCTCGAAACCTTAATGACTTGGAGAAGATCTGCAAAGAGGAGTGGGACAAAATACCTCCTGAGATGTGTGCAAACCTGGTGGCCAACTACAAGAAACGTCTGACCTCTGTGATTGCCAACAAGGGTTTTGCCACCAAGTACTAAGTCATGTTTTGTAGAGGGGTCAAATTCTTATTTCCCTCATTAAAATGCAAATCAATTTATAACATTTTTGACATGCGTTTTTCTGGATTTTTTTGTTGTTATTCTGTCTCTCACTGTTCAAATAAACCTACCATTAAAATTATAGACTGATCATGTCTTTGTCAGTGGGCAAACATACAAAATCAGCAGGGGATCAAATACTTTTTTCCCTCACTGTATACACACATATATATACACACATATATATACACTGCTCAAAAAAATAAAGGGAACACTAAAATAACACATCCTAGATCTGAATGAATGAAATAATCTTATTAAATACTTTTTTCTTTACATAGTTGAATGTGCTGACAACAAAATCACACAAAAATGATCAATGGAAATCAAATGTATCAACCCATGGAGGTCTGGATTTGGAGTCACCCTCAAAATTAAAGTGGAAAACCACACTACAGGCTGATCCAACTTTGATGTAATGTCCTTAAAACAAGTCAAAATTAGGCTCAGTAGTGTGTGTGGCCTCCACGTGCCTGTATGACCTCCCTACAACGCCTGGGCATGCTCCTGATGAGGTGGCGGATGGTCTCCTGAGGGATCTCCTCCCAGACCTGGACTAAAGCATCCGCCAACTCCTGGACAGTCTGTGGTGCAACGTGGTGTTGGTGGATGGAGCGAGACATGATGTCCCAGATGTGCTCAATTGGATTCAGGTCTGGGGAACGGGGCAGCCAGTCCATAGCATCAATGCCTTCCTCTTGCAGGAACTGCTGACACACTCCAGCCACATGAGGTCTAGCATTGTCTTGCATTAGGAGGAACCCAGGGCCAACCGCACCAGCATATGGTCTCACAAGGGGTCTGAGGATCTCATCTCGGTACCTAATGGCAGTCAGGCTACCTCTGGCGAGCACATGGAGGGCTGTGCGGCCCCCCAAAGAAATGCCACCCCACACCATGACTGACCCACCGCCAAACCGGTCATGCTGGAGGATGTTGCAGGCAACAGAACGTTCTCCACGGCGTCTCCAGACTCTGTCACGTCTGTCACATGTGCTCAGTGTGAACCTGCTCTCATCTGTGAAGAGCACAGAGCGCCAGCGGCGAATTTGCCA
Source organism: Coregonus lavaretus (assembly GCF_964263955.1). NCBI lineage: Eukaryota > Metazoa > Chordata > Actinopteri > Salmoniformes > Salmonidae > Coregonus > Coregonus lavaretus. Next base: position 25,698,887 of record NC_139997.1, read on the forward strand.
ATCTTGGTGTTCTCTGGCGAATGCCAAACGTCCTGCACGGTGTTGGGCTGTAAGCACAACCCCCACCTGTGGACGTCGGGCCCTCATACCACCCTCATGGAGTCTGTTTCTGACCGTTTGAGCAGACACATGCACATTTGTGGCCTGCTGGAGGTCATTTTTCAGGGCTCTGGCAGTGCTCCTCCTGCTCCTCCTTGCACAAAGGCGGAGGTAGCAGTCCTGCTGCTGGGTTGTTGCCCTCCTACGGCCTCTTCCACGTCTCCTGATGTACTGGCCAGTCTCCTGGTAGCACCTCCATGCTCTGGACACTACGCTGACAGACACAGCAAGCCTTCTTGCCACAGCTCGCATTGATGTGCCATCCTGGATGAGCTGCACTACCTGAGCCACTTGTGTGGGTTGTAGACTCCGTCTCATGCTACCACTAGAGTGAAAGCACCGCCAGCATTCAAAAGTGACCAAAACATCAGCCAGGAAGCATAGGAACTGAGAAGTGGTCTCTGGTCACCACCTGCAAAACCAGTCCTTTATTGGGGGTGTCTTGCTAATTGCCTATAATTGCCACCTGTTGTCTATTCCATTTGCACAACAGCATGTGAAATTTATTGTCAATCAGTGTTGCTTCCTAAGTGGACAGTTTGATTTCACAGAAGTGTGATTGACTTGGAGTTACATTGTGTTGTTTAAATGTTCCCTTTATTTTCTTTAGCAGTGTATATACACACATATACACATACACATATACATACATACACACATATATATACATACATACACACATACATATATATATATATATATATATATATATATATATATATATATATATACACACATACAGTGGGGGAAAAAAGTATTTAGTCAGCCACCAATTGTGCAAGTTCTCCCACTTAAAAAGATGAGAGAGGCCTGTAATTTTCATCATAGGTACACGTCAACTATGACAGACAAATTGAGAAAAGAAAATCCAGAAAATCACATTGTAGGATTTTTAATGAATTTATTTGCAAATTATGGTGGAAAATAAGTATTTGGTCACCTACAAACAAGCAAGATTTCTGGCTCTCACAGACCTGTAACTTCTTCTTTAAGAGGCTCCTCTGTCCTCCACTCGTTACCTGTATTAATGGCACCTGTTTGAACTTGTTATCAGTATAAAAGACACCTGTCCACAACCTCAAACAGTCACACTCCAAACTCCACTATGGCCAAGACCAAAGAGCTGTCAAAGGACACCAGCAACAAAATTGTAGACCTGCACCAGGCTGGGAAGACTGAATCTGCAATAGGTAAGCAGCTTGATTTGAAGAAATCAACTGTGGGAGCAATTATTAGGAAATGGAAGACATACAAGACCACTGATAATCTCCCTTGATCTGGGGCTCCACGCAAGATCTCACCCCGTGGGGTCAAAATGATCACAAGAATGGTGAGCAAAAATCCCAGAACCACACGGGGGGACCTAGTGAATGACCTGCAGAGAGCTGGGACCAAAGTAACAAAGCCTACCATCAGTAACACACTACGCCGCCAGGGACTCAAATCCTGCAGTGCCAGACGTGTCCCCCTGCTTAAGCCAGTACATGTCCAGGCCCGTCGGAAGTTTGCTAGAGTGCATTTGGATGATCCAGAAGAGGATTGGGAGAATGTCATATGGTCAGATGAAACCAAAATATAACTTTTTGGTAAAAACTCAACTCGTCGTGTTTGGAGGACAAAGAATGCTGAGTTGCATCCAAAGAACAACATACCTACTGTGAAGCATGGGGGTGGAAACATCATGCTTTGGGGCTGTTTTTCTGCAAAGGGACCAGGACGACTGATCCGTGTAAAGGAAAGAATGAATGGGGCCATGTATCGTGAGATTTTGAGTGAAAACCTCCTTCCATCAGCAAGGGCATTGAAGATGAAACGTGGCTGGGTCTTTCAGCATGACAATGATCCCAAACACACCGCCCAGGCAACAAAGGAGTGGCTTCGTAAGAAGCATTTCAAGGTCCTGGAGTGGCCTAGCCAGTCTCCAGATCTCAACCCCATAGAAAATCTTTGGAGGGAGTTGAAAGTCTGTGTTGCCCAGCGACAGCCCCAAAACATCACTGCTCTAGAGGAGATCTGCATGGAGGAATGAGCCAAAATACCAGCAACAGTGTGTGAAAACCTTGTGAAGACTTACAGAAAACGTTTGACCTGTGTCATTGCCAACAAAGGGTATATAACAAAGTATTGAGAAACTTTTGTTATTGACCAAATACTTATTTTCCACCATAATTTGCAAATAAATTCATTTAAAATCCTACAATGTGATTTTCTGGATTTTCTTTTCTCATTTTGTCTGTCATAGTTGACGTGTACCTATGATGAAAATTACAGGCCTCTCTCATCTTTTTAAGTGGGAGAACTTGCACAATTGGTGGCTGACTAAATACTTTTTTTCCCCACTGTACATATACACACACATATCCTTTTTTTAAATGTATTTTCCTTTGTTACTTTCAAATCCCACCACCCCTCCCCTTATTGGAGTAAACTAGTGAACAACAACGCTTAGGCCTCTACTTCCAGCTCATACATACTATATACATTTTATGGACACAGTCAATTTTACAATAATTATATTTTGTTTGTTTTTACTCCTGAACTTCCTCTACCCTCAACCTCTCCGATCATTTTCATGATGTCCATCCGGTTTGCCTCTACATGCCATTTCCCCAAACTGTGCTATTTTTTCACAAAAGTTCTCAACCCAGTATGTTTTACATGACTTATTTTGTTGTTATTAGTTGTTATTAGTCCCAACCTTCAGCTCCATTCAACCCCTCCCATCTATCTCTTAACACAATCCATATTGGATTTCTACTTGCCATATATTTTTCAACTGTACTGTGATGTTTCACAAAAGTTCTGAACCCTTCTATTATCATTGTTTCTACAGATTGTAAATTGAAAATTTTTTTTTTTGCTAAAAGTATTTTTATATTATTGATCGTTTGACTAGAAAAATGTTACGTTTTGAATCTGCCGTTGTTATGCGTATCAGTTCATAACCCATTTGCCATGGAATCGGTAAGACAATTTTCTTTAACCAATTATGGTCTTTAATGCAGGGCCGACAGACAAGTTCCTTACTTTTTCCCCCTTCCACTTTCCTCTTCCATTTTTGCGGTAATGCTACAATTATTTGGTTGTAATTTTGGGTAGAACAGACATTTCCATATGTTTCTGTTAGCTGCATAACTCCACCAGTTCTACCTATGATATCATTTACGAAGATTATACCTTTTTTATCAATGAGTATATTTGAGTTTAACCACAATATTTGTTGCATTGTTTCTGGAGGATTAAATTGAAATTGCAACCAACTTTCTATGGCTTGTTTTAGAAATAGTGATATTTGGGAGATGATTCCCATATCTTACCTTGCTTCAAAGTAGCCTAGCCAAAATTCGACCAAACGTGCAGGCAATTATTTTATAAAGAGTTGGGTTTATGATTAATCTCCTCCACCCATTGAAACCAGTTTCCTATTTCTCTCATGTTCTATTGATTTTCAAGTCAACTGTCTTTCATTGTCCAGTAGCCAAAGGCGCAATCCTAGTCATATTAGCAATCCAGGCTAGTTTTCTTTAGCTCTCCCCTCGCCAAAAAATTCGAAAGGATATTTTCATCTCTGTCTCGTGAAATAGCTTGCATGTGCAGTGTGCTTTTGACAACAGTGTTTTCCTGCTAATTGCATTATGGAACGAACATTTGCACGTAGCTTACTGCCTTGTGCGCATTGCTGCCCTTATCATGTGAATAAATAATATTTTATCAACATTCTACGCTAAACGTTCTGATCTGTTTCATGAGCCTCAGTGCTCTTTAAAAATGTTTAAGGATGTTGCCTAGGCCTGTATGAATTTGGGATCTATCATCCCACAACTGTCCCAGAGTCTGTTTGGAACAGGCTATTTCTTTCCTCACACAGAACGACAAGCTGACAAATAGAATAGGTAAACTGTTCTACTATGGGGGATAGTAGATTGACATTGACTAGTGATTTTGCTGTTCATTACTCCTCTTGTTGACTGAGGAAAAGTAAACGTGGACAGTTATTCTAACATCTTCAAATTGCGCATCACAATTTGGTAAGGACACACACGGTTGCATCCTGGAGTTGCATGTTCTGTTAAGATGAATTACCATAAACTAAATGTGATTTCTGTTATTCTGAGCAAAGTGGGTGAACGCCCTAATGAGGTTAAGCACCCAATGCATATGGGTCCGGTAAATTTCTTAAATGTCTGGTAAATTAAAATGCTGCCATTCAAATGTCCGGAGCCACATTTTCCTAACGGAAACCCTGCCAACACATTGAATTGACTTCCCTCATTCTTTCAAATCAAGTATAGGCTTTCAGGATTTGTACAGGTACACATTCCCACATAGGCCACATATACTGAATACATGTTAAACTGTAAATAACCATATCATTAAAACCCTGTAACTTACTGCCTGTAAGAAGCGGAAGGAGAGCAGCAGAGAGCGGTCGGCTCCACCCAGATCTGCGCAGTCACTGTATTCTCCCTCCTCCAGTAAATACTGCCATCCTGTGTAGTCCTCTCCAGTGTAGCCCACCCATCTGTCAAACACATAGGTCACAGGTCAAATCACAGCTAAATACTTCTACCCACACAGCTTGAATAGGAGCCTGAGTGTCAATGATACAGTGATGCTGATAACAGTATCTTAGTGGTGGATATTCCACTTGAGATACTGCCAAGGAATGCCTCTGACAAAAAGCAGTGATATCTTTATTGTTTGATTGATCGTGATGTTTGGGTTTTTTGAGATGTTACACTTGAAATGTTATCAGGCTTACCAACCCTCCCTGTTACACACCACACCAAAGCATGCACGCACACACACTTACATATGAACGCACACATACTTCCGGTTCTGCATGGATCATGTTTGCACAGGGAGGTGAGCTACAGTTGCTCTATATGACAGTACACTACAGTAGAGGCAGCATTCCAGAGTAATCACGACCAGCAGATTGTGAAACTGTTTTCAGCAGAAAGACACACGTTATAAAAACCTTAAATCAAGTATGCAGCTTGGACTCACACTCCACCAATGACCCGTAGCGACAACGCCCCCTTCAGCCCAGCCACAGCTCCCAGACTGGGGGTGTGGTTTCCCAGCTCTCTGCCCCGCCCCTGGAAGAGGGGCTGCTCGAACACCAACAGCTATAAAAAAAAAAACTATATCTCATGCACTTTTCAAATTAATTTTCTTCCATTATCATTATAATTAATCATCATCATCATCGGGAAAAGTGATGTGATTATTTAACTGCAGGGTATAGGGGTTTATGCTGTACTTTCACTATTGATAATGTCTTGCTTACCTTAGGATCCAGAGGTCTCCTCACTCGGAGTCCTCTCTGTCAGAGAGACACAGAACACAATGAAACCTAACCTTGATGAGAACAAGGCTCAGTCTTATACAGTGCCTTGCAAAAGTATTCAGACCCCTTGGATTTATTCACATTTTATTGTGTTACAGTGGAATTCAAATGGATTTAATTAACAATCTACATTTACATTTTACATTTTAGTCATTTAGCAGACGCTCTTATCCAGAGCGACTTACAGTTAAGTGAGTGCATACATTATTTGTTTCTTTTTTTTCATACTGGCCCCCCGTGGGAATCGAACCCACAACCCTGAGCTACATCCCTGCCGGCCATTCCCTCCCCTATCCTGGACGACGCTGGGCCAATTGTGCGCCGCTCCATGGGTCTACACAAAATACTCTAATGTCAAAGTGTAAGAAATGTTTTATATTTTTTAAAAGATAAATAAAACATTCTGAACTAAAATATAGTCGTTGCATAAATATTCAGCCCCTTTGTTTAGGCAAGCCTAAATTAGTTCAGGAGTAAAATGTGGCTTAACAAATCCCATAATATGGACTCACTGTGTGAAATAATAGGGGTTGACATGATTCTTGAATGACTAACCCTTCCTCTGTCCCCCATACATACAACATCTGTAAGATCCCTCAGTCAAGTATTGAATTTCAAGCACAGATTCAACTACAAAGACCAGGGAGCTTTTCAAAACCCTAATAAATAAGGGCAGTGATTGGCAGATGGGTAACAATAACAAGTCAGACATTGAATATCTCCTGAAGCATTGTCAGGTTAATAATTATGCTGTGGATTATGTATTAAACCCCCAGACACATCAAAGATACAGTTGTCCTTCTGAACTGAGATGCAGGACAGGAATGAAACTGTTCAGATATATTACCATGAGACCATTGGTGATTTTAAAACAGCTACAGAGTTAAATGGCTGTGATGGGAGAAAACTGAGGATGGATCAACAACATTGTAGTGACTTCACAATAATGACCTAAATTACAGTGAAAAGAAGAATACAAATATACAGAATACAAATATTCCAAAAGATGCAAAAACACAGCAAAGGAATACCATTTTTGGCCTAAATGCAAAGCCTTGTTTGGGGCAAATCCCACACAACACATGACTGAGTAACTGCCTCCTTATTTTCAAGTATGGTGGTGGCTGCATCATGCATGGTATGGGTATGCTTGACATCGGCAAATACTGGAGAGTTTTTCAGGCAAAATCCTAGAGGAAAAACGTCTTCAATCTGCTTTACACGAGACTGGGAGAGGAATTCATCTTTCAGCAGGACAATAACCACACAAGGCCAAATCTAGAGTGGAGTTGGTTACCAAGAAGACAGTGAATGTTCCTGAGTGGACAAGTTACAATCTGCTTGAAGATCTATGGCAAGACTTGAAAATTGCTGTCTAGCCATGATCCCAAATATCTTGACAGAGCTTGAAGACTTTTGAAAATAATAATAGGCAAATATTGCACAATACACTTACCCAAAATTAATAATTAATTAATTAATCAATTAATTAAATTAATATGCCATTTATCAGACGCTTTTATCCAAAGCGACTTACAGTCATGCGTGCATACATTTTTGTGTATGGGTGGTCCCGGGGATCGAACCCACTACCTTGGCGTTACAAGCGCCGTGCTCTACCAGCTGAGCTACAGAGGACCACAAAAGACTCACAGCTGTAATAGATGGCAGATGTGTTTCAAACATGTATTGAATTAGGGAGCTGAACACTTATGCAACCAATATATCTTACTTATTTAATGTTTATTAACCTTTAAAAAATGTTCACATTTTTCTTCCACTTTGACATAATATTTTGTAATTGGTTGTTGATCATTGCTAGATAGCCATTTTCAAGTCTTGACATAGATTTCTTCAAGACGATTTAAGTCAAAACTGTAACTAGGCCACTCAGGAACGTTCAATGTCGTCTTGGTAAGCAACTCGACTGTATATTTGTATTTGTATTTATTATGGATCCCCAAAATAAATACAAATACATGGATCCCCATTTCTCTTCCTGGGGTCCAGCAAAATTAAGGCAGTTTATACAATTATAAAAACATTACAATACATTCACAACAGATTTCACAACACATTAAGTGTGTGCCCTCAGGCCACTACTCTACTACCAGATATCTACAACACAAAATCCATGTGTACGTGTGTGTATAGTGCGTATGGTATCGTGTGTGTGTATGCATTTGTCTGTGCTTGTGTCTCTTCACAGTCCCCGCTGTTCCATAAGGTGTATTTGTATCTGTTTTTAAAAATCTGATTCTACTACTTGCATCAGTTACTTGATGTGGAATAGAGTTCCATGTAGTCATGGCTCTATGTAGTACTGTGCGCCTCCCATAGTCTGTTCTGGACTTGGGGACTGTGAAGAGACCTCTGGTGGCATGTCTTGTGGGGTATGCATGGGTGCCCGAGCTGTGTGCCAGTAGTTCAAACAGACAGCTCGGTGCATTTAACATGTCAATACCTCTCACAAATATGACATGCATATTATTAATGTTAGCTCTCTGTGTACATCCAAGGGCCAGCTGTGCTGCCCTGTTCTGAGCTAATTGCAATTTTCTTAAATCCCTCTTTGTGGCATCTGACCACACGACTGAACAGTAGTCCAGGTGCGACAAAACTAGGGCCTGTAGGACCTGCCTTGTTGATAGTGCTGTTAAGAAGGCAGAGTAGCACTTTATTATGGACAGACTTCTCCCCATTTTAGCTACTGTTGTATCAATATGTTTTGACCATGACAGTTTACAATCCAGGGTTACTCCAAGCAGTTTAGTCACCTCAACTTGCTCAAATTCCACATTATTCATTACAATATTTAATTGAGGTTTAGGTTTTAGTGAAGGATTTGTCCGAAATACAATGCCTTTATTTTTAAAAAATATTTAGGACTAACTTATTCCTTGCCACCCATTCTGAAACTAACTGCAGCTCTTTGTTAAGTGTTGCAGTCATTTCAGTCGCTGATGTGTATAGTGTTGAGTCATCCACATACATAGACACACTGGCTTTACTCAAATGTCGTTAGTAAAGATTGAAAAAAGTAAGAGGCCTAGACAGCTGCCCTGGGGAATTCCTGATTCTACCTGGAATATGTTAGAGAGGCTTCCATTAAAGAACACCCTCTGTGTTCTGTTAGACAGGTAACTCTTTATACACAAAATAGCAGGGGGTGTAAAGCCATAACACACAGTGCATTCGGAAAGTATTCAGACCCCTTGACTTTCTCCACATTTTGTTACGTTACAGCCTTATTCCCCAAAAAAATTGCATCTCATCAATCTACACACAATAACCCATAATGACAAAGCAAAAACAGTTCTTTAGAAATGTTTGCAAATGTATAACAAATAAAAACGGAAATATCACATTTACATAAGTATTCAGACCCTTCACTCCGTACTTTGTTGAAGCACCTTTGGCAGCGATTACAGCACACCTGTATTTGGGGAGTTTCTCCCATTCTTCTCTGCAGATCCTCTCATGCTCTGTCAGGTTGGATAGGGAGTGTCGCTGCACAGCTATTTTCAGGTCTCTCCAGAGATGTTCGATCGGGTTCAAGTCCGGGCTCTGGTTGTGCCACTCAAGGACATTCAGAGACTTGTACCGATGCCACTCCTGCATTGTCTTGGCTGTGTGCTTAGGGTCGTTGTCCTGTTGGAAGGTGAACTTTCGTCCCAGTCTGAGGTCCTGAGCGCTCTGGAGCAGGTTATCAAGGAATTTTGAGTCTCATAGCAAAGGGTCTGAATACTTATGTAAATAAGGTATCAAAATATATATTTTATTTATTTTGTATAAATTTGCAAAGAAATCTAAAAACATGTTTTGGATTTATCATTATGAGCTATTGTGTGTAGATTGATGAGGAAAAAAAACAATTTAATCCATTTTAGAATAAGGCTGTAACGTAACAAAATGGTGAAAAAGTCAAGGGGTCTAAATACTTCCCGAATGCACTGTGTCTTCCAACGCCCCTGGGATAATGTACATTTGCTGAAGCATTTAGACAACTCAGCGACACAATGGTAGGGATTAACTGAGCTTGGCTTGGGTCATTGATAAGTCATTGTCTCAACGCAGCCTTATAATGCTGTGAAACAATCCAGGAACCCAAATGATTTGGGTGGATCCCATCCTCCTTATAAAACGAGCTTTGTTTCCAGAAGATAGTCAATAAATGTTACACCCACAGAGCTGCAATAGTCTCATAGCCAGTTATAGAGGGCTAAAAGTCTGCTGAAACATTCAATGCCACGATTTAGGGAGAGAGAGGGCCATTATGGAGCGTTTGTTGGTGTCAAGCAGTGACCCAATCAGTTCTTTAAAATCCATCTTCAAAAACTATCAAAGAGCACAAGTACAGGACATCAATAAGCTGCCCTTCATAATTTCATTGAATCCCACATGAACTATGATAGACTCAATTTCCTGATGCTTGTTTAAAATGTTTGGGAGCAGCTTATTGATGTCCTGTACTCTTGCTCTTAGATAGCACAACGTTTTTGCTCCAGGAACTGAGACATTTCTCAGCATTGAACTGCCCAACACAACGGTCGGAGAAGGGAATGGAGAAATCCGCCCATTCCTACCCCTCATACAATTCGTTGAACCTTTCACGGGTCCACGAGAATCAGTATAGCGTACGCCCGCTGCTCCCGGCAACAGGTCCAGACCTCCCACAGCAGGCAGTGCCCCGTCAGATCCAGAGAGAGGGAAAGGAGCCGAACTCGACAACGAAGCCGGTGCTGGAGACAGCGTAGTTGGAGTCAGCACCGCCGTCGCAGACACAGGCAATCCCAGCGATGAAGGCGCAGGTAGATCAGGCACCAGCGCAGTGAAACTATTCCTTATATATTTGGCCTTGTGTTTTAGGTTATTGTCCTGCTAAAAGGTGAATTTGTCTCCCAGTGTCTGTTGGAAAGCAGACTGAACCAGGTTTTCCTCTAGGATTTTGCTTGTGCTTAGCTCTATTCCGTTTCTTTTTATCCTCAAAAACTCCCTAATCCTTGCCGATGACAAGCATGCCCATAACATGATGCAGCCACCACCATGCTTGAAAATATGAAGAGTAGTACTCAGTGATGTGTTGTATTTGCTCCAAACATAACGCTTTGTATTCAGGACATAAAGTTAATTTCTTTGCCACATTTTTTGCAGTTTTAGATTAGTGCCTTACTGCAAACAGGGTTCAATGTTTTGGAATATATGATCCATCCTCAGTTTTCTTCTATCAAAGCCATTAAACTCTGTAACTGTTTTAAAGTCACCATTGTCCTCATGGTGAAATCCCTGAGCGGTTGCCTTCCTCTCCAGCAACTAAAGTTAGGAAGGATGCCAGTATCTTTGTAGTGACTGGGCATATTGATACACCATCCAAAGTGTAATTAATAACTTCACCATGCTCAAAGGGATATTCAATGTCTGCCTTTTTTTTTTACCCTTCTACTAATAGGTGCCCTTCTTTGCGAGGAAAACCTCCCTAGTCTTTGTGGTTGAATCTGTGTTTGAAATTCACTGCTCGACTGAGGGACATGACAGATAATTGTATGTGTGCGGTACAGAGATGAGGTAGTCTTTAAAAAATCAATTTTAAACACTAGTCCATGCAATTTATTATGTGACTTTTTAAGCAGAATTTTACTCCTGAACTTATTTAGGCTTGTCATACTTATTGAATACTTCTTGACTCAAGACATTTCAGCTTTTCATTTTTAATTAATTTGTTTTTTTAAATCACTGACATTATGGGGTATTGTGTGTAGGCCAGTGACACAAAATATCAATTTAATCCATTTTAAATTCAGGCTGTAACACACATTTTTATTGGAAAAAGTTAAGGGGTGTGAATACTTTCTGAAGGCACTGTATATTTCTGAGAGATGTTGAAACATAGCCTATTACATTGAAGAAATCCTATGGGCAAATTCTACCCGGCTAAAACGATGGGCCAATTCCAATGTCAAAATCAAATATAAATTCCTTTCCTGCGTGGATAGCATTGAAATGGAATTGAGCCCAACCCCGACCACAGCCAAGCAGTGTCAGCCACCTCGGAGTGATGTCACCTTGGTGAAACCTTACCATTCTGAGGGGTCTCAGTGACCTCACAGCGGTGACCTGGGGATGACCTGCGCCAGATGTTGGGGAGCCACCTGCTTCCATAACTGCATAGTTCCCATGGAAACCAGGGTTGTCATAGGCAAGCCAACTAAGGTGGAAAAACAAGATCAAGGCATTATAATCTAATCTCTCTTGTTTGCTATTCAGATGCTTTTGCTACAAGCATCTGGTGTATTTGACATTGTTTTCAAGTTACAGGTAAACATTATCAATTTATGTCAGTGGAGGCTCCTCAGAGGAGGAAGGGGAGGACCATCCTACTCAGTGTATTTCAGAAACATTTTAAATAATGAAACATTAAAAAAGTTATCCTTTTTAGATAAAATTATACTAAATATATTCATGTCACCAAATACCTGATTAAAACACAATGTTTTTCAATGAAGGTCAACAGTAGTCTCAACAACACATTCTAGGCTAGCACCATTGTGTAGCCAGAGGACAGCCATTTCCCCTCCTCCTCTGGCTACATTGACTTCAATACAAAACCTAGGAGTCTTGTAGGCCTTACCCCCTTCCATAGCCCTACATGGTAATTATGACCACTTCCGGAGGACGTCCTCCAACCAATCATAGCTTTTGCAATATGAACTGACATGTTGCCCATCCAGTCATAGGATTAGGATCAGAGAACGAACCTAGTGTGGTGTATTGGGGTTGTGCCACAGAGCATTTTGGGGTTTCTATGTGTTGAGAAGCTTGGTGAGTTGGTGACATATTGGATAGAGATTGAGAGTGAAGCATTAGTTGAGCATAGTTGAGCATTTTTAGGATATCATTCAATTAAAATTAGTTTATTCAAACTACAGGAGACGGAGGAGGTAGATTATATATTGTTTTATTGGTTTTAGAACTTTATTTTTGTGTGGAGTTAGCAAGGCAAATTGAAATAAATTGCACTAACTTAGGTATCAAGTAGCTAGCTACCAGAGTGCAGTTTTCTCCGCCAGAATGGCTAGCTAATGCTAACAAAAATGTTGTGGATTTTTTGTTGAAGAACCCCTTTCATTGCCCACATCAGATTCAAGCTGTAATGGACGAACGTCTGCATATTCAAATTGTGCAACAACAACAAGAAGGTAAGAAGAAACAGGGTCACAAGCAGCTTATCGGCAAGAGTTGGCTTTTACTTAAGGGCACGATGAGCAGGAAAGTTCAGATAACAAGGGCAACTACAAGGAGCTTGCAGAGATAATTGCACATTACGATGCTTTACTTGCTGAGCATATGGAACTTCCTCATGTCTTCTCTGGGATGTCGAAATCAATTCAGAATGATTTGATTGCTTCCATCGCATCATCCAATAAAAGTGAGATTAAAAAGCGAGCTTGACTCCGGACAGACACAAATAAAAACTAATTACATAAATGTTGCAGCAGCCTAGGCTACACCTAAACATTAGAAATCTGACATGCTGTATGGGATGAAAACCAGATGATTTTTCAGTCTGATCAACTGTAGGCTACTAATATAGCAGCTGCATACAGCCTATGCACCCTGTCCATCTGGTAAGGGTAAACTAATTGGTAACGTTAAGTATTTATAGTCCATTTGTGTGTCAGGAGAAAATGTGAATGTGATCAAATTTGGTTTATATTCAAACTTGGGCTGGCTAGGCTGCCTATACCTTTTCAATCCAAAATGATTAACTGGAATTAATCAATCAACATAATAGTGATGACATAGACTGTGAGTAAATGTTTAATTAGGCCTACAATATGATGTACTGTTTTATATTTTGTTTTATATGTAATGTAAGTGTTTTAATATGTTTGGACCCCAGGAAGAGCTAATGGGGATCCCTAATAAATACAAATACAGTTGCATAGGCCTGCATGATGCAAACATGCATTAAGCAAGCTCAGCCCTGTGAGTTCTATTGTCCATCCATGTTGTCTCTCTGTCTGGGTAGAGGAAACCCCCCTATTAGTCTAGTCTAAATGTATAAGGTTGCTGCAGTTTGACAGGGTTCTCATCCTCCCCAGGGCCAGGAGTTTTTTTACAGGAGTTTTTTTAAACTATGTGATCTGATTCGAAAAACTGGTCCCATCATAGCCCGTATAAAACCTTTTTAATCACTGTCATACCCTATAGGGTCTGGAGTTTTCCTGGTTAGTTTACCAGATAAGGAAAAACTCCAGATCCAAGGGGGAAAACATTTCCCCACCACTCTGGGACCTATGGTGCCACCAGTCTGCTCGCAGTTGTCAGTTATCGTCAGGTATGTGGATGATCAGAGCTTTATTCAGAAACGTTTCTTGGGCTACTTTGATGTGTCAAGTGGGAGAAATTCGCAGTCTGTGTTCAACTTTGTGAATTCTGAGATGTCGGAGTTTAACTTCATGGAGAAACTTGTTGCCCAAACCTATGATGGCGCTGCTGTAACAGAATGTATCTGCTATTTATATTTACAAGTCCTTTCCTGTTCCTGATTAAGAGGTGATGACCTCTCCACTCCACTACCATTGTCAACTCTCTCCTGACATTAACTGAAGCCATGTTTCATGTGCCCTCTCATCCACTGGCACAGTGAATGTTTCCTCTTCAAGCACTGTGAGTAGACCTGTCAATTTTTTGTCATTATTGTATGTAGAGTCAATCACATACACAAACACAATCATATTATTACACATCAATGATTATACTCCTTGCTTGGACAAACAAATTCTTAGCTCTTTTGTCTAACTGTGTAGTGTGTTGTGTTATTGTTTTTTGTCTTCCCAGTCAAATCATGTCCTGCCCTCAGTGGAAGAGTTGAGCTTTTCTCCAACACCATCCATCCATGATGGTCCTGCACTGAAGCCTATGAACACCTCAACCCCTGTCCTGCACTGAAGTCAAGCCTCTGAACACCTTAACTCATTACATTTACATTTACGTCATTTAGCAGACGCTCTTATCCAGAGCGACTTACAGTTAGTGCATACATTATTATTTGTAATTTTCATACCCCATGGGAATCGAACCCACAACCCTGGCGTTGCAAACGCCATGCTCTACCAACTGAGCTACCTCCCTGCTACAGCAGAGCCTGGATTCGAACCAGGATCTCTAGTGGCACAGCTAGCACTGCGATGCAGTGCCTTAGACCACTGCGCCACTCGGGAGACACAACTCATGCCTCATACCCTCATTCAATCACTGCTGTGATCCCTTCCCAACACTCTAAGTAGCCCTCTCACTCCCATTCCCCATTATATTGTACTATAAATGTCTTTATTAAATGCTTTAGGTTAAAATAATTAGTCCGACGGTTTTTTAAACACGGTTTGTTGTCTCCATGCGGTCCGCGCCTATGTGGGTCTCCCATCCTCCTCAATGTTCAAAGTCACCAGCCTCTACTGATTTATGTGGCATCGCATTTATGGAGGCTTCTAAGTTCATTGCTTAATGCATGAACTGTATGAATGCATGATCAAAAACCAATACTTGGGATATACACTGAGTATACAAAACATTAAGAACACATGCTCTTTCCATGACATAGACTGACCAGGTGAATCCAGGTGAAAGCTATGATCCCTTATTGATGTCACTTGTTAAATCCATTTCAATCAGTATTTATGAAGGGGAGGATACAAGTTAAATAATTATTTTTAAGCCTTGAGACAATTGAGACATGAATTGTGTATGTGTGCCATTCAGAGGGTGAATGGGCAAGACAAAAGATTTAAGTGCCTTTGAACGGGGTATGGTAGTAGGTGCCAGGCGCACCGGTTTGTGTCAAGAACTGCACCGCTGCTGGGTTTTTCATGCTCAACAGTTTCCCGTGAATATCAACAATGGTCCACGACCCAAAGGACATCCAGCTAACTTCACACAACTGTGGGAAGCATTGGAGTGAACATGGGCCAGCATCCCTGTGGAACGCTTTCGACACCTTGTAGAGTCCGTGCCCCGACGAATTGAGGCTGTTCTGAGGGCAAAATGGGGGGGGTTGCAACTCATTATTAGGAAGGTGTTCCTAATGTTTGGTATACTCAGTGTATATTGAGAACTCTCACACTGTATATACAGTGCATTCGGAAAGTATTCAGACCCCTCCATTTTTCCACATTTTGTTACGTTACAGCCTTATTTTAAAATGGATGAAATAATATTTTTCCCCTCATCAATCTACACACAATACCCCATAATGACAAGGCGAAAACAGGTTTTTAGAAATGTTTGCACATTTATTAAAAGTAAAAAAACAGAAATAGTTTATTTACATACGTTTTCAGACCCTTTGCTATGAGACTTAAAATTGAGCTCAGGTGCATCCTGTTTCCATTGATCATCCTTGAGATGTTTCTACAACTTGATTGGAGTTCACTTTTGGTAAATTCAAATGATTGGACATGATTTGGAAAGGCACACCCCTGTCTATATAAGGTCCTATTTAAGCAAAAACCAAGCCATGAGGTCGAAGGAATTGTCCGTAGAGCTACGAGACAGGATTGTGTCGAGGCACAGATCTGGGGAAGGGTACCAAAACATTTCTGCAGCATTGAAGGTCCCCAAGAACACAGTGGCCCCCATCATTCTTAAATGGAATAAGTTTGGAACCACCAAGACTCTTCCTAGAGCTGGCCGCCTGGCCAAACTGAGCAATCGGGGGAGAAGGGCCTTGGTCAGGGAGGTGACCAAGAACCCGATGGTCACTCTGACAGAGCTCCAGAGTTCCTCTGTGGAAATGGGAGAACCTTCCAGAAGGACAACCATCTTTGCAGCACTCCACCAATCAGGCCTTTATGGTAGAGTGGCCAGACAGAAGCCACTCCTCAGTAAAAGGCACATGACAGCCTGCTTGGAGTTTGCCAAAAGGCACCTAAAGGACTCAGACCATGAGGAACAAGATCCTCTGGTCTGATGAAACCAAGATTGAACTCTTTGGCCTGAATGCCAAGCGTCACTTCTGGAGGAAACCAGGCACCGCTCATCACCTGGCCAATACCATCCCTACGGTGAAGCATGGTGGTGGCAGCATCATGCTGTGGGGATGGTTTTCAACACCAGGGACTGGGAGATTAGTCGGGATCGAGGGAAAGATGAATGGGGAAAGTACAGACAGATCCTTGATGAAAACCTGCTCCAGAGCGCTCAGGACCTCAGACTGGGGCGAAGGTTCACCTTCCAACATGACAACAACTCTAAGCACACAGCAAAGACAACGCAGGAGTGGCTTCATGACAAGTCTCTGAATGTCCTTGAGTGGCCCAGCCAGAGCCCGGACTTGAACCCGATCGAACATCTGTGGAGAGACCTGAAAATAGCTGCGCAGCGACGCTCCCCATCCAACTTGACAGAGCTTGAGAGGATCTGCAGAGAAAAATGGGAGAACCTCCCCAAATACAGGTGTGCCAGGCTTGTAGCATCTTACCCAAGAAGACTCAAGGCTGTAATCGCTGCCAAAGGTGCTTCAACAAAGTACTGATTAAAGGGTCTGAATACTTATGTAAATGTGATATTTCCATTTTGTATTTGTAATACATGTGCAAAAACCTGTTTTTGCTTTGTCATTATGGGGTATTGTGTGTAGATTGATGAGGGGAAAAAACAATTTCATGCATTTTAGAATAAGGCTGTAACGTAACAAAATGTGGAAAAAGTCAAGAGGTCTGAATACTTTCCGAATGCACTGTATACAGTACATTTTCACTCTTCTTTTTTTTGGAAGATGCTTCATTATTTGCCAGGAAAACTATAAAAAAAGAGTACATTTTACATTTACATTTTAGTCATTTAGCAGACGCTCTTATCCAGAGCGACTTACAGGAGCAATTAGGGTTAAGTGCCTTGCTTAAGGGCACATTGACAGATTTTCCACCTAGTCGGCTCGGGGATTAGAACCAGCGACCTTTCGGTTACTGGCACAACGCTCTTACCCACTAAGCTACCTGCGAGTAATGATGAGTAGAATTCATTTTCTTATTTGCTTATTGTACCATGTTAGATTTTTTTGAAGACCTCGACATTGTTGTTGCTATTTTTTGTGTGCTTTGTGTATATGTTGTATTGTGTTACGCTGTTTTTGGTGATTGTGTGTGTGTTTTGTGTATATGTGGTATGTTGTTGTTGGTGACTGTGATATATTTAAAATAGAAAATAACATGATTGAAAGAAACAACAATACTTTGTCCAAAGTCATACAGTCAGTGTCACTAATCTCCACTACAATAGAAACCCCTTTATCTTCTCTGTGAAAGAAAAAACATTGTATTGAAAATCTGTTACTATGGAACAACTAAGATGTCTTGACCTTTTAATGTTTCATTCTGCTTCAATGCAGAAGGTGCAGTGGGTGGTAGTTGAACAATATATAACTATTTTAATGGACGCCAGACAATGTTGACAAAGACGTATAATCTTGTAAAAACTGCTAATGGCCTGGCGTAAATCCTGGCATGCTTCCAAAACATTTAATGTTTGCTGTTGTTGGTTCATCAATCTGTCAGAATTATCAGAGGCTGCTGCATCATACTATGGCAGTCAAATTCCGATCCTAAATGTGGCTTTCTTCTACCGTAAATGTGGGTGTGTTTGTGAAGTTTTACAGAGTCTTTATTGAGGAGTTACCTCAATAACTAGGCTACCTCACTACCTCCACCCTGAAGTGAGTCATGCGAAAACTTCATTTCAAAGTGTTCATTCCTGAACTGGACAGGGCGTCACTTCTACTTGTATATTAGCACCCTATTCTCTTAAACATTCCTGTAATACCCAATGTTTGTGCTTTATAAACACACCTGAAAAGAATACTTTGAGCAGGAAATTGACTTTCCTAGCAGGTGCATGCTAGCAGCTGGAGCTCAATGACTCAGCAGAGAACAATCCACCCAAATTCAGTTGAAACAATTAGACGCCGGTTGGCAAGGACACATCTCCTCAATTAGTAATTTCCCCCGTTGTTTTAGCAATGATGGCGCTTCCTATTTTAGTCTATTTAGCCTGTAGCTACTGAAGCTCTCCCTCACACAATGGCAGTGAGTTCCTCTACACAGTTACAGTTACCACTAACAGGCTAGGAATAGGATAGGGCTCCTCACCAGCCAGACTTAACAGTCAGGTTTGACAGGTGGATAGGTCCACCACGTGTTCCCAAGATGTCCACTTCCGAGTGGAGATGCTCCGTGGCTCCTCCTGGCGCTCCGATCGGAAGCAGATGAATTTCTGGAGTGCCGTCATCCTGAACGGTGAGAGACACACAACAACATTCCCTCAACATGTGGAGACATTCCTCTACACACCGCTCTATCAATCCTGCTCTATCAGGCCCCACTATAATGCCTAAGGCTGAGAGGGAAAGATAGAGGGGAAGAGAGAGTAAGAGAGAGAGAATGTCAGAGAAATAGAGGAGAGAATGAAAGGAGGAGGATTAGACAGAGAGACCCTGGCCCTCTGCCAAAGCTTCAGTGTCCTTCCAGCTGCGTGCTTTTCTGCATTTTACCCCTGTTGTATCCTTTGAGACTACAGCATGGCTACACTGTTCACTTTACAACTGGTCTCTATTCTATTTGTAACAGGGACAGGTTAGTTGAAAACGACAGAAAATCCTATTCAAGCCATGCCATTTAGATGGAGAGGATTAATTAATACAATTTATGATTGACTGAGACCGGAGGCAACTGGTAGGTCTAAATAACTGAACCATTGTCTCCCAATAGAAATGTTGGAGAGAAATCACTAATGGCACATGGCAATGTAATTTAATGGTAATAAATATACCCACCTTTACTAGTCTTCTTATGGAGCCGATGGTGATGGTGGTGGGCTTGTTCTCTGTCCCCTGGCTGACCTGCTGCTGGCCTGGTTGGTGGCTCAGTACAGTCTCCCCTTCCTCCAGCAGCACCCAGGGGCCCCGGAACCCCGGCTCCAGGTACAGCAGCCAGCTACGACACACACACACACACACTGTGTGAGCACCCACTTCGATCTTGCTCTCACACACACGCATTCACACTCTCATTCTCTCTCACCCACTAGTACAAAAAGAGACGCCAGCCACCAACTGACTGCACAGAGCACACACAAACAGAGCAGGGTCATTGCCATGGAAACCTTGGTGACAGGGCCTAGAATTCAAAGACCCCCCCCCCCTCCCTCAACCCCTACCAGTACACACACACACCCAACACAATAACTATAACAGTTGGTGATTAAAGTTACATGTCGAAGAGAAGATTACAGCACTGTGCTGACAGTAATGGAAATCAATTGGGCTCTCACAAATGTTTTTTTCTTCTGTTGAAATATTAAAAGCTGCTTACTCATGCCCCTGAACGACAGGCCCAGAGCACACAGTAGGGGGCATTGGGAAACCCAGCAGAGTCCTTCAATAGTTCAATATCCCTGCTGAGACCTGACCAGAACACTGCCTTTTATCTGGGGATAAACTTGCCAATATTGTGGATTCTGAAAATAACACGGCGTTGTGATGTATGCAGTGTAAACAACACTATTGTGTGTGTGTGTGTGTGTGTGTTTGTGTCGCCAGTAGCCCATAAACAAGTATTTTCAGGGACTTTTTCCCATGTTAATCACTGTCCCCTTCCATAAATAATCTATGTGGATGGTCAGGAACTGCTTTGAATCGGTAGCAATCTGTCTATTTTGACTCAGACAGTCAGGATTCTCCTAAAAGGCTTAGGCTGCTTTCACTGATTATACATCCACCATGAGAGACAGAGATCAATAGCTCCTGATAGGATAGGCTGCTGGGGATGAGGCCCAAGGAGGGAGGAAGCATCTCACGAGAAAATCTATTCCCTCATAATTAGCATGTAGGGGAACGTATTTGTGGCTCACACCTTCACTGATGAACTTGAACTGAATTCAAAACGTTGAATGACCAACACTCTGGGCATCCACTAGTAGTTTGCTGAGTCAGATAGTTGAAAATCTGTCAAACTTGAATAAGTCAACCTGTAAAGTAGCCCTTGTACTGCAAATCAAAACTAGTTTGGGGAAGAACTAAACGGTCCTTCACATTACTTCCTCTGTGGACCGTAGAGGGAACAATGGGACGCCAGTCGGTCGGTTAACCTAAGAAGTGGATGGGGGAGAACACAGAAGCACAACAACGCAGCTGCAACGTGATTCGCTTCCTCTCTCTCCACCACTCTTGTGGACGGGGGAGAGAGCTCCCACTCACATGGTCTGAAAGCTGCTTTGCCTTTCCCACTTTTTGTTTGGGAATGACGGTTTGGTGTAAATAATACAACAGGACTAGAGCTCTGAAAGGGGGGCTGAGCCAATGTACTAGTACACAAATGGAAGGTGGGTCCAT
The DNA here is from genome assembly GCF_964263955.1 of Coregonus lavaretus. Lineage (NCBI taxonomy): Eukaryota > Metazoa > Chordata > Actinopteri > Salmoniformes > Salmonidae > Coregonus > Coregonus lavaretus. Next base: position 25,719,724 of record NC_139997.1, read on the forward strand.
CCATTAAGCATGAGATATTGCGTAAGGCACCAAACTTTCGCTAGTGATGCCGCGCAGAGTCGAGCGAGCCTGCCTTTGCGTGAGTCGTTTGACAAAAAGCACACGGCGGCAGAACATGTTCGCAAGACTGAAGGTTTCTCGTTCTGCATCCATTAAATATGAGAGCAGTCTTACAGCATAGCGCACAGCTGCCAGACTTCTCTGTACGTAAATCTGCTTTGCCCCTGGCAGAGAGGCACAGAGACACACTGTCATGTGCATTAGTTAAACCTAGTGCAGCATGATATGAATATTAACAACTAAACTTATTGCTAGTATATATGAATACTTTTGAGCTTTTCCATCATGAAATATAAATGGAACCACCGCAGTAGTAAGATGATATGGAGCTGATAGTACATTGATGTACAGTGTTTTTCCTATATTCATTTAGCATCGGCGCACTACCGCACCAGTGCAGTGACGGCAGTGTTCGTGTGGCTTATTACGCAACCCTTATGACTAATTGTGCCGCCTCACAATGTGATTGGGGCAGAAAGCAGCTTGTGGCATCACATTAAAAGAAGGTCTGGCGAGGGTAGATTAATCAGCAGACAGGCCTATTCAATGGGAGTGAAAAGCGATAAATGACCCAATCACTGTCTGTCACCACCAGCCCAGGAGATTAACCCCCCCCCCCCCACACACACACACACAGTGGGAAGGAACATTATGGGGGCTCAGAGGAATCAATCACGATTTAAACAAAATGTTCTGATTTTGTCTCTTTTTCCATAAGAGTGCATGAGTAAGACAGGGAGGGGATGAGACATGGGTAGTAGTCCAAAGCAGAGGATGACGCTACAGAAGGGCTGGCTCATTCTGATCCAGGTGGGCTATTTTACAGGGGACTTCTACAAGTTTGACAGATTTTCAACTATCTGCTTCAACAAACTCTAGGCCTTGGTCCGTAAGAACCACTTCTGGAAGCCCAGACAGTTGGTCATTCAAAGATGTATATACAACCTCATAAAGAGCATCTTTCCTGTTTTTAGTGAGCAACCTTAAAAGAAGTCCACTTGCTCTAAAGGTCCTCTTACCATCCTCCCAGGACTCGCACCGAGGCACCCTGCAGAAACACCATCCCAGAATCCTCCTGGTCTGTGTGGATCTCCCACATCTCCCCAGAGAATGTCACACCATCATAGATGTTCATCTGAAGAAACAGAGAGGAAGTCATTAGGAAACAGTAGAAAGCAACATGTGCGCTATATTGTAAAATAGATGGTCTGACAGACGACCTCCGCAAATGATCTTTAAACAGAGTTTGATTTATTGACTCAATACAGAGGACACAAACAATAATTAAATGTCATGCTTTTTCAAAGTTTGATCATATTTGTGTTACAGCTGAACTGTGGCGGTTTGGTGTTGTTTTCATGATAAGCTGGGTGCGAGTGAACACAGTCAGGTTTCAAAAGCCAGAGGGGAAGGGTTTCCAGCATGGATCACGGTGCTGAGTGACTATGCCTGAGACCCCTAGACTTAGTTCTGATGAGGAAAAGGGAGAGAGGAGGGGGGCCTAGGACGAGAGAAGGGTGTCCTTAATCCCCCAACCAGCCCACAAGTTGCCTCAAGCAGTCATTATAAAACACTGCCTCTTCTATAATTAACACGCTGTTTTTTCATCCGTTAATCCTACCAGCCTACAAGACTCTGCCTGCTTTCATTCCAAGTCTTGATAGTTTTGCTGCTTTGCTCCCTTTGTTTCATCCTTCAAAACAAATACTTTCTCAGCACGGCTAATGGTACAGAAAAGCTTGGTTGTGTTGTTGCAAGGCAATTCCATTAGTGATTGTGTGAAACAACAATGCAGACAAAATCCCTGGCACCCAGTGCTTTGTTCACTGCCTGTGTTGTGAGCCTATAAACTTCATAATCTATGTAAAACTGCATACAAGTTGTTTGTGGGAAAAACCCATTCCTGATTTGTTTTATTTGGATGAAACAATCTACATATACAGTGCTAGACCACAGGAATATTACTGTGATTGTGCTCCAAGATCCTGACTCACTGTTTCACTGTTGTATTCAGCTTTCAAGGCTGCAGACTGCCATTGGAGGTGGTTTTTACTTGTCATTAGAGTGCTATAGACGAGATCCGCACTCCTTTGTACAGATCCTGAGAAACTACAGCCCTCATCAGCAGATGGGATAGCCTTTTACAGCAATGAATAGGCAGTTGCATAATTGAGATCTCATTTCCATTTAGTAAGAGATTAAACTAAAAAAAGAAGAGTTGCTGCCCTACTTTCTACAGCCTGAGGTATCATTAGCTAATGGAAGAGAAATGTTCTGTCCAGCTCAAAGGCAGTCTGGCATCTCCAATCTATTAAGCACAGCGATTAGGAGGCAGACTGCCTCAGAAATTAGCGTGCCAGTGAGAAAGTACTAGTCATGTAAAAGATGGAAACTCACCAGAGTAGGCCTTGGGATGACCTTTCCACAACTCCAATTTCCCCCCTAAAATTATATCAACAGGAGTCAAATATTAGCATATATTAACTTCTTAATGTCTGCATAATGAGCTTTTTATATAATATTGTTGAATAAAAATGTCAGTTGCTGTTGAACTTACCATGTCAGTTGCTGTTGATGGACACTTGTTATTACGGAGGCACGGAACGAGTTTGGCATGATGTTTACTGTTGTCATCATCAGGCTCTGGCAACACTGGCTGCGCTAATTTCAAGTACTGATACATGGGTGAATCTGCAGGCTTTTGGATTGTAATCTGAGGGGTGGACAGATTGTTCAAGTCTTCCGTTGGATCCCCTTCTCGAAGACCCATAGTGAATGGATCAGTAGGAAGTGTCAGAGAGCCTGGGCCCTCCTGCTTGCTGCTTTGGTCTCCATCCATTCCCTGGTCATCCCCCTCCTCACCCTCTGCCTGGCCCCTGTTAAAGAAGTCCCATAGGGGGCGCCGTAGAGGAGGGGTGGAGGGCTCCTCTGAGTCTGCGTCCATGTCGGAGTAGCCACTGGACTGCAGGCGCTCGCTGACCGACTGCAGCAGGGACAGGATGGACAGAGAGGAGGATGAGGCCAGCTGCTCCATCCCCACACCTCCGCTCAGACTCCTCAGCTCCTCTGTGGCTGGGGGCACCATGAGGCCCCTGTCATCCCACGACAGGCTCCCCTCCACCGCCTCCTCACCGCGGAGACTGTCCTCCTCCACGATGGGTGACAAAGAGAAAGGGTAGGCCTTGGCCCGCCGCGCTGTGGGGCTCAGCATGGGGCCTGTGTCATTGACAAACACGGCATCCGTCTCCTCTTCCTCGTCGATAATGGAGAAACCACTCGCCTCCATGTCGTGGAAGGCAAGCTGGGGGACTGGGAGGAGAGGTTCCAGGGCTGGGACTCTCCGGCCTCCTGTAGCCCCTGTAGCATGGAGCCCAGCTAGCCTGCTGCTCAGGTCCTGGTGAAACCCTGCCATAGCTGCTGCTGAACCTGCACCACCGTGTCCTGGTGTCTCTGAGTCCTGACTCTGCTGCTGCGGAGAGACATCGCAGCGATACGCTCTCACCGAGCTCCTCTGTGGCATGTCCTTGTTACCGGAGCCAGGGGCTGAATTAGACTCAAGGCCCTCTGAGGTGCTCAGGTCCGTGGGGAGTCTCCTTGAGGAAGAGGGGTCCACGCAGATGGTTCCTGTGGGTCTGCTGTCGGCCCCATCCTCCTCACCCCCAGAGTCAGAGCCACCTGAGACTACAGAGGCTAAGCAAGTCTCAACCAGGGCAAAGCTTTGATCCCCATTGACCGTAGTGTCATTCGGCCCATTGGTCTCAGTCTGAGGAACATTCAGTGTTATTTCAGGACCGCTCTCTTGGCCTTCATCATGAAGAGTTATACAGGCAATAGGCTTCAGACTTTTAGCATGTCTGACTTGAGATGGTTGTAGTAAGTTTTGCGTGTGTTTTGGTCTGACGGACATAAGGTCTGCCTCAGAATTGCCCTTAGCTTCATGTTTGGAACCTTTCCTAAGCAGATCAGGCTCAGGAAATGCTGTTTGGTTTCTGAAGGAAGTATTGTCATTCAGAGTGCTGTTGAGCTTATTAGGACTTTCAGAGTTATTTGACACAGAAACAGGACCATATTGAGCATTACCATCTTGTTTAGGACTATGTCTGTTGCTTTCGATATCATCTTTGGCTACGTGGACTGCTCCATCTCCTACCTGTGTTTCTTTAACGCCTAGCACCTCGTTATACCCATTGTCCCCTAAAGTGCCGAGCACTTGATCTTTGTTTTCATTTGATTTCCCTGAGACAGACTCATACTCATGACTCGCTCTCATTATTTGAATAATATCCCCACTGTCACCATGGATACCTGGTTTCTCGAAGGACACTCCACCGCTCAAGCGAGGCAACACATCTCCCTGGTGCTTATCGCCACTGTATTCACACGTGATAGGTTTGTTTGGCTGGGAATCCTCTTCCCCTTGCGGATGCTCATTAGCATTAGCATCCATTAGCTGTTGACCTTTGACCTGTACCTGGTGACCAGTGCCTGGAGTCCCCTCGGCACAGTGTTCTCCCTGCCTGTGGTCTGAGACACAGATGGTGGGTGCACTGGTCTCACAGGCCGGCCCAGGGCTGCTCCTGATGTCAATGTCCGAGCCTGCGATAGACTCGTACCCCGAGGAGGGGGTAGACCTGGGGCCCTCCGCCAGAGGGTTAGGGTTCAACGAGAGGGTCTGTTCTGCCGGGAAGGCTGAGGGGTGTTTGTCATCCCCCCTCTCTGAAGGCCTTACCTCCAGGAGCTTATCTGGCTCGAAGGACTGCTCCATGCCCCCCTCCTCTCGACCTACAGATAGGACCAGGTAAGTCTCCTCACTGGCCTTCTGGAGCACTTCATCCCCCTCCAACTCAGAGGATTCTATTCTCTCCTGGGCCGCTAAAGCATTCCTCAGAATGTTATCCACCATCACTTTAGACTCCAAATGAAGGGCCTCATCAAACAGATTGTCTGAAGGACCAGCATCCCCCTCATCCTCCCCTGACTCAAAGCAGTGCAGTCCAGCACCAGCGCCTGAATCCAGTACATCCCCAGAATCTGAGTGCATAGTTGCTGGCATGGGTCCCTGGCTTTTGGCCACTGATGCAAGCGAGGCGGACGGTGAAATGGGATGCGGAGCCAGCTGGCCTCCATCGACATCAGAAACACCAGCAGGCAGGTGAGTGTGCTGCGCAGTCCCCCCGGCGCCTGGCGGCTCGCTGAGCCACGCAGCAGCAGCTAATGAAGGTGACCCAGTCTGGACACAGTGTGCAGATAAGGTTTCTGTCTGCTCCATCAGCCCTGTGTCTCTGTCCCTGTGTGTGTCCTCGCTGGCCATCTCTGTATGAGTGATTCTATCCCGCGGGCTCTGCTCCCCACTATGGCTCTCACTGCCTGCTGTACTAGTCCTGGCATCAACAGAGTCCTCTGTGGGTGCGTGAGGGGGAGGGGAGCCTGTGACTGAGCCAACACCAGAGAGAAAGTCCTTGGCCTGGGCTCCTACAGTAGGCAGGCCTGCCTCCCTGGGTAAAGGGAAGGCACTTTGACTCCCAGCCCTTTCTGCTGTCTCCGTTGTTAGTGGAATGTGACTAGAGCCAAGTCCAGTTGGACCCAAAACAGCAGAATCTGTTTTGGAAGTCCAAGCTCCTCTCTCATTGGTCTCTGAGGTTGGAGCTCTAATCTGATTGGTCGATATGGTCTGAATGTCACTCTGCTTTGAAATGGTGAGTTCTAAACTGGAGGGTGTCACCCCACCCAAGGGGCTACCCTCCCCCCCGGAGGTTGAACCCCTCCCATGCAGGGCCTCATCCCCCTCTGAGATGGGGAAGTCCACCTGCACCTGGTGCCTCCGCCTCATCCTGCGTCTGTCCCTCTGGCCGCGGTACGTCCCGTATGTCACCACAGGCGGACAGGCCAGGGCCAGCCGCCGCTGATACTCGTCCACCTCCGCCTCACCTTCGCGCAATGGGCCGCTGTCTGCCGCTGCTTCGCCCTCTGTGCATCCTTCCCTGTGGCCTTCCGTCTGCGTCTCCTCCAAGGCTCTATTCATAATGCACAGAGAGACAAGGTGTATAACAATACAGACAAGGACACACATATCTCCCAGTGCTGCTTTGGGTGAGGAGAGGGGGGTTGGGTGATTCATGCATATAAGCAGTGTTGTGTAAAAGGCAGCCACTCATACAGCAGTTCAAGAACATCATCATCAAATATTTAATCAGCAGCTATTGGACAAAGATACGGCATGCCCCAGGGCAATGCATTGATCTACCAGCTTTGACACCCCCACAACCAGCACCTTTTCCGTTCCCTTCACCTCCCCCATCTTAATCCTTCAAAGGACTTGATGAGAAATCAAATAGTACAATGCTTCACAAAAGATAATAATGGTGTTCAGGGGGAAAATACATTTTTCAAGGCTTTTACCTTCCAAACACAATGGTGCTCAGTGTTTTTAATGATCCTCCCTGCCTGGAAAAACACACATCAAATAATTACAGCCATTACAATGACCTCCCCACCCTCTGTTAGTACAAAGCAGCAACTGTCCTCGGTCCTCACCCCAACCGCAACTCGCCCAGATGGTGTTCAATTGATACACTAACGCTGGCGCTTGGCATAGTTTTTTTAATTGATTGCTGCCTGTGTTGGTGTGAGAGAAGAAAACTACAGGGGAGATAAATGCAGGTATCTCCCACAAAGTAAACTAGTCATCTCATAAGGAGTGACAGTGGCTTGGATAATAAAATTGTATCTGAGATTAGGGCTGTTGCGGTGACCGTATTACAGCCACACCGGCGGTCACGAGTCATGAAGGCAGTCAAATTCCACATGACCGTTTAGTCACGGTAATTAGGCTTCTCCAAGCTCTGATGCTGCTGATGGTCATGAGTAGCCTACCAAACTTGCTAACTGCCTGGTACTCAGCACTCTATTGTCCATCTAATCACTCTGACATCAATGCAAATGTTTTCGAAAATCGAATCAAACACTTCATGAGAGCTCATGTTGCACAACATTTCTACAGGCTATGCAATTGTGGGAGAAAACAGAGGGATGGCCACTAATAAAAAGAGGAGCTGTCTATAGGCTAGGCCTACTATATTTATTTCTCAACTTTCCTAATATTAAGCACATTGCTTATATCTACAACAGGAGTATAGGCTACCTGGCTGGCATGAAAATAAACCACGGGAAAAGCGTCCTCCATTCGCTATTTAAGTGCATAGATGACATGTATTTTTCCCCACTGCTCCTGCTTCGATACAGGTGCATGATAATGGTCCATTCTAAATTAAAACAAATGTCACACATATATTACTTAGTATATGTAAATTTAAGATTAAATCAAGAACAGTGTGATGGGTGATAATATTAGCCTATCACTTGTGAATGATGCCCAGCATAAGAAACCTTTTTTCTCTCTACTTTTTCTAATCATAGTCGCACACCTCAATAAGGTTTGTATCACAACTAAAGTGGCCAAATAACTTCTTAAAATTAAGCACATTAATCTGCTTTACATGGGGTGTAGAGCCTAACTGGCATATATAAGCAGCGCGTGAGTTTCAAGTTTAATAATAATAATTATTATTATATTATTAAAAAGTTTGGTGAAGATAATTTTCACCATAAAAATGCACCTTTATAATAAAAGCATTACATGCATAATTACATTTGCGGTCACTTTTGATAATGGTGTTTTCCGCTAATGGAACAATTGCGCTTATAGCCTACTACCATGTGCACATTGCTGCGCTTATAATGGGAAGAAATAGCGTAATAGTTTATCAACATTTTAAGCTAAATGTTCTGATCTGTTGCGTCAGCCATATTGCATAAAACATTTTTTGGATGCTAGTGGTTGTGTTAATTTGGGATCTATCGCATCCCACAACTGTCCCAGACTATGTTTGGAATATGTATTTATTGCTCAGAATAGAATAGGTCAACTTTTGTACTATGGAGGATAGTAGATTGACATAGTGCTTTTGCTGTTCGTTAGGCCTACTCATCTTGTTGGCTGATGAAAAGTAAATGTGGACAGTTCTTCCAATATCTTCAATATGCACCTCGGAATTGGATAAGGACGCGCGCAGTTGCGTCCCCGATGTGTCGGTCTTAACTTGTAGCCTGTGAGAAAGACCCGATCACATGACAGAGAGCCATGTGAGTGAGAGACGCTTTGGATTGCTCAGCACACTCAGGGAGAAGGGCACAACGCAACACTCCGGGCCACAAAAGGCATGGATTTTTTTAGGGTGCATTATGGCCACAAAGGGGATGCCGCCATGAAATTCGGGGCATTATCAAGGGCTTGTCAAATTGTGAATGAGAGACTATTGGAGTGTGCAAAAAAACAAAGCAGAGCTCATGCCTTTTAAGCAACTTTTTTCAAATCATCATTAGAGTCTCATCATGCAGCCTTCCAATGTTTTACAAATCAAAACATATAGGCCAACGTTTGTAGAACAACTGAAGCTACATGAATAACTCTAAATTAAGCATATAGGAGTACCTATTTCTTTGTTTACCGCTCAACACAGAATAGCCGCGTGTGCACACTCCCTCAAATCGTTTGGAGAAAATATTTCTATTTTATTCAGCTTTGTTCAATTATAGTCTTCATATTATAAAATAATATAAAATAATGCCACGGAATTATAAGCAAATCTTGTCTGCTAAATGAACTATTGTAGCCCACAGCCATTTGGCATAGCCACATCAGGACCTAACATAAGGACAACTCTGTTCTTCTGAAATAGACTACATTTTCTTCATATCATGCTTCTTTAGACCTGTCTAAAATAAATAATGTATAGGCTATATTACATGGATGTATTATACTTTTTTAAATGGCTTGTAGGCTATGTGTGGAAGCCAGGAGATGCTAAATGTGTTTATGTTAATTCACGGTCAATTATCGTGAGACCGACAGTTATTTGCTTGACAATCACCGGCTGACGACATTTCGTGACCGCCACAGCCCTATCTGAGATGAACTATATAATCAATGTCAATCTAAATAAAGCTGGTAGCTTTTTCAAGGGGGAAAAGGACACAAAACAGCAGGCTGGTATTAGGTTTAAGAGTTCAACTTATTGGATGAGTCAGCCTGAATCATGAGGTGATGAGGTAATTTTGGTTGATTTGAGCCATGTTTTCATGGCTCAAATTATGAGGTTTACGGCCCCAAAGATCTTGTCACAATAAAGCACTTCAGTGGGTCCTTCTACAGAATGAAAAGAAGAAACCCCATTGCAACAAGTTAGAATAAACATATTATTATTTATAGATACTTATTGATAGATATTTCCTTGTAGCTCTACTCTTCACAATCAGTTCTTCTCCAGCTCAAAAAAGCCTTTGGTATAACAACATCTGATTGGATTCTCAAGAGGACTATAAATACAGTACATTGATGAGTAGCTGATTGTTTGTCTGTAGCGTTGTCTTGATGGCTGTCAAGTTTTCAGACTCCAAGGCCCCAGGGGCATCAGTGTAACGTGACAGCTCCCCACAGGATTCCGTGTACAAACTGTGGCTTTGACACATAATAGACAGGAGCACTGATAGATTACTCTTATAGGTGCTTGATTAAGCCACAAAATATGAGTCACAGTGTGTATGATGATGTGTGTGGCATGGGAGGAGTGGATACTTTAGGCCAAAAATATGACACTGTCTTTATTTGACCAACACTATATTTAATGTAAAATTCTATCATGTACGTTTACATTTCCTTTTAGAAAATGACAGTTGTAACACTTGTTAAAGGGTGTGAACCACTCAAGCTACTTGACTGCAACAACATGTTTTCCAATGACTGTGCGACTTCATATTGAAAGGATTCTGTGGTCTGTACAAAGCACTAATCAGTATCGAGAAGGGAAGCCAGGCTGGCTCATTCCTGCAACTGAGCCATGCTCACACTTCCTGCTCCCCAGCCAAATGTCTGAAACCATTCCAACCAGTGATGCTCTTCCTGCCCTGCCAGTATCTCGGACGCACAGGGACGAATCATTACAAACATTTCCCCTCTACATGCTGTGCTGTGTGAATCAGTCTGACGACAGTGTGTGTGTGTGAGCACGTAAGCACGCTCTAGTGTCAAAGGATCAAGATTCCGGTGTTTCCATGCAAAGTCTCCCCACCCTGACTTAGCACCAGTAACTGACTGGCTGCCAGGACAGCTTAGCTAGAGCCAGACGCCCCCACCCACCCACTCACACAATAACCAGGCACCCTTGCCTACACTGGACAATTATCCTGCTCTCTCTAGCTTCCTGAACACACACACAGCCTACATAATACCATGGCTCAATGACAGAACCGCCGGAACCACAAGAAACCATTGTCAAAGAATGTAGCCCTGTAAGATTTGTGCTCTACAATAAGCTACTAAATAAGCTAATAGTTAATCTCCTACGGTAACAAGACTTTCAAAGTCATGCTCAACTTTCAGAAGTCAGCTGCACTTGTGTTTTCAGTCTTGAGGCGAGGTGACACAAAACATTCATATTCAATCAAAAGTCAGCATCCATAACATGTATAGCATAGGGTAGTTGCCAGAATGAGTATGAAACATTGCAATGAAATGTTTCCCCCTCAGTTTCAGTGGTTTTCAGCTCACAAATATGGCTTACTTTATAGGAATGTTGGAATGACATACAATAGCAGCTAGATAAAGTTAACATGCATTCATGGCACAAGTATACATGGGTGTCCTTCATGGTGTGTCGTGTCTGTGGATTCAATGGTGTATGGACTGTGGTGTGAATGTCTGGAATGCTGTCTGCGGACTCGATGTTGCATGTCCTTTGGTGTGTGCGCGCACGTGTGTGTGTGTGTGTGTATGCTGTGGGTTCTCTGGTCTGCTGTGGTCTGTCTTTAGTTATCGGCCGATGGCTTATCTCAAACAGCACCACCCCCTCTGAGAAAAACAACGTCTCTTCCTCTCTCTCCCTCCCACTCGCTCCCTTTCATCTCTCATTCTATTTCTAGCTCATGGTCATTGCGTTTGTGCGATGAGGAGAATCCACTGGTGTTTGATAACTATTGGCCCAGACAGTGCTTTCCAATCCCCTATTTAATCAAATGGCGTTATTTGAGTAATTTCCTTGTTGCAATCAGATGTTTCCCTCTGCAAACCTTGCTGTTACATTTCCCTTCCTACATCCCTGCAGGACAAAATTCTACATCCTCCATTTCATTTATTTTCATTTCATTTGGTTCCCCAGCGTCAGCCCCTGCCGTCTGAGTGGCTACTCCATTCTCCTGTAGTTAATTGCTGTGCTATGAATAGAATTGTTGTTTGGCCTACTTCTTCACCCAGTGAGTGAAAAGCAGTTTCACCTTCAATGACAATTCTGCCGGTCTATCTCGTCCCTCTCGCTCACAGTTACATTTGAGTCATTTAGCAGACGCTCTTATCCAGACAGACTTACAGGTAGTGAGTGCATACATTTTCACACCTCTTTCTTTTTCTCTTCCTCCTTCCTGACCCTTATTCGGGGATGCAGGGACGGTCTGTCTAATAATTGTTTTGTGTGTGCAGCAAACTGAGTAGCATTTTTGAGTTACTTGTACAACTTTGAGCTGGGATGTCTGTCCTACAAATATTTTAGGTCAGAGACTGTATAAAATGTTTGCAATGCGCTCGATAGCATTTAGTTAGCATTTTCTATGGGATTTTACATGTACTTGTTATTATTGCTAACCTTTGGATTAAAAAGGCTCAGTAGGGTTTGAAAATGGCGTCCCTTGTGTTCAATGCCAGTATTACCAAATATCCTGGTATGGCACAAGCTCGGTATGAAGGTATGACAATCTGGACACCGCCCAAACCTAATGCTATATGCAAAACGTAGCTCAAGAGAAAGTGCAAGTGTCCCCTCTCATCATTATTGCTGCTTCAAGTTCAGTAGCCTACCTCTCCTCTCCTAGTTGGGCGTGCAAGAATATGTGTGTGTATGGTATCAATTAAATAGAGTAGGCTATTGGCCAGGGTTCCCCAACTGGGGGTCCACGGGTGGTTTTATTTGGCCCCTCAAGTTTTCTGAGCAAAAATAAATAAAATAGGTTTTTAATTTTTATTGTTGGACATACAGTACCAGTCAAAAGTTTGGACACACCTACTCATTCAAGGGTTTTTCTTTATTTTTACTATTTTCTACATTGTAGAATAATAGTGAAGACATCAAAACTATGAGACAACACATATGGAATCATGTAGTAACCAAAAAAGTGTTAAACAAATCAAAATATATTTTATATTTGAGATTCTTCAAAGTAGCCACTGTTTGCCTTGATGACAGCTTTGCACACTCTTGGCATTCTCTCAACCAGTTTCATGAGGTAGTCACCTGGAATGCATTTCAATTAACAGGTGTGCCTTCTTAAAAGTTAATTTGTGGAATTAATGCATTTGAGCCAATCAGTTGTGTTGTGACAAGGTAGGGATGGTATACAGAAGATAGCCCTATTTGGTAAAAGACCAAGGCCATATTATGTCAAGAACAGCTCAAATAAGCAAAGAGAAAATGACAGTCAATCATTACTTTAAGACATGAAGGTCAGTCAATACGGAACATTTCAAGAACTTTGAAAGTTTCTTCAAGTGCAGTCGCAAAAACCATCAAGCGCTATGATGAAACTGGCTCTCATGAGGACCGCCACAGGAAAGGAAGACCCAGAGATACCTCTGCTGCAGAGGATAAGTTCATTAGAGCTACCAGCCTCAGAAATTGCAGCCCAAATAAATGCTTCACAGAGCTCAAGTAACGGACACATCTCAACATCAACTGTTCAGAGGAGACCGCGTGAATCAGGCCTTCACGGTCAAACTGCTGCAAAGAAACCACTACTAAAGGACACCAATAAGAAGAAGAGACTTGCTTGGGCCAATAAACATGAGCAATGGACATTAGACAAGTGGAAATCTGTCCTTTGGTCTGATGAGTCCAAATTTGAAATGCTTGGTTCCAACTGCCAAGTCTTTGTGAGACGCAGAGTAGGTGAACGGATGATCTCCGCATGTGTGGTTCCCACCGTAAAGCATGGAGGAGGTGTGATGGTGTGGGGATGCTTTGCTGGTGACACTGTCTGTGATTTATTTAGAATTCAAGGCACACTTAACCAGCATGACTACCACAGCATTCTGCAGCGATACGCCATCCCATCTGGTTTGCGCTTAGTGGGACTATGTGGTCCTCTGTAGCTCAGCTGGTAGAGCACGGCGCTTGTACGCCAAGGTAGTGGGTTCGATCCCCGGGACCACCTATACACATAAATGTATGCACGCATGACTGTAAGTCGCTTTGGATAAAAGCGTCTGCTAAATGGCAAATTATTATTATATTACTATCCTTTGTTTTTCTACAGGACAATGACCCAACACACCTCCAGGCTGTGTAAGGGCTATTTGACCAAGAAGGAGAGTGATGGAGTGCTGCATCAGATGACCTGGCCTCCACAATCACCCAACGTCAACCCAATTGAGATTGTTTGGGATGAGTTGGACAGCAGAGTGAAGGAAAAGCTTTCCAGGTGAAGCTGGTTGAGAGAATGCCAAGAGTGTGCAAAGCTGTCATCAAGGCTACTTTGAAGAATCTAAAATCTAAAATATATTTTGATTTGTTAAACACTCTTTTGGTTACTACATGATTCCATATGTGTTATTTCATAGTTTTGATGTCTTCACTATTATTCTACAATGTAGAAAATAGTAAAAATAAAGAAAAATCCTTGAATGAGTAGGTGTGTCCAAACTTTTGACTGGTACTGTAAAAAACTATAAAAACACCAGGAAATCAGCTCCAAGTGATTTTAATTTGGGAAATCTGTTCCTAAGTATTTCCAAGCATATTAAAGAGACACGTGATCATATACAAATGTAAGCAAGGTTTGACATTTTTACATTTTAGTAAAATATTTTATCTGTTTGGGCTTCTTGCAGTCAATTATTTGTAAATATGTTTCGGCCCCCCGACCATCCGCTCAAGGAAGAAAATCGGCCCGCAGCTGAATGTAGTTGATGATCCCTGCTCTAGGCTATACATGGGCGGAGAAGTACGGGGCAGTTATCTTTCCAAGGAAATTACATTCCTAGATATGATTAGGCTATAGTTTACTACATTGCCTTGAAATAAATATTGATCTCCCATATTTGCCTCTGTCTGAAAATCGTCCTGCTCCTAAAAGTTAGACTATATGCAAAACGTAGCTCAAGAGAAAGTACAAGTGTCTTCTCTCGCTCCAACTCTGCTCTCTTCAAACTAAGTCTAGCCTATTGGCTGATATAGCCCAGTAATACCGAGAGCCTAATATAAAAATGGGCCACGTGAGAATCTCTGGTAACATATTTAACATATTTCTTAGGTTATTTTTGCGCATTTTGATATTGCCTATAGGGCGCAAAATTGCTGGGACCATGGCTGCCAAGTGAGCTACGTCACATACACCTAAAATAACATTTGCGGGACTGCGGTCAGGTTCGGGACATGTTCTTGCAGGAGCGGGTGGGAGACACGGACAAAAAGCCAGCGGGAGCGGGTGGGCAGTATGAAGAAATCAGTCCCGTGCAGACCTCCTCATCGGTTTATCAGCTGCACATGCAGAAACTAGAGCTGATGGGGTAACTTACGAAGATAGTGGGAATGTATTTATTGACATCAACAGAGTTGCAACTGATATTAAGAAAATAAACGGATAATTTGTTGATAGTGAGCATCTACAGATCATCTAGGGAGTATCCAAATGAAGTGGGTCTCACTCAGGCAGCCAAATGTCCTGACTCCACAGCTTGTTTGTTAGTTTGCATTTCAAATGTCTGTTTTCTCCTCATGACTCTCGCATTCCTCTGTGATTTTCCCTCATTCTCCCCCAGCACACTACTTCTCTTCTTCACTCCACTTCCCACACTCCCTCTCTTCTGCAGAGGTCATGGTGTCTTTCGGCTTATTCCTTCCTGTCAGAGTCTGACTATTGCTTTCCTCTCTTGTTCCATAACAGGGGGCAGAACCGAACAGAACTGCCTGTGGACCGCAGGGCCTCTGTTTCTCACTGTCTCCCATTACACACCATCTGCGGAGTATACACTATCTCAGACCATCCATCTGCCTTGCTGTCCATCCATATTGAAATCAACAGGCTAATGCATTTCAATGGGCACCTAATGCCTGGATTTGTTCAATATGTGATAAGCCGTCACTTTCACACATACTGTAAACTGCAGTGGTTGGCGGTATAGTTTTGCATACCTAATATCGTTTGATAATGAGATTAGGGGCCATGTGTGGGTGTGGGTGTGTGTGTGTGTCAGGACTTCCGTTAGAAAATGTGGAAATGGACAATGTGACCAGGAAGATTTAAATTTTCCCGGCCATTTAAGAACTATACCGGACCCATATGCATTGGGTGCATAACCCATTAGGGCGTCCACCCACAGTGCTCAGAATGACAGAAATCACATTTAGATTATGGTAATTCATCTTCACAGAACATGCACCTCCTGTAATGAAGCAGCCAATAAAATGTCATTTTAAAACATGTGAGTGGTATATGACAGATGAAAATATCCTTAGAAACTTAGGAAGAGGATGAATCTAAAGATGCAACAACTAGGATGGGTTGCTAATCAAATCAAATGTTATTTGTCACATGCGCCGAATACAACCTTCCCGTGAAATGCTTACTTACAAGCCCTTAACCAACAATGCAGTTTTAAGAAAATAGAGTTAAGAAAATATTTACTAAATAAACTAAAGTAAAAAATTATATATATGAAAAAAAGTTACAATAAAATAACAATAATGAGGCTATATACAGGGAGTACCAGTACAGAGTCAATGTGCGAGGGTACAGGTTAGTCGAGGTAATTTGTACATATAGGTAGGGGTAAAGTGACTATGCATAGATAATAAACAGCGAGTTGAGGCTGTCAGTGAAAAGCATCTAAAATATGTGTGAAGATAATGTGTCGAGTATAATTTAAAATGTTGAGACAAGAAAAAGGGGAGGGGTGGGTGGCGAAAATCGCCTAATGGCGCATCTCTCTCCAAAATGCATGCGCTCAGCTTTCTCCCACCAATTCTTGCGCATTCATTGTTTCATTGTGTGAATTGTTTGCCCTTTGATTGATTCTTTGTATCAATTCCCCATTACATATGTCACCAGTAGTAAATGTACCGTTAATCCCTGTCATTTGGTTACATTAATTTCTGTTAATGAATTGTATTACTAATTAGGCCAACAGTCATTTACCGTTCTCATTCTGAGTGGAAACGTTGTTTGGAGAGTTCACAACCTGCTACACTTGTGAGAAACAAGTTTTGGTTTATTTCATAACCATCATTTACGAGTTGTCATAAAAATATAAATACAAAATGCAAGCAAGAAATAAAAGCAAGGTCATAAAAAACAAACACATTCATCAGTAAAAAGGTCCTCAATCAGCTTTCTGAATTGCCCTAGAGCAGGGTTCAACAACTAGATTTAGCCGCGGGCCATTTTTTCTTGAGCGGATGGTCGGGCTGGAACATAATTACAATTAATTTGTAGACTGCAAATTGGGGGGCCAAATAAAAACAACCTGCGGGCCAAATTCGGCCGCCAGTTGGGGAACCCTGCCCTAGAGGCACCAGAACATCAAATTTAAGAACATTTCGAAGATTCCTGCACCTTATGGGTGGAACAAAACTAAAAGCTGATTTACCTAAATCAGTAGAGACAAAAGGAATTTCCATAGTTAGCCATCCCTGAAACCGGGTGTGGTAACTCATATGTCTAAAGTTTAGTAATGATGTTTGGTACGGTGGGACTTTTTGTAAAAGGGCTGTATTAATGAAAACATACCAATGTATCAACCTAAGTGACATCAAAGAGGGCCAACCAATTTTCTGGTAGAGAATGCAGTGATTAGTACAAAAATTGTTGCCCATAATAAAGCGCAGATGATAAACTACATCTAACGGCTTTAATGAAGTGGCAGTTGCGTTCATATAGATGATGTTGCCATAGTCTAGGACCGATAGGAACATCAACTGAATAATCTGCTTTCTACTATTTAGCGAGAAGCAGGACCTATTTCTATAGAAGAATCCCATTTTATTTCTCAGCTTCATAACTAATATGGACACCATCCAAAGTACATATGCTTACAGTGGGGGAAAAAAGTATTTAGTCAGCCACCAATTGTGCAAGTTCTCCCACTTAAAAAGATGAGAGGCCTGTAATTTTCATCATAGGTACACGTCAACTATGACAGACAAATTGAGGAAAAAAAATCCAGAAAATCACATTGTAGGATTTTTAATGAATTTATTTGCAAAAGATGGTGGAAAATAAGTATTTGGTCACCTATAAACAAGCAAGATTTCTGGCTCTCACAGACCTGTAACTTCTTCTTTAAGAGGCTCCTCTGTCCTCCACTCTTTACCTGTATTAATGGCACCTGTTTGAACTTGTTATCAGTATAAAAGACACCTGTCCACAACCTCAAACAGTCACACTCCAAACTCCACTATGGCCAAGACCAAAGAGCTGTGAAAGGACACCAGAAACAAAATTGTAGACCTGCACCAGGCTGGGAAGACTGAATCTGCAATAGGTAAGCAGCTTGGTTTGAATAAATCAACTGTGGGAGCAATTATTAGGAAATGGAAGACATACAAGACCACTGATAATCTCCCTCG
The DNA here is from genome assembly GCF_964263955.1 of Coregonus lavaretus. Taxonomy (NCBI): domain Eukaryota; kingdom Metazoa; phylum Chordata; class Actinopteri; order Salmoniformes; family Salmonidae; genus Coregonus; species Coregonus lavaretus. The sequence continues at coordinate 25,737,450 of NC_139997.1, forward strand.
ATCTGGGGCGCCATGCAAGATCTCACCCCGTGGGGTCAAAATGATCACAAGAACGGTGAGCAAAAATCCCAGAACCACACGGGGGGACCTAGTGAATGACCTGCAGAGAGCTGGGACCAAAGTAACAAAGCCTACCATCAGTAACACACTACGCCGCCAGGGACTCAAATCATGCAGTGCCAGACGTGTCCCCCTGCTTAAGCCAGTACATATCCAGGCCCGTCTGAAGTTTGCTAGAGTGCATTTGAATGATCCAGAAGAGGATTGGGAGAATGTCATATGGTCAGATGAAACCAAAATATAACTTTTTGGTAAAAACTCAACTCTTCGTGTTTGGAGGACAAAGAATGCTGAGTTACATCCAAAGAACACCATACCTACTGTGAAGCATGGGGGTGGAAACATCATGCTTTGGGGCTGTTTTTCTGCAAAGGGACCAGGACGACTGATCCGTGTAAAGGAAAGAATGAATGGGGCCATGTATCATGAGATTTTGAGTGAAAACCTCCTTCCATCAGCAAGGGCATTGAAGATGAAACGTGGCTGGGTCTTTCAGCATGACAATGATCCCAAACACACCGCCCGGGCAACGAAGGAGTGGCTTCGTAATAAGCATTTCAAGGTCCTGGAGTGGCCTAGCCAGTCTCCACATCTCAACCCCATAGAAAATCTTTGGAGGGAGTTGAAAGTCCGTGTTGCCCAGCGACAGCCCCAAAACATCACTGCTCTAGAGGAGATCTGCATGGAGGAATGGGCCAAAATACCAGCAACAGTGTGTGAAAACCTTGTGACCACTTACAGAAAATGTTTGACCTGTGTCATTGCCAACAAAGGGTATATAACAAAGTATTGAGAAACTTTTGTTATTGACCAAATACTTATTTTCCACCATAATTTGCAAATAAATTAATTAAAAATCCTACAATGTGATTTTCTGGATTTTTTTTCCTCATTTTGTCTGTCATAGTTGACATGTACCTATGATGAAAATTACAGGCCTCTCTCATCTTTTTAAGTGGTAGAACTTGCACAATTGGTGGCTGACTAAATACTTTTTTTCCCCACTGTAAATCATTAGACTTATTTTTATGCGCTCTAGAGAAGAACATATACTTTGTTTTACCTGCATTCAGTACTAATTTCAGATCAATAAAGTATTTCTGTAATACAATGAAGGCAGACTGTAGTTCAGATAGAGTCTGGTTAACCGTGGAGGCAATAGCATACACAACAGTATCATTGGCATACAAGTGCAGGTTACAATTTTTTTTTTACATTGTTAATGTAAACAGTAAAAAGTACAGGACCCAAAATCAACCCCTGCGGGACACCTTTCGTAATATCCAGGAAACCTGATTTAACACCATCAGTAGATATAAATTGAATTCTATCTGTCAAGTAATTTTTAAACCAGTTACATGCAGCCTGGTCTAGGCCAATTGAGGAAAGCCTCTGAATTAGCAGTGAGTGATCAACAATACCGAAAGCCCTTGACAGGTCAATGAAGAGGGCAGCACAATGTTACCTTTTATCTATACGGTTAACCACATCATTTATAACTAGAGATGCAGCAGAGATAGTGCTATGACCTGGTCTAAAACCTGACTGATGTACATTTAGAATACATTTCAATGATAAGAAAATGTATCAAAGATTCTAATATTTTAGCTAGGCAAGAAAGTTTAGAAATATGCCGATAATTATTTAGGTCACAAGGGTCACCTTTGTGAAGAGGGAGTACATGGGTCACCTTCCAAACCTTGGGGCTAGTACCAGATATAATCGTCAGTGTTAAAAACATGGGTTAATGATTCAGCAATCAGGGGGGCAGAGAGCTGCAGCAAAACTGGATCAAGCATATCAGCTCCAGTGGATTTTTATTTACATCAATCTTAAGCAAGGCATCTAGCACGTCACAGATAGTAATTTGTTGAAATGAAAACAAAGATTCACTAGAAGTTGACTGTTAAATGTTTCATTGTCTTTTGTTTGCTCCATGTAAGCAATGAGCATGGGTCTGGTTTATGTTGAGGGAGTGTGCGCGCCTGAGCACGCATTGAAGTAGCCTACCTGGCCTGCTGCGCACAAAAGTAGGAAAGTGGCCATTTGGGGATGTTTAATTTCTGATTGTCTTAACTCACCATGTCCACCACTAATAAGCTGAGCTTCTCAGTCATTTTTCTTCACCTCACACAGTAAGTAAACAAAGTTAGTTTTTTAACATCCATTGTGAATGATAGCCTAATAGTTCCTCACAGTAGGCCTATTTGAAAAATCTTTCCAACAATCCCCCCCCCCCGACAATCACCAAGCCTTGGTGTGAAAGAGCAAAATATAATCATCTGATGATCCCATATATCCAGTGGAAACATCATAAAATACCTTTCCCCTTGCGCAAAAACAGCTCTCTGTTCTGAGCTCACTGGTGTGGTAAACTCTGAGGGCTTGGAATAGGCTAGTTGATAAAATCTTCCAAGTTCGCTAGAGACAGCTTCGGGCGGATCCAGTTGGTTGATTTTATACAATGTTGCACTTCACTAGCGATAGCTCAAGTCATGACAGATAGACAGGGAGGCAGACCGGCTGAGTAGAGAGATGAATGTGATTGAATTTTCATCAGTATATTTTCTAGTGTTTTTATTTGTAGGCTTTATGTAATTTTACTTAGTTGACAATTAATTAATATTAATTAATATGCCATTTAGCAGACGCTTTTATCCAAAGTGACTTACAGTCATGCGTGCATACATTTTTGTGTATGGGTGGTCCCGGGGATCGAACCCACTACCTTGGCGTTACAAGCGCCGTGCTCTACCAGCTGAGCTACAGAGGACCACAATGGAAGTTATAGGCTAACGGCTGCATTGGCCATCTCTGAGTTCCATGCGCTCATTTAGGCTATTTAGCCGCCAATTATCACAGTGTAGCAATGTGTCCATATGGCAGAGGCTGCTGCTCTCTCAGTTGAATTTAAATGTTTATATTTGTATCATTTTAATAAAGATATTTTATAATTAACCACCTGACAATGATACATTTTTTGGGGGGGCCAAAAGCCGGCAATTACCAGCTAATGGAAACCCTGGTGTGTGTGTGTGTGTGTGTGGTGCATAGTCATGGTCACCTCTCAGTGCTGATACACACGTCCACATCAGTGTAATCTGAGCTGATGGGCAGAGGGTAGAGATGCACCACAGGGCCATGACTGGTCCAGGGACAACTCTGTCTGTCCACCTTTGTGCCAACCTAAATAACCACATGCTAAAACCCCTAACAGGCCCTGAAAACAGCATTTAAGGGGAACATTTCAAGTCCAACATAATCTGTAAAGTTACTCCAAACTCCACCTCAGAGAAACCGAACATCACTACCTCAACACTCCCCAGCTCTTGCTGCGGTCCGGTATATTTGGAGATATGGGAGGCATCACTCCTGGCTGATATTGGCACGGACAGGGTGTTAAAACAGCCAAGAGGCCACAGACAGGGACTAGGGAGAGAGAGGGTGCTAGACACCCCAGCCCCACACTGCCACAGCTGTTCATCTAAGACCCAGCTACCAATGTGAGCAAAACACACACATGTACACGTACACACATGCACACACACACACAAACCATAAAAAAAGGTGGGGACTGTGAGGGGACACACACACAAAACACAGACTCACCAACACACATTATTTTTGTTGTTATATTGTTTGTATATCGTTGTATTTTACATTTGTGTGACTGTCCTTGTCTATTAGTGTATCAGTGTTTTATTACTTATGACGTCTTTTGTGGACCCCAGGAAGAGTAGCTGCTGCTTCTGCAAAAGCTAATGAGGAACCAAATAAATAAATAAAATAAACTGCTTCTTTCGGTCAGTGACCAACAGTATTCAGGTTTGAGAGGAGTCTCCAGGAAGACTTAGGAAGAATAGGTGGTTCCTTCTGAGTACTAGCTTGATTTGTGTTCAATGGTGTAGTGACAGCTCATTGTCTACTGCTAGCACGAATCTATAAAGTACTACTTGCCTGTTGTATATGCATTAGCCTCTCTTATCTTTACTGCTCCCATCAGCTACTGTACCCGTGAAGCACATCCAACTGATAAATGCTGACCTTGGTAACCTATCCCTCTGAATGAGATGTGTCCATTGTTTAGACAACGCAGTATGGATGACCGGTTAGCTACACAAATCAATGGTTTTCTCCATGGGGGGCACCTGAGGTAACTGAGGAGGATTAGAGCTAAACAAAAGGCTCCTTCCACTTTTAACTGGCTGTGGGTTTGCATAAAGGTGCCTGCTGATCTGTTAGCATTATCCTGATATGATCTCAGAGCCCAGCTCCTCTCCTTCGAGTGTAGCAGCAACCACGGGAACGCCCTAAATTTCCCAACTTCTTCATAGGCACAGATCTAGGATCAGGTTACCATCCCCCCAAATACTAACTTTAACCATTAGGGAGGAAATGCAAAACTGATTGTAGATCAGCATCTAGCGGGACTTTGCCCTACTTCTGGTTTGGTAGCCACATGAAAGGCAGCACTGTTAAACAGTATGGGTGCCACAACACAGGCCTGTTGTATCCCAAACATTCTGAGATGCCTCGAGGGCTCATTCATCCCACCATGTGATGGTGTAAGGTTCCATAAACGGGATGGTGCCCGTCCGCACGCCCCTGCTACACGGTGCCCATCACTGGTGCCAAGGTGTGCCAACACCTATGCCAAAAGGGCCAACTCAGACCTCTGGAATACAGTGCATTCGAAAAGTATTCAGACCCCTTTACTTTTTCCACATTTAGTTTTACATTACAGCTTTATTCTAAAATTGATTACATTGTTTATTTCCCTCATCAATCTACACACAATACCTCAATGACAAAGCAAAAACAGGTTGTTTTTTTGTTGCAAATTTATAAAAAAAAAAAAAAAACAGATACCTTAAATACATAAGTATTCAGACCCTTTGCTATGAGACTCAAAATTTAGCTCAGGTGCATCCTGTTTCCATTGATCATCCTTGAGATGTTTCTACAACTTCATTGGAGTCCACCTGTGGTAAATTCAATTGATTGGACATGATTTGGAAATATCACATTTACATACACTACCGGTCAAAAGTTTTAGAACACCTACTCACTCAAGGGTTTTTCTTAATTTTTTTACTATTTTCTACATTGTAGAATATTAGTGAAGACATCAAAACTATGAAATAACACATATGGAATCATGTAGTAACCAAAGAAAAGTGTTAAACAAATCAAAATATATTTTATATTTGAGATTCTTCAAATAGCCACCCTTTGCCTTGATGACAGCTTTGCACACGCTTGGCATTCTCTCAACCAGCTTAATTAGGTAGTCACCTGGAATGCATTTCAATTAAAAGGTGTGCCTTCTTAAAAGTTAATTTGTGGAATTTATTTCCTTCTTAATGATTTGAGCCAATCAGTTGTGTTGTGACAAGGTAGGGGAGGTATACAGAAGATAGCCCTATTTGGTAAAAGACCAAGTCCATATTATGGCAAGAACAGCTCAAATAAGCAAAGAGAAACGACAGTCCATCATTACTTTAAGACATGAAGGTCAGTCAATCCTGAAAATTTGAATGTTTCTTCAAGTGCAGTCGCAAAAACCACCAAGCGCTATGATGAAACTGGCTCTCATGATGACCGCCACAGGAATGGAAGACCCAGAGTTATCTCTGCTGCAGAGGATAAGTTCATTAGAGTTACCAGCCTTAGAAATTGCAACCCAAATAAATGCTTCACAAGAGTCCAAGTAACAGACATCTCAACATCAACTGTTCAGAGGAGACTGTATGACTCAGGCCTTCATGGTCAAATTGCTGCAAAGAAACCGCTACTAAAGGACACCAATAAGAAGAGGAGACCTGCTTGGGCCAAGAAACACGAGCAATGGACATTAGACCGGTGGAAAGTTGTCCTTTGGTCTGGAGTCCAAATTGGAGATTTTTGGTTCCAACTGCCGTGTCTTTGTGAGACGCGGTGTGGGTGAACGGATGATCTCTGCATGTGTATTTCCTACCGTAAAGCATGGAGGAGGTGTTATGGTGTGGGGGTGCTTTGCTGGTTACACTGTCTATGATTTATTTAGAATTCAAGGCAAACTTAACCAGCATGGCTACCACAGCATTCTGGTTTGGGCTTAGTGGAACTATCATTTGTTTTTCAACAGGACAATGACCCAACACACCTCCAGGCTGTGTAAGGGCTATTTGACTAAGAAGGAGAGGGATGGAGTGCTGCATCAGATGACCTGGCCTCCACAATCCCCCGACCTCAACCAAATTGAGACGTTTGGGATGAGTCGGACCGCAGAGTGAAGGAAAAGCAGCTAACAAGTGCTCAGCATATGTGGGAACTCTTTCAAGACTGTTGCTAAAGCATTCCAGGTGATGCTGGCAGAGAAAATGCCAAGAGTGTGCAAAGCTGTCATCAAAGTAATGGGTGGCTATTTGAAGAAACTCAAATATAAAATATATTTTGATTTGGTTACTACATGATTCCATATGTGTTATTTCATAGTTTTGATGCCTTCACTATTATTCTACAATGTAGAAAATAGTAAAAAAAAGAAAAGAAAAACCCTTGAATGTGTAGGTGTTCTAAAACCTTTGACCGGTAGTGTAAGTATCCAGACACTTTACTCAGTACTTTGTTGAAGCACCTTTGACAGCGATTACAGCCTTGAGTCTTCTTGGGTATGATGCTACAAGCTTGGCACACCTGTATTTGGGGAGTTTCTCCCATTCTTCTCTGCAGATCCTCTCAAGCTCTGTCAGGTTGGATGGGGAGTGTCGCAGCACAGCTATCTTCAGGTCTCTCCAGAGATGTTCGATCGGGTTCAAGTCCGGGCTCTGGCTGGGCCACTCAAGGACATTCAGAGACTTATCCCGAAGCCACTCCGGTGTTGTCTTGGCTGTGTGCTTAGGGTTGTTGTCCTGTTGGAAGGTGAACCTTCGCCCCAGTCTGAGGTCCTGAGCGCTCTGGAGCAGGTTTTCATCAAGGATCTCTCTGTACTTTGCTTAGTTAATCTTTCCCTCGATCCTGACTAGTCTCCCAGCCAGGTTTCCTCCAGACATGACGCTTGGCATTCAGGCCAAAGAGTTAAATCTTGGTTTCATCAGACCAGAGAATCTTGTTTATCATGGTCTGAGAGTCCTTCAGGTGCCTATTGGCAAACTTCAAGCGGGCTGTCATGTGCCTTTTACTGAGGCGTGGCTTCCGTCTGGCCACTCTACCATAAAGGCCTGATTGGTGGAGTGCTGCAGAGATGGTTGTCCTTCTAGAAGGTTCTCCCATCTCCACAGAGGAACTCTGGAGCTCTGTCAGAGTGACCATCGGGCTCTTGATCACCTCCCTGACCAAGTCCCTTCTCCCCCGATTGCTCTGTTTGGCCAGGTGTCCAGCTCTAGGAAGAGTCTTGGTGGTTCCAAACTTCTTCCATTTAAGAATGATGGAGGCCACAAGGGTTCTTGGAGACCTTCAATGCTGTAGAAATGTTTGGTACCCTTCCCCAGATCTGTGCCTTGACACAATCCTGTTGTTTCGGAGCTCTACTGACAATTCCTTCGACCTCATGGCTTGGCTTTTTGCTCTGATTTGCACTGTCAACTGTGGGACCTTATATAGACCGGTGTGTGCCTTTCCAAATCATGTCCAATCAATTGTATTTACAACAGGTGTACTCCAATCAGGTTGTAGAAACATCTCAAGGATGATCCATGGAAACAGGATGCACCTGAGCTCAAGTTCGAGTCTAGCGAAGGGTCTAAATACTTATGTAAATAAGGTATTTTATTTTGTATTATTATTAGCAAAAGATTCTAAAAACCTGTTTTTGGTTTGTCATTATGGGATATTGTGTGTAGATTGATGAGGAAAAAAATGCATTTAATCAATTTTAGAACAGGGCTGTAACCAAAATGTGGAAAAAAATAAAGGAGTCTGAATACTTTCCGAATGCACTGTACATTCCAGGCCTGGCACCACTAGTGCTAATTACTAGCAGGTCCGCTAAGGCTGCCATTGAAGTTTATCCCTCTTTAAGCTCAGGCTACAATGGTAGGTTTGTCCAGGGTCTTTACACTTCCTGGCTGTTGTTGTTGTTATTGTCCCAATTCTGCTTTAAACCGTTCAATCTACTCGTATTACTACATTGGATCTTAGGGAACTCAAAGTGCCGCTCCGGAAACAACACAGGAAAGGGCGAGAAACTGAGGCTTGGGATTAACAAAAATATGGCTAGTTTGTTGTTCACATATATTGACAATTACATAGATAAACATCTAAGGGAGTTGTAAGTTATTACCGTCTTTCACCCATTACCGCACTCATGAATGTACGCACACACACATGCACGCATGCAGACACACACACGTGAAGGAAGTAGAGTACTCACAGTTCCTCCAGAATCTCTAGGTCTGTGTGTGTTTGACTCCGTGTGGACGTCGCTACACCGTGTAGATCAGACTCTCCCTCTCTCCTGTTCTCTGTCTCTGTGTGCCGAGTGTCCTTGTTTCCCGTCAGCCTCCCGGCAGAGTCACAGTGGTCCTGGTCCCCCACTGCACCACATGTCATTCCTGAGAGGTCTGGCTCAATAGACACCACTACTAATGCTGTCTCCTCCTCCTCTTGTCCTTCTCCTCCCTCCTCTGCCTGCTGCTGTTCCTCCTGATGCTGGGCTCCTCTGGCTGGTTCAGCCTTGAAGTGGAACAAACTCCCCAGTCTCCTGAAGAAGGCATCTAAAGGGGGAGGAGGCGTGGGAGAGCCAGGCCCCAGGGGGCTCACCAGAGAGCAAGTCACTGAGTCCACTAAGGGGGGCGGGACGAGGGGCTGGTCCTCGGAGGACCCCCCAGCATCGTCCGATATGCTGCTGCTGCCCTCTCCTCCTTTCTCCTTTCTCTCGCTCTCTTCGTCCTCCAATGCCTCTCCCAGCACTCCTTCCTCTCTTCCGTTTGCCTCTTCTTCCGTGCCTTGGAATGCCTGGAACCACAAGAGAATGACACGGAAAGAGAGCGGGGTGTGTGAGAGCAATTCAGATTAACTTTCTCAGCAGCAGGCTTGCCACTGACACAGCAGTGCACAGCAGCACCCTGGCAAAAGGGGACGAGAGTGTGAAATTCCGGTAAACTCTCTTTCTCCCTCTTCTCTTTCTCGTTCCACCGGCTGTGCCCTCTATGGCAAAAGCAGCTAAGAGGCAGCAGCAGCTCTCGAATGCAAATGTGTCTATGAAGCACACAAGGTGCTCCCTTCCCCCATAGCCCTGCCCACAATGCGGTTAACTCTCTCAGCACCGCAGCAGCCAGCCAGGGTTGTAAAGGAGATCGAGCCAGCGTTTACAGCATGCTGAACATACACACGTCCCCGCACCTAGCCATGTGAACCGATGGGTCATACAGAGGGAAAAGAGCGCCACATGCATTTGGGCAATTCCACGGAAACAGAGTGACGCTGAGACTCACATTTTGCCAAGCAAAAACCATTGATTGCAAAGTTTAACAAACCATACACCTATATGCACAAGTCTACTTTTAACAATTGCCACTGACGAGGAACAGTGCAGATGCAAAGTTTAGTAACAGAATGACAGTAAAAGCTCCTTACGTTTTTCTACGTGACCTTTTTCCATAAACTCTTAAATTACTCCTAATTAAGATTCAAAGATGTCTGCAGAAAGAATGGGCTGTCAGCTATGATATGAGACCTGGAGTTTGAAAAAAAATCTATTTTGGTTATTGAACTACAGTGGATCAACACCCAACAGAATGAAGGTAACAGGATGACTTCATGGGTCCTTGATCTGTACTATACAGAAATGCGTAATACGAATGTCATTCACTTCATGGTGATGTATCCTGAATAGGTACACAAAGGTAGAACATTTTTATATCCTCCTCCTTTGCATGTTTGGGTATTATACTACACACTGGTTATTATTCTAATGAGCTCAAACAAGACCAAATTTGGCAATCAAATCTTCCCATCCCTGCTCAATTTGGCGCTCCTCTCGAACAGCTACAACGGTATACACATTCACAGTCTACTCTTGAGCTGGGCTCGGGATGGAACTACTGTTTAATAACTTGTGGTCGGATGTGTGTGGGTGGGGCGTGTGCGTGTATGCATCCCACAGTTGTTGCTATGGGGCAATGATGTTAGGGACCGTATAGGATGGAATCACAAGCTGTAATATAAAATAAATAATATCTGCTTGCCTAAATGACGATTTTTTACAGCCGGTCCTTGTTAAAGGTTACAATCCTTCGTATGAAGTGCCTACATTATTAGGCATATTGTTTGTCAATTGTGGGAATTCATTCATGTATGCGGATAACAATAACAATTATATATAGTACAACCGAGGTGAAAGGGTTATAAATGCTTATGGCTGCTAACCTGGTTTGGTACTGTATACTGTATGGCTCTTTGGGCTCTTTACCCATCATGGTAATTGGAGAATTGAGTATAGCTAGCTATAAAGCCAATGGTTTGGCTAATAATAGGAAAATAAGAGCATTTTTACATGGCTCAAGGAGAAGGATTACCATATTTATTGTTTACAGGAAACTCATTCAACATATCTTGACAAAATGGCCTAGGGAAAAGAGTGGGTTGTTAAAATCTATTTCTGTCATGGGCTAAGGAATTAAAAAGGTTTTATGATCCTATTAAAAAACAATGTAGATCTTGAGGTGCAAACCGTTAAAATAGATCCAGAAGGAAGATTGCATTGAATATGTTACTTGATGATAAACATACAGTGGGGGGAAAAAGTATTTAGTCAGCCACCAATTGTGCAAGTTCTCCCACTTAAAAAGATGAGAGAGGCCTGTAATTTTCATCATAGGTACAAGTCAACTATGACAGACAAATTGAGAAAAAAAATCAAGAAAATCACATTGTAGGATTTTTAATGAATTTATTTGCAAATTATGGTGGAAAATAAGTATTTGGTCACCTACAAACAAGCAAGATTTCTGGCTCTCACAGACCTGTAACTTCTTCTTTAAGAGGCTGCTCTGTCCTCCACTCGTTACCTGTATTAATGGCACCTGTTTGAACTTGTTATCAGTATAAAAGACACCTGTCCACAACCTCAAACAGTCACACTCCAAACTCCACTATGGCCAAGACCAAAGAGCTGTCAAAGGACACCAGAAACAAAATTGTAGACCTGCACCTAGCTGGGAAGACTGAATCTGCAATAGGTAAGCAGCTTGGTTTGAAGAAATCAACTGTGGGAGCAATTATTAGGAAATGGAAGACATACAAGACCACTGATAATCTCCCTCGATCTGGGGCTCCACGCAAGATCTCACCCCGTGGGGTCAAAATGATCACAAGAACGGTGGGCAAAAATCCCAGAACCACACGGGGGGACCTAGTGAATGACCTGCAGAGAGCTGGGACCAAAGTAACAAAGCCTACCATCAGTAACACACTACGCCGCCAGGGACACAAATCCTGCAGTGCCAGACGTGTCCCCCTGCTTAAGCCAGTACATGTCCAGGCCTGTCTGAAGTTTGCTAGAGTGCATTTGAATGATCTAGATGAGGATTGGGAGAATGTCATATGGTCAGATGAAACCAAAATAGAACTTTTTGGTAAAAACTCAACTCGTCGTGTTTGGAGGACAAAGAATGCTGAGTTGCATCCAAAGAACACCATACCTACTGTGAAGCATGGGGGTGGAAACATCCTGCTTTGGGGATGTTTTTCTGCAAAGGGACCAGGACAACTGATCCGTGTAAAGGAAAGAATGAATGGGGCCATATATCGTGAGATTTTTAGTGAAAACCTCCTTCCATCAGCAAGGGCATTGAAGATGAAATGTGGCTGGGTCTTTCAGCATGACAATGATCCCAAACACACCGCCCGGGCAACGAAGGAGTGGCTTCGTGAGAAGCATTTCAAGGTCCTGGAGTGGCCTAGCCAGTCTCCAGATCTCAACCCCATAGAAAATCGTTGGAGGGAGTTGAATGTCTGTGTTGCCCAGCGACAGCCCCAAAACATCACTGCTCTAGAGGAGATCTGCATGGAGGAATGGGCCAAAATACCAGCAACAGTGTGTGAAAACCTTGTGAAGACTTACAAGAAACGTTTGACCTGTGTCATTGCCAACAAAGGGTATATAACAAAGTATTGAGAAACTTTTGTTATTGACCAAATACTTATTTTCCACCATAATTTGCAAATAAATTCATAAAAAATCCTACAATGTGATTTTCTGGATTTTTTTCCCTCATTTTGTCTGTCATAGTTGACGTGTACCTATGATGAAAATTACAGGCCTCTCTCGTCTTTTTAAGTGGGGGAACTTGCACAATTGGTGGCTGACTAAATACTTTTTTCCCCCACTGTATATAGTTCATAAATCTATATGGACCAAATTATGATGATCCAAACTTCTTTGAAAATATTTATAATAATCAAATTAGTCTCCAAGATACATATAACTATATTATAATAGTAGAGGACTATAACACAGTTTTAAGTACGTAAATAGACCTTAAAGGAAATCATAATAACAACTATCACCCTCGGCACACAAAGAGATTACGAATATTATGGACACGTTGGAATATACTGATATTCGGAGGTTTAAAAACCCGGATCTCGAAAGATATACTTGGAAGAAGCTAGTCGGATTTATTATTTTCTGGTATCCTTTTCTATGGTGCCAAAAGTGAAAAAAGTATTGGTTGAGGATCGTCAACTTATATCCCTCCATTTAACTATGACAGACTTTCCACGAGGACAGGGATATTGGTAATTTAACCAGGGTTTATTGGTTGACAGTACTTTCTTAACAAAAACGAAGGAATTCATAACATAACTTTTTTTTGCACAATACAGGTTCAGCGGACCCACTTATCATATGGGATGCCTTTAAATGTGCCTTTAGAGGACATTACATTTTCATCCCAAAAATGGTATCGGTCAACTGAGAAAAGACTTACAACAGAAATTAGAAAATCTAACATTACACATGAATGGTGTTGATAAATGTACTAGAGCCCGATTGATTTATCGGTTGATAGATGTCGGCCGATATTAGCCTTTTACGGATGTATTTGTATACGTGTTTAATCCACCTAAAAGGACCGGTATCAGATGGAGAAAACGCAAAACAAAAAGGAAAAAAGAAGCCCTCCTTCATAGTGTCAACTAATAGTCTTGGAAGGATCCTGCTTGATTCTGTTCCCTTGGAGAGTTCATCAATGAGCTTGACGCCTTGATAAGTTCCTTTCCTGAGGATGGCTCACCCCTCACAGTTCTGGATGAAATCTTGCGACTTGTGAGGGCCGGCCGCCCAACAACCGGCCAGCTTGACCCTATCCCCTCCTCTCTTCTCCAGACCATTTCCAGAGACCTTCTCCCTTACCTCACCTCGCTCATCAACTCATCCTTGACCGCTGGCTATGTCCCTTCCGTCTTCAAGAGGGCGAGAGTTGCACACCTCCTCAAAAAACCTACACTCGATCCCTCCGATGTCAACAACCGATGTCAACAACTACAGACCAGTATCCCTTCTTTCTTTTCTCTCCAAAACTCTTGAGCGTGCCATCTCTAGCCAACTCTCCTGCTATCTCTCTTAGAATGACCTTCTTGATCCTAACCAGTCAGGTTTCAAGACTGGTCATTCAACTGAGACTGCTCTTCTCTGTGTCACGGAGGCTCTCCGCACTGCTAAAGCTAACCCTCTCTCCTCTGCTCTTGTCCTTCTAGACCTGTCTGCTGCCTTTGATACTGTGAACCATCAGATCCTCCTCTCCAACCTCTCCGAGTTGGGCATCTCCGGCGATGCTCACTCTTGGATTGCGTCCTACCTGACAGGTCGCTCCTACCAGGTGGCGTGGCGAGAATCTGTCTCCGCACCACGTGCTCTCACCACTGGTGTCCCCCAGGGCTCCGTTCTAGGCCCTCTCCTATTCTCTCTATACACCAAGTCACTTGGCTCTGTCATATCCTCACATGGTCTCTCCTATCATTGCTACGCAGACGAAACTCAATTAATTTTCTCCTTTCCCCCTTCTGATAACCAGGTGGCGAATCGCATTTCTGCATGTCTGGCAGACATATCCGTGTGGATGTCGGATCACCACCTCAAGCTGAACCTCGGCAAGATGGAGCTGCTCTTCCTCCCGGGGAAGGACTGCCTGCTCCATGATCTCGCCATCACGGTTGACAACTCCATTGTGTCCTCCTCCCAGAGTGCAAAGAACCTTGGCGTGACCCTAGACAACACCCTGTCGTTCTCTGCTAACATCAAAGCGGTGACCCAATCCTGCAGGTTCATGCTCTACAACATTCGCAGAGTACGACCCTACCTTACACAGAAAGCGGCACAGGTCCTAATCCAGGTACTTGTCATCTCCCGTCTGGATTACAACTCGCTGTTGGCTGGGCTCCCTGCCTGTGCCATTAAACCCCTGCAAATATCCAGAACGCTGCAGTCCGTCTGGTGTTCAACCTTCCCAAATTCTTTCATGTCACCCTGCTCCTCCGCACACTCCATTGGCTTCCAGTTGAAGCTCGCATCTACTACAAAACCATGGTGCTTGCCTACGGAGCTGACCACCCATCAGAGCATGTGAGCGGAGTGGAGCGGGAGCGAGCGGGGAGCGCGAGCGGCCGGATTTTGGACAGAGCGCAGAGCGGCATTTTTAAATGGACGGAGCGTCGCCCTATGTCCCGCTCCAATTTCGCTCCGCTCACACAACGAGTCTGAAGCATGCTCAAGCCTGACCCAGAATCCATCTGTGTCTTGCACAGTCATCAACAGTAGACTATTTTCAGTCAGAACTCGGCTCAATAATGGAGTTCACCAAGTACTTCAAAAAGGAAAATGAGAAGTCATACAGGTGTACTATTAATATAAAACGAACTAACAATGATAATGTGGTTCAAGAAAAAGAATGTGGTGACATCGTTTCAGTCAGTAAAGATTCATTTTGGAATCTAAAAAGACACATCTCTCGAAAACACGAAAGTGTGCTACGAGAAACATGCTGCGAAGAAAGCAAAAGGTTAGCAAGTTGAATAGGGTAACTTGTAACAAAAGTGTAAAGTAAATATAGCCTAATATTCAAACAAATTCGTTTTGTCATTCAAAGTAGGCCTAATATATGGTTCGTTTAATTTAAATTGTGTCGTCCATGAATTTGTATTTTATAGAGCAAGAGGAGCAGCAGCAGCAACAAGAGAAAAGGGTTGAGGAATTCAAAAGTTTATTCACTGCACACAAAGGCCCAACCACAAAGGCCCACCCCAATGGTGGAACAAGCTCCCTCACGACGCCAGGACAGCGGAGTCACTCACCACCTTCCGGAGACATTTGAAACCCCACCTCTTTAAGGAATACCTGGGATAGGATAAAGTAATCCTTCTACCCCCCCCCCCAAAAATTGTAAAGTGGTTATCCCACTGGCTATAGGGTGAACGCACCAATTTGTGAGTCGCTCTGGCTAAGAGCGTCTGCTAAATGACGTTAATGTGCCCTTGAGCAAGGCACTTAACCCTAATTGCTCCTGTAAGTCGCTCTGGATAAGAGCGTCTGCTAAATGACTAAAATGTAAATGTAAAATAACAAGGGAGAGAAAAAGAGAGCTGGATGTAGCATTTTAAAAAATGATTTACATGGACTATGAACCGCTGAGTAAAGGAGAACGCGAAGGGATGCAACACTTCGCCAGCACAGCTCAACCGGGCTACACCCCCCCCCCCCCCCCATGCTACAACACCGTACGGGACACATTCATGCCACATGCCCTGGAAGAGATGGAAGCCAAACTGCAAGACCTACTGCAAAATGGTGATGGGCTCGTTCAGTCAGTGGACATTTGGACCAGTAGAAGAGGGCACAGCTTCCTTGGCATCGTGGCCAGTTTCATTGATGGGACGTTCCGGGGGCACACGGTTGTGTTGGGCTGTGAGCACATACAGGGGCACCATACCGCAGATCGTATTTACCAAAAGTATGAAAGTGTACTGAAATATTGGAACGTGCAACGACGTGTGATTCGGGTCATCACTGACAGTGCCAGCAACATGATCAAGGCATTTAACCTCCTCCCTGGCACTGAAGAGGAGGAGGAGGGTGAAGTGACCGCGGATGCCAGCAGCAGTGCAGAACATGAAGAGGAGGATGAGGGACCACCTGCGCCCTCGCAAGTCCATGTGGAAGTGATAACCTCTAATGTAGAAACTATGATAAATCTGTACTTTACTGTGTTAAATTTACATCTGAGATGCCCCATTCACATGCTTCAGCTGGCGATCAGACGCCATTAAAGAGCACGACAACATTAATAGGCTGTTAGTGAAAGTTGGGCACCTGGTAAAAAGTGTACGCAAGAGCACCCTGAACACAGAGGAAACCGACCAATTAGGTGTCCGCCCCACAAATGCCTGCGCCACTTGATGGATCACTTGATTCAGTCGTTCATCCGGTTATTCCAAAAAGAACTGTTATGGCAAAACAAACTCAAGTCTAATGTTGCTAACATCACCCTGAATCAAGTACGGCAGCTGACGCACCTTTTCAGTGTGCTGACACCACTGGCAGACCTCACAGACAAAATGCAGAAGGAGCTGGGGAACCTGGGGATGATCCTCCCTGCTGTCACAGAAATCAAATCCCTGCTCACCGATGACACTCACGCTGCACTTTCAATGGGCATCGCTGCTTTTGCAGAAACATTGGCTAACAACGTGTCAATTCGCTATGGAATATACTATACTGATAAACATCTCATTTTAGCATCAGTGTTAGATCCCCGTTTCAAGACAGAATGGATAATCCGAGATGAGTCTGTATGCAACAAACTCGGGGAGATCTGCAACCTCCTCATAAAAGAAGCTGAGGAAATTAACGCTCCCAGCGGGACACCCGAGACAGACACCCCACACGCCGCTGACCTGAATCCCGAGCCTGAACCAAAAAGAGCTTGCCTGTTCGGGTCATACTTCAGTGAGCAGCTACGCATAACCGGAGACGCCAAAGGTGAAGTCGAAAATTACCGCTCATCCCCGAGACAGAACCCGGACGCAGATGTTATTCGATTTTGGAAAGAAAACTCCACGTCTTTTCCCCGCCTGGCTAAAGTAGCTTGCATTGTGTTCAGCATCCCAAGCGGGTCTGCGAGCGCAGAGAGGGTTTTCTCCGCTGCTGGCCTGCTGTCAAGAAACCACCGCATGAGTCTGAAGCCTCAGACATTGGTCAAACTTGTGTTCTTGAAGGTGAACTCAAAAGAACTGTAGATAAGGAAAGCAATTCATTTTTTTAAATTTTATTTTAAAGTTTGACAATGGATACAAGCCTATTTTAATTGTAATCCACGTGCAAGCTGCGCAAAAGTTCAGTTATCAGAATTTTGGCCTAATAGTTAATTTACTTTTAAAACTTTGATGTATAGCCTGTATATTTTTATTTATGTAATTAGGCCCATTGATTCGTTTAATTTTACAGTACTTTTTGTGTATATTCCTTCTTACATAGGCTAGGCCTAATTTGTAATTTGAAATAAAACATTTATATTTGGAAAATGTTGTTGTTGCTCTTTAGTTCTTTGGGAGGTAAGGCTGTGGTTTAAGCTAAAAGTGAAATACATGCAGATTTTTTTCCTTTTTTGGAGCGAGCGAGGGGGCGATTTGAGTGGAGCGCGATGCAAACTTCGTTGAGCGCTGAGCGATAATGAGCGGACTGGTCTGAAGTGGCTTTGAGCGGGGGGAGCGGAGGGGTGAACAGCTCAGTGAGCGAGGAGCTGAGATTCTCACCGCTCCACTCCGCTCATATGCTCTGCCACCCATACACAAAAATGTATGCACGCATGACTGTAAGTCGCTTTGGATAAAAGCGTCTGCTAAATGGCATATTATTATTATTATTATTATTATTATTAGCTGTGAGGGGAACGGCACCTCCTTACCTTCAGCCTCTGATCAGACCCTACACTCAAACGAGGGAACTACGTTCATCCACCTCTGGCCTGCCAGCCCCCCTACCTCTACGGAAGCACAGTTCCCACTCAGCCCAGTCAACGCTATTCGCTGCTCTGGCACCCCAATGGTGGAACAAGCTCCCCCACGACGCCAGGACAGCGGAGTCACTGACCACCTTCCGGAGACACTTGAAAACCTACCTCTTTAAGGAATACCTGGAATAGTAATCCTTCTACCCTCCCCTTTACTACAACTGTCTTTTGTCTAAACTAACACCTGACTAATTTCACCTGCTAGCACTGACTTGTTTAAAGAAATGTACTTATTGTGATCGAGATGTAGTTGTCCCTGATTGCACTGACTTTGCTCACAGCTGCTTGTTTGAAGAAGTGTACTTACTGTGATCAAGACGTGGTTGTCCCACTGGCTATCCTAAGTTGAATGCACCAATTTGTAAGTCGCTCTGGATAAGAGCGTCTGCTAAATGACTTAAATGTAAATAGGGAATGTCTTTTTTTTTTTTGCTTTTCATTATTTGTCCTGAAGGAGGGCGCTCTTTACGTGGCTATAAAGGCGTCCGCATGTTTCCCATCCGAAACAGTCTGGAACAGTTTGTGCATATATTATGATCACATTGTTTATATTTTTATTAGGTTTTGGTCTTCTGCAAGGTTTTTTTCGGCTGTTCGTGCACACACACAAAAATTCTCGAGGCAAGCCGAAGTCGGCAGCCGAAGTCAATGCCCCTTTGTGGGCGATTGGTCAACATGAGGGATTCTGCAATGAAGTGTTTGTTGACATTCAACGAAAGACGACTCGTTTTCATGCACATTTTTTGACCGATTTATTGAATAATCTTAGATTCATTCTGACGATTTTGCGGAAGTGTATACTGGCTACGGCGTCTCAAGATGGACAAACAGTACTATCGCCGCTTTTTTCTTGTTCGGCTAGGCGCCAGCCGAACCGAAGCATGCTGACGCCTTAAGCCTATGTTGCCTTGGCGCGTTACAGCAAGACTAGTTCTCTACTGTGAACTAACTGTTACTGCTTGCCAGCGCAATAAAGTGCCAAAAATGCGCACTGGCCATATACTGTTACGTAAAGTGTTAAGGTAGGGTGTTGGGTGTCGTGACAAAATTCAGAGACACAAAAAACATAGCAGGTTACAAAGTAGCGCTTCATAGCTATGCTTTGATGTATGGGTTGTCAGGGGACTGGTCCAAATTCACGTTTCGCCACCCCCATCTAGCCAGCTAAATAGCTGTGTGAGAGTACTTGACGCTGTTCACTGAGGGTTAGTGCTATCCGGAATCCTTGGGACATCCCTACGCTAAACCCTAATCTTAACCCCTACCCTAACCATAACCCTTACCGCAACCATTTTAAAATGTCAACTTCAATAGGGTAGGGACGTCCCAAGGATCCCCGGATAGCAAGGACCGTTCACTTTGGCAACGCTTGGGGCGAGAGGCAGCGCTGTGCCAGCTGCAAATTTTGTGATTGATGGTTTTCCTTTCAAGTGACAACTACCAGAATTCAGTGGCTACAGTCCTACAATTGATGAAAATATAGCTACTAGGCTTGGGCGGTATATCGTATACCGAGTATTTGGAAAAAGTAACGGGATGGTTTTTCAATACTGTCAAAACTATTTATTTTACGTTTTTTTTATTAATCTGAATATTTGTAGCTACTTAAGTTCATACCTGCAGTCAACTTGTGCAATACGTTAGGAGATAAAGCAGATTGCGTTCTTCATTTCACCTGTCACATTATTTTACAGTTGAGCCAGTCACATGTTTGTTTGTAAATAGCACAACGGGAGAAAGCAGGAGCTAGTGAGTTCATAGTGTTCTATATCTATCTGCGAGTCTCTGTTATTTGGCGCACATGAGGTGATTAAATTACACTTGTATGCAATTCACTACTAAATGTTTGCCATCAGATATCTTCATGGCTTTCTGCCAGAATTCAAAGAGCTCTGGATGAGTTATCTGTGCAGTTGCTATTTTTCCCCTGTGCTTCCTACTAGTGTTTTTTTTCCCTTCACTGTTCTTCTCCCTTCCTTCTCTGTGTACACATGCTGCTCTTCCTTCAGAAAAGCATGCATCACAACTTTGTTCATTAGCACAATTTATGTCGTTCACTTTCGCTTGTAAATGTCCACACTCACCGAAAATGACATTCAGTACCTACTAGCTATGCTTGTATAACTTTATGAGCTGGATTTGCTTGACTTTGCAATTAGTTTGTTTTGCTTGTTAGCATTTAGCTAACTGGGTCTATGTGATTTCGCTATTAGTTTGTGCGTTTTTAGTGCCCCTTGTGTGCTATGCCGGTAATACCATAAATCCCAGGATGAGAGAAGGACCGTATGACGATATGAAAATCTGGATACCCCCGAAGCCTACTAAATACCAATACATTGGCTAGCATGAGGCAGTTCAGTCTTCAGAGCCTAAGCTAATATTTTGCTGGAATCAGTGCAGTTTATCCTCCTTTCACTAGAGTAACACAGTTTTTCCATATAAAAAATATTGTCTTTCTGGTGGCCTAAATTTTATGTGGTGCTTACGTTGATGTTCTTTCCTCAAATTTAAGCAATCAGCTTTCTGAGTATCTTTGTAGGGCTTTTTTAAGCACAATCAATACAGATTTTTTAAAATGATTTTTATTCCAGCTACAATAAAAACTATCGGCAGATATATCAGTTAACGTGAATATTTCCACTCTAAAATCGGATCCAAAAATCCCTTATCAGTCGGGCTCTAAAATGTACTACAGAAGCACTGAATAATCTAGACTCAAAACAAAAAGGAGTTTGAGGAACATATTCAAGATTAATTTATCCAAAAAAAATATATATGCACCAAGATTTTCCAACAATGATGGAGAAATCCTTCTCTCACCAAAGGACATTTTGAATGAGGAAGCAAAATATTTTTTACAAATGTTATTGTCAAGTTCCTCCAACCTGACTTGACGATGAGTTGAGATAATAAATAAAAAATAATGTATGCACTCACTAACTGTAAGCCGCTCTGGATAAGAGCGTCTGCTAAAATGACTCAAATGTAAATGTAAATATTCAAAAAAATCATGTTAAATGTTCTGCGACACCAAAATAAATATTATGAAGACCTTTTTTTGGGGGGGGTGGGTTGTTATGTCAGTGTGGTTGTTATGTCAGTCACTGACAGTCACTCAATTAGCCCATGTCAGCTAACATATTTTAGATTGGTAACAGTCTAGCCAGCTATCTAAGCGTGTAGTAATCATGGTCGAATTACCGACCAGGGGGCCCCCATTGATTTTGTTAGTCACTCTCACTCAGCTATCACATAAAAAATATGAAAACATTTCTCTCCACCCTATGACAAAATATGTATAATTGCAGGAAATTAGCTGTAAAACTGAAAATGTTTCTCTCTGTCCCATGGTAAAATGAGAAGAATTGCATGACATTTGTTATAAAATTGCAATATTTTCTGTACACCACATGTAAACTGTGTAGAATTGCAGGAATTGAACTCTAAAACATCATTTTTTTCACTCCACTGTCAAGAGGGGCACGGCTAAAATGTTTTGCTTGCAAGGGGGGAGGGGAGCCCGAAAAAGGGTCCCCAAAAGGCTCGGCTCTGACTGCATGTGTGGCTATGGATGTGGATACGCAGACCCGCTTGCCACAGCGCCCCTCACGAGGAGTTCAGATTATTGGTGGCCCACACCTCCAACAAAGTTGCCCATTCCTACAATAGAGATATCCAACTTTTTATGAACTACTGAAAGATCCATTACTATCATGTTTTAAATACTTATATATGGATGGTAAACTGTCGGACACAAAAAAAGAGGGACTGATCTCTCTCCGAATGAAAGCAGGAGCCAGCGGGGCAGTACAAAGACACAGTCTTTAAAACATTTTAAATAAGCCCCTCACCATTCAATGTTACAACACAAAAATATTGGCAAAATGGAGACAACATTAGACAACTACTACAAATAACTGAAAACTATGAGAATGCAGGGAAACCAGGTATAATCTATCAGATTTTGAGAAAGCCTTCGATACAGTATGTCTAGAATCTGTTTATAAATGCCTGGATCTTTTCAACTTTGGAGAATCTCTCAAAAGATGGGTAAAAGTTATGTACAACAATCCTTTACAGTGCATTCGGAAAGTATTCAGACCCCTTGACTTTTTCCACTTTGTTACGTTACAGCCTTATTCTAAAATGGATAAAATAAAATCCCATCAATCTACACACAATACCCCATAATGACAAAGCAAAAACAGGTTTTTAGAAATGTTTGCTAATATATTAAAAATTAAAAACTTAAATACCTTATTTACATAAGTATTCAGACCATTTGCTATGAAAGCCAAATTGAGTAAATTAAATTGATTGGACATGATTTGGAAAGGCACACACCTGTCTATATAAGGTCCCACAGTTGACAATGCAAATCAGAGCAAAAACCAAGCCATGAGGTCGAAGGTATTGGCCGTAGAGCTCCAAGGCAGGATTGTGTCGATGCACAGATCTGGGGAAGGGCGCCAAAACATTTCTGCAGCATTGAAGGTCCCCAAGAACACAGTGTCCTCCATCATTCTTAAATGGAAGAAGTTTGGAACCACCAAGACTCTTCCTAGAGCTATCCGCCCGACCAAACAGAGCAATCGGGGGAGAAGGGCCTTGGTCAGGGAAGTGACCAAGAACCCAAATGGTCACTCTGACAGAGCTCCAGAGTTCCTCTGTGGAGATGGGAGAACCTTCCAGAAGTACAACCATCTCTGAAGCACTCCACCAAATCAGGCTTTTATTGTCGAGTGGCCAGACGGAAGCCACTCCTCAGTAAAAGGTACATGACAGCCCGTTTGGAGTTTGCCAAAAGGTACCTAAAGGACACACAGACCATGAGAAACAAGATTCTCTGGTCTGATGAAACCAAGATTGAACCCTTTGGCCTGAATGCCAAGCATCACGTCTAGAGGAAACCTGGCACCATCCCTATGGTGAAGCATGGTGGTGGCAGCATCATGCTGTAGGGATGTTTTTCAGCAGCAGGGATTGGGAGACTAGTCTGGATCGAGGGAAAGATGAACGGAGCAAAGTACAGAGAGATCCTTGATAACCTGCTCCAGAGCGCTCAGGACCTCAGACTGGGGCGAAGGTTCACCTTCCAACAGGACAACGACCCTAAGCACACAGCCAAGACAACGCAGGAGTGGCTTCGGGACAAGTCTCTGAATGTCCTTGAGTGGCCCAGCCAGATCCCAGACTTAAACCCGATCGAACATCTCTGGAGAGACGTGAAAATAGCTGTGCAACGACACTCCCCATCCAGCCTGACAGATCTTGAGAGGATCTGCAGAGAAGAATGGGAGAAACTCCCCAAATACAGGTGTACCAAGCTTGTAGCATCATACCCAAGAAGACGGCTTGAGGCTGTAATCGCTGCCAAAGGTGCTTCAAAGTACTGAGTAAAGGGTCTGAATACTTATGTAAATTGTATATTTCAGTTAATTATTTGTAATATATTTGCAAAAATGTCTAAAAACCTGTTTTTACTTTGTCATTATGGGATATTGTGTGTAGATTGATGAGGGGAAAAAACTATTTAATCAACTTTAGAATAAGGCTGTAACGTAACAAAATGTGGAAAAAGTCAAGGGATCTGAATACTGTATATCCTGCACCCAGACAACATCACACTCAGACAGATGCCTGCCTGCCTCTCTCCCTCTGTTTCCGTGGCGAGACGCTCCGCAGGATGTTGATGAGGGCTGGGAGGGCGGCCGCCGTGAGCTGGGGGAGCGTGTTTTGATGAGCCCATTCTCTGCTTGTTTGGCCTGCTGACAAAGCCAACAAACTGAGGGAGAAAAGCAGCTTCCTATTTTCTGTCGCTGCCGCTGACCTACTTAATGTTTCCAAGAACATCCTTTACAGAGGAAGAGGGTGACAAGCAAGGAAAACTCAGCATGCTATAGCTAAGACCTAACGCAGAGGAAATAGAAAATGAGGAAAGATGCTAATGTTGCTTTGCTATTTGAGAGAGGGGTATGTATGTAACACTTTATTTCAAGGGTACCTACATAACGATGTCATGACACCTTCATAACCCATATATAACACATTCATAAGAAAAACATAGGCATTTCATAAATGCTTAAGTCAGCCCCCCCACGCTGGTCATTGCAGTATACCTACCATAGGTGACATAACAGAAATGTCAACTTGCAGCTGTTGACATAAGTGTAAACGTTTATAAAATACTTACGCACTGCTTACAAATGTGTATGAATATGTTATGATGTCCTTACAGTAGGTACCCTTCAAAGAGAGGTGTTTATTATTGGTTAGGTTCTAGTCACAATGCTGCTGGTTCTCAGTCTTTCCAGCAACTGTTAGCATTTTCCACCCTCTGTAGGCTAAGCATGTGTGAGACACAAAATATGTCTGACTGCCAGGGATAGATACTTTACTTAACACAACATCAACAACAGAGTTCTAAGCATAGCCAATAAGCACATGACTAAAGTGGTATTTTCAGACCAGACAGAGAAGCCAGCAGCTAATGAGGAACCATGTGAGAGAGGGGGACGGCTTGAAGGGAGGAAAAGGGGAACAAGAGGAGGAGGAGATGAAGGGGTAAAGAGAATCCTCAAGGCTAGGAATGCAATTTGGTTTTTCATATTTTGACATTTTGACCTTCCACTGCGGTTGAGGGATTGTGTTGCTAGACAAGCCACAGTAGCAAGACTTCTCATCATTCCCAAACTCTGGAGAGTCTTTATAGAGTTCTCCTAATATAGAACCTCCTGGCAATGAGTCATGCGAGTGCACACACACATCCTTCTACATTATTTACTGTATACTCACACATGAGCAACCCCACCCCCCTATACACACACACTTTCATAGGCACACCGACAGAGAGCTTTGGCACATGTAGGCACGTGCAAACATAGTCACATGACATTGTTGCTGTAAGCTGAGGTCAGGGGAGGTGGAGTCACTCGCGCAAAAACACTTACTTCAGGTTATTCACTCAAAATGTACACTACCGTTCAAAAGTATGGGGTCACTTAGAAATGTCTTTGTTTTTCGAAAGAAAAGCATTTTTTTTGTCCATTAAAATAACATCAAAGTGATCAGAATTACAGTGTAGACATTGTTAATGTTGTAAATGGCTATTGTAGCTGGAAACGGCTGATTTTTTATGGAATATCTAGATAGGTGTACAGAGGCCCATTATCAGCAACCATCAGTCCTGTGTTCCAATGGCACGTTGTGTTTGCTAATCCAAGTCTATCATTTTAAAAGGCTAATTGATCATTAGAAAACCCTTTTGCAATTATGTCAGCACAGCTGAAAACTGTTGTGCTGATTAAAGAAGCAATAAAAACTGGCCTTCTTGAGACTAGTTGAGTATCTGGAACATCAGCAATTGTGGGTTCGATCACAGGCTCAAAATGGCCAGAAACAAATAACTTTCTTCTGAAACCCGTCAGTCTATTCTTGTTCTGAGAAATGAAGGCTATTCCATGTGAGAAATTGCCAAGAAACTGAAGATCTCGTACAACGCTGTGTACTACTCCCTTCACAGAACAGCGCAAACTGGCTCTAACGAGAATAGAAAGAGGAGTGGGAGGCCCAGGTGCACAACGAGCAAGAGGACAAATACATTAGAGTGTCTAGTTTGAGAAAAAGGCGCCTCACAGGTCCTCAACTGGCAGCTTTATTAAATAGTACCCGCAAAACACCAGTCTCAACGTCAACAGTGAAGAGGCGACTCCGGGATGCTGACCTTCTAGGCAGAGTTGCAAAGAAAAAGCCATATCTCAGACTGCCCATCTTAATCTTTTATTTTTATTGGCCAGTCTGAGATAATGGGCCTCTGTATGCCTATGTAGATATTCCATTAAAATCAGCCATTTCCAGCTACAATAGCCATTTACAACATTAACAATGTCTACACTGTATTTCTGATCGATTTGATGGTATTTTAATGGACAAAAAATTTGCTTTTCTATCGAAAACAAGGACATTTCTAAGTGACCCTAAACTTTTGAACGGTAGTGTATGTTTAGACAAGACCAACCCAAGTCAATACATTTTACAGGAGAGAGAGAGATTCAGCAGAAGAAATATGAGCTCCTTCCCTCTCTCAACTGGGCAGCACATACCTGACATAATTCTCCATTTGATTGATGATCTAACGAGCCCAGTAGACTGTATTTATTTTCCCAGAAACTTGTAAGAAAGTATTTGTTGGCTGGAGGATGTCTGGTAGAAAGATGGCTACAGAAATGGTATTCAATTCAGCCCTACTATAAATGGGGACCACTTGAGTCAGGGGCAAATCCTGTTGTTAAGCTGGCTTTAAAAGCTATGCTAGAATTATTTCTGGTTACGTGCAAATAATATACTGCCAGGGTCAGCACTATAATTTGCCAGCAGTAGGCTATGGAAAATGTAAGCCCACAGCCCTGACTGCAAAATCAAACCGCCCTGGTTGATGGTTAGAATTCTTACTTAACGCTACTGTACTAAACAAATGCATGTGTGCATGCACCACACACACACACACACACACACACACACACACACACACACACACACACACACACACACACACACACACACACACACACACACACACACACACACACACACACACACACACAGCCTGAGGGCAAGAGCTTCAAGAGAGCCCTTGGGCCACTTCTTATGCAATCATCCTTCAACTGTTCTACTCAGCATTCGACAGCAGCACTGTTAGTGTTACAGGTTCTCTCTGTGTGAGCCTTGTTTACTTGTACACAGTCATGGGTGTAACCGGTGTGAAATGGCTAGCTAGTTAGCGATGCACGCTTGTAGCGTTTCATTCGGTACCGTCACTCGCTCTGAAACCTTGAAGTAGTTGTTTCCCTTGCTCTGCAAGGGCTGTGATTTTTGTTGAGCAATAGGGAACTATGCTTCATGGGTGACTGTTGTCGATGTGTGCAGAGGGTCCCTGGTTCGAGCCCAGGTTGGGGAAAGGAGAGGGATGGAAGCAATACTGCTACATGGGCACCAGGTATGGATTGACCAATCAGCTCTGCTTGACCTCCATACCTTGGACAGCTCCAGGTCTTCTTGGTGCAGCGATGGTTCCCCTTCATTGGTCTCACTGCTGAGGCTGCTGCTGACTGCATTCTCCTGGCCACTTGTGATGGGAGAAAAAAAATTGATCAGAAGAATAAACCAGAGTTGCACATGAGTTTTATACAGCGGAAGTCCTGTTGGAATTTTGGTTCTCCCTGGCACTCAATTGTTTAATTGATATTACTAAATGCTGCTTGAAAGGCAAGACTGAAAAGAGGCATACATTGCAGCATTAGAGCACTGCCAGCCTTAGAGCACTGCCAGTCACTACAAAGATACAGGAGTCCTTCCTAACTTGGTTGCCGGAGAGGAAAGAAACCGCTCAGGGATTTCACCATGAGGCCAATGGTGAATTTAAAACAGTTAGAGAGTTGAATGACTGTGATAGGAAAAAAACGGAGGATGGATCATCAACATTGTAGTTACTCAACAATACTAACCTAATTGACAGAGTGGAAAGAAGGAAGCCAGTACAGAACAAAAATATTCAAAAATATGCATCCTGTTTGCAACAGGGCACTAAAGTAATACTGCAAAAAATGTGGCAAAGCAATTACATTTTTGACCTGAATACAATGTTATGTTTGAGGGCAAATCCAATACAACACATTAAGGAGTACCACTCTGCATATTTTCAAGCATAGTGGTGGCTACATCATGCTTTGGGTATGCTTGTAATCGTTAAGGACTGGGGAGTTTCAGGATAAAAAATAAACGGAAGGGTGCTAAGCACAGGCAAAATCCTAGAGGAATCCAGTCTGCTTTCCACCAGACACTGGGAGATGAATTGACCCTCTACTGGAAAATCTATAGCAATACCTGAAAATGGTTGTCTAGCAATGATCAACAATCAATTTGACAGAGCTTGAAGAATTTTGAAAATAATAATGGGGAAATGTTGCACAATCCAGGTGTGGAAAGCTCTTACAGACTTACTCAGAAAGACTCAGAGCTGTAATCGCTGCTAAAAATGATTCTACAAAGTATTGACTCAGAGGTGTGAATATTTATGTAAATTAGATATTTATGTATTTCATTTGGAATACATTTGCAAATAAAATCAAAAAACATGTTTTCACTTTGTCATTATGGGATATTGTGTGTAGATCAGTGAGAAAGAAAATATATTTAATTGAGTTTGAATTCAGACTAACAACAAAATGTGGAATAAGTTGCTCATAAATTGCTCAGAAAACGTGTGCGTGGTGGGGGGGCAAATAAAATCTGTGGGCCGCCAGTTGGGGAACCCTGGTGTACTCATTGGGCCTCCCAAACACACTGCTGCCCTGTCATTTGTTTAGCCAGCACGACTGACAGCTAACTCCTCACAGATACATACTTCCCTGACTCAACCAGTTTGAAATGTATCAAGTGCATTTTGCAGAGTATTGACACACCCTCCTGAATATTACAGTACAACTGTGCTTTGTACAGTGTTTGTTATCATTCCATATGACAAGTAGCCTAAGCGTTTAAAATAGTTTTATTATGTTTATTGCGGCCCTACTTTCTATCAGAACAGGCAAAACTAAATTGTTTGTAGAAGAGGGTTACTATGAACCCCTCAATTGTTTCTCCACAATGACAGATGGTCAGATTTGTGCCAGTTCTCGCACTCGCCACTGCCTGGCATGTTGACAATCATAATGCTGTTTAGTTTTCCATTAAAAGCTAATAAATATGGTTACATTGTAGTTAGTAACTGCTTTTAGCAACACGGGTGTATTTACATACACTAGCATTGCTCTGAGTGGCGCAGTGGTCTAAGGCACTGCATCGCAGTGCTAACTGTGCCACTAGAGATCCTGGTTCGAATCCAGGCTCTGTCGCCGCCGGCCGCGACCGGGAGACTCATGGGCGGCGCACAATTGGCCCAGCGTCATCCAGGGTAGAGGAGGGAATGTCCGGCAGGGATGTAGCTCAGTTGATAGAGCATGGCGTTTGCAACGCCAGGGTTGTGGGTTCAATTCCCACGGGGGGCCAGTATAAAAATAAATAAATATGTAAGTCGCTCTGGATAAGAGCGTCTGCTAAATGACTAAAATGTAAATGTAAAATGTAAAAGCAGTCCGCGGGAAGCCAAAAGTTAAATACAATTATATTTCAACTTACTGTGCCGCTGGGCAGGACGGTTAGTCATTATGATTGGGGAAATTTGAGACAAAATATCTAAAGGAAGGTATTAAACAGACCAAACCTAGGTCTGTTGTAGACACACTTCCTCTCTGCTTACCTCATGTCAAAATAAAATATAATTTTTTGGTCCACATATGGCGCACTTGCAGGACTTTTATTTTGACATGAGATATGCAGAGAGGAAGTGGGTCTACAACAGACCCACATTTGGAAAGTTTGTTTAATAATAAACTCATCAAAAAAAGAAACGTCCCTTTTTCAGGACCCTGTCTTGTAAAAATTTGTAAAAATCCAAATAACTTCACAGATCTTCATTGTAAAGGGTTTAAACAATGTTTCCCATGCGTGTTCAATGAACCATAAACAACTAATGAACATGCACCTGTGGAACGGTCGTTAAGACAATAACAGCTTACAGACGGTAGGCAATTAAGGTCACAGTTATGAAAACTTAGGACACTAAAGAGGCCTTTCTACTGACTCTGAAAAACACCAAAAGAAAGAAGCCCAGGGTCCCTGCTCATATGCGTGAACGTGCCTTAGACATGCTGCAAGAAGGCATGAGGACTTCAGATGTGGCCAGGGCAATAAATTGCAATGTCCGTACTGTGAGACACCTAAAACAGCACTACAGGGAGACAGGACGGACAACTGATCGTCCTCGCAGTGGCAGACCACTTGTAACAACACCTGCACAGGATCGGTACATCCGAACATCACACCTACGGGGCAGGTACAGGATGGCAACAACAACTGCCCGAGTTACACCAGGAAAGCACAATCCCTACATCAGTGCTCAGACTGTCTGCAATAGGCTGAGAGAGGCTGGACTGAGGGCTTGTAGGCCTGTTGTAAGGCAGGTCCTCACTAGACATCACTGTTGCCTATGGGCACAAACCCACCGTAGCTGGACCAGACAGGACTGGGAAAAAGTGCTCTTCACTGACGAGTTGCGGTTTTGTCTCACCAGGGATGATGGTCAGATTCGCGTTTATCGTCAAAGGAATGAGCGTTACACTGAGGCCTGTACTCTGGAGCGCAATCGATTATGAAGGTGGAGGGTCCGTCATGGTCTGGGGCGGTGTGTCACAGCATCATCGGACTGAGCTTGTTGTCATTGCAGGCAATCTCAACACGGTGCGTTACAGGGAAGACATCCTCCTCCCTCATGTGGTACCCTTCCTACAGGCTCATCCTGACATGACCCTCCAGCATGACAATGCCACCAGCCATACTGCTCGTTCTGTGCGTGATTTCCTGCAAGACAGAAATGTCAGTGTTCTGCCATGGCCAGCGAAGAGCCCGGATCTCAATCCCATTGCGCAAGTCTGGGATCTGTTGGATCGGAGGGTGAGGGCTAGGGCCATTCCCCCCAAGAAATGTCTGGGAACTTGCAGGTGCCTTGGTGGAAGATTGGGGTAACATCTCACAGCAAGAACTGGCAAATCTGGTGCAGTCCATGAGGAGGAGATGCACTGCAGTACTTAATGCAGCTGGTGGCCACACCAGATACTGACTGTTACTTTTGATTTTGGCTGAGTTTATGTTCCTTTAGATATTGTCTCAAATTCCGCTGTCATAACTACCAACCATCCTGTCCACCAGCACAGTAAGTTGAATTTGATTTAATTCCTGGCTTCCCGTTGATTGTTTTTCTCTGCAACCCAATACAAATGGGAGCAACGCTAGTGTATGTAAATACACCAGGTTGCTAAAAGCAGCTATGTAGTTAGTAGCGCTTGAATACCTCTCTCTCCATAGGGTTTTCAGCGGTTAGCTTCGCCCACACCACAGCTGGCCATGTGAACTACAATTCCGATGCTGAAACGTCAATAATAATCGCTTGCAAAACGGGTTTCGGAACACATGGCCCTTATCTTTCATATCAGTTATAATGAATCTTTCAAATAAAAAATATAAAATTACTCTACCTGATTTGCACAGATTCATATGCTGTGTGCCTCCAGTTGACTTTCCTCCCCAGTTATGTTTACACACAGGTGTTCAGAGCATGGGTAGATAGTTAATAGCACAGGTGGTCACCTCTGTTTTAGCAAACAAGCGCTGTAACAGAGATATGGCTTATGGGAACACTAACCCAATAAAGGTGTGTAAAATGTAAAATGTAACCGATGCGTGTCAACGTTTAGAGCAAGCTTCGGGCCTCTTAACAAAAATCCCTCGGGAAGATAAATTAAGATTAGCGCCTATGAATTGGCTATGTAGTTAATAGATATATAAACAACGAAGTAGATAGCCTAAATAGAAACAGAATGACAATGTTAGATTCCGAGAGAAGTTACAATGTAGATGGAAAATGTAACAGATTGCGACCACTGTCTGCCGCTCCTGCCAAACCTCTTGTCCTCGTGCTTCACATCATATTCAAGCGCGGTTTTGTTTGGAAAACTAGAAGCTGGAAAACCATTACACTAAAGTAGAATTGTTATTTGTTACAATGTTAACTTTGTGGCTCATACCTGATGTTGCTTTCCTCTGTTTTCCCAGGGTCTTGAGATTTAGTTCTTTGAAATAGTCTGGAAAAGTTTCGGGCGATATCTTCCTGCCATGAACTTTGTCGTTTCATGTTTGACATAACGGTTCTGAAACAGTCACATCTGTAGTTGAATAGCTCCGAGTCCCTGAAGTGACCCACGTTATTTTGTTGTTGTAAAACTATAGTTTCGTTAATTCCTTCATGTCTCGACTCGTTATGGACATAATGTGCTCTACTCCAGCCCAACCCCTACAACGCTGTAGCAATAGGAAATGGGGGAGGAGCTATTTGGCATATTCAAATGATATGTCATACAGTAGAAGTAGGTTAGCGTATGGCATGCTTGCTTGCCCCAGTATCTGTGTGTAAGCGTTCACATACTAGTCGGAACTAGGAAACTCGGAAATGTTCGACTTGCTGATTCGATGAACGTCGCACGCATATAACTACAACCAGTTAGCAAGTGCGGCATTAGCGATGTTGACGATGAGTAAGTATAACGTGCCTCCTCGATTGCCGTGTTCAAGACAAATTGGAATTGGGAACTCGGAAATCTCCGACTTCCGACTTCAGTGCGTTCAAGACAGCTGGGAACTCAGGAAGAAAACGAGCTCTGATCCAACTCAGAATTCCATGTCGCAAACTCTGGCATCTTTAGAGCTCTGACTTTCCAACCTGAAGATCACTGAAGTTATGATAGCCAATGACCTAGTTTTTTTCCGAGTTCCCATGGTGCTTTCAAGACAAATGGGAACTCAGGAAAAAAACGAGGTCAAATCATGACGTTGGTAATCTTCAGGTCAGAACTCTAGAAAGATGCCAGAGTTTCCAACTTGGAATTCCGAGTTGGATGACCATTCAAAAAGATTTGTGAGGGTTTTAGGTGCCAAGCCAAATTTCTTCAGCCTCCTGAGGTTGAAGAGGCTCTGTTGCGCCTTCTTCACCACACTGTCTGCGTGGGTGGACCATTTCAGTTTGTCAGTGATGGGTACGCAGAGGAACTTGAAGCTTTCCACCTTCTCCACTGCGGTCCCGTGGATGTGGATAGGGGGGTGCACCCTCTGCTGTTTCCTGAAGTCCATGATCATCTCCTTTGTTTTGTTGGCGTTGAGTGAGAGGTTATTTTCCTGGCACCACACTCCCAGAGCCCTCACCTCCTCCCTGTAGGCGGTCTCGTCATTGTTGGTAATCAAGCCTACTACATTTACATTACATTTTAGTCATTTAGCAGACGCTCTTATCCAGAGCGACTTACAGGAGCAATTAGGGTTAAGTGCCTTGCTCAAGGGCACATTTACGTCATTTAGCAGACGCTCTTATCCAGAGCGACTACAAATTGGTGCATTCACCCTATAGCCAGTGGGATAACCACTTTACAATTATACTTTTTTTTTTTTTTTTGGGGGGGGGGGGGGTTGGGGGGTAGAAGGATTACTTTATCCTATCCCAGGTGTTCCAACTACTGTTGTGTCGTCTGCAAACTTGATGATTGAGTTGGAGGCGTGCTTGGCCACGCAGTCATGGGTGAACAGGGAGTACAGGAGGGGGCTGAGCATGCACCCTTGTGGGGCCCCAGTGTTGAGGATCAGCGAAGTGGAGATGTTGTTTCCTACCTTCACCACCTGGGGGCGGCCCATCAGGAAGTCCAGGACCCAGTTGCACAGGGCAGGGTTCAGACCCAGGGCCTCAAGCTTAATGATGAGCTTGGAGGGTACTATGGTGTTGAATGCTGAGCTATAGTCAATGAACAGCATTCTTACATAGGTATTCCTCTTGTCCAGATGGGATAGGGCAGTGTGATGGCGATTGCATCTCATTGACTAGAATGGTCCCACCTGTTCTTGTCGCCTGCTGATTGCCTTCCATTTTTGAAGACATTTATTTTCATTGTTAGAGCAGCATCTTGAGTATCTGGTCAATATAATGGATCATCTGTGGCACTATGTACTTACAAAAAAGGTCTAAATAAAAATGTACAAGCAACGGAAAAAATGCTTCTTCGGCACCTCCAATGTATTGAGCTGTTGTAGACTTCCGACCTGTGCAATGAGTGACATTTTTATTTAGATCCTATTTTGGAAGTACTTACTGGCCGTAAAGGGAGTAAATGAAGATAGCTGCTCAGCAAAACATATTTGGTGAGTAACAAACATATTTATACATTATAACGCTTGCAGAGCTGTAATGGGAGTTTGAATTGGAGCTTCCTTGGCGTTAGAGAGGAGACATGTCATACTCATCGTTGACATCTCTGACGCACAGATACAGGGGCAGGACAGGCTATGTCCCATTTGAGTATTAAATGCCATATGTCAATATTCCCAGTGTACTCCCAGACAATCCTTTAGTGATTATTAGTGACTGACTAGGCCTACATGTGGTTATAGGCACAAAACGTGGCGATGCCTTCAAGTCAGAATGTTGAATAAACTAAATTTGAACTTACTCTGCCAATTGTCTGTGGTATTGGTCCTTCAGTTGGTAGAAATTTGAGACAAAATATCCACAGGAAAGTGTTATTAATCGACTTTAAAATGCGGGTCTCTGTGTATGACAATCAAGATTTGTTTGCTTGTGACCAAAGGCACGTGCACAAGACTGAAGTGTATATATATAAATAAATAAATTGGTCATTTAGCAGATGCTCTTATCCAGAGCGACTTACAGGAGCAATTAGGGTTAAGTGCCTTGCTCAAGGGCACATCGACAGATTTTTCACCTAGTCGGCTCGGGTATTAGAACCAGCGACCTTTCGGTTACTGGTACAACGCTCTTAACCACTAAGCTACCTGCCGCCCCAAGTATGATACATGTACGCGACGCATGCATGTAACTGAAGTCTGCAGGTGTTTACATCCCACTGGGCACAGACATCAATTCAACGTCTATTCCACGTTGTTTCAATGTCATTTCATTGACATTTCTGGCTTGTACAGAAAACGTAGGCCTCTTGGCCTTTCTCTGAATTTTGTTTGTGTTAAAACTTTAGTTTTGGCATGCAAACTTTTGTTCCCTTTTTTGTATATTTATTTTTGTCACAAATAAAATACCTGAACTGCTTAGGCTGGACAACACAGGAGTCTTGCTGGACCTGGCCCTGGACCTAGGTACATTTGCTATTTTGGGGCACATGCATACAACAAGGCCTACTAATGTATTGAGTTTAGGATACCCTCTAGTCCAGGGGTGTCAAACTCATTTTAGCTCAGGGGCCACATGGAGGAAAATCTATTCCCAAGTGGGCCGGACCGGAAAAATCATGGTATATATAACTTAAAAACAACAACTTCAGATTGTTTTCTTTGTTTTAATACGATCAACATACAACATAAAGCTGGAGCCTGAGGACAGTGTGTCCAAAATAGTACAAGCACAACATCACTATTAATCATAAAACACGTCAAGTTTATTTGAAAATTCTAAAGAAAAAGAACACACAAACACACAATGCCTCAGTGATTAACAGAACTGTTTCACAGATCACAGAAATATATCAGGGTGTCATTTCTCAGGCAGAAATGTAGATAAAAATAATGAAATCCTGTTCCCCAAACAAGTGCAAGAACCACAGAGTCAAGAATAGGTTAAATATACAAATAATATAAAATCAATTAAAAACAATAGCACATCAACATAAAAACATATAAACATAAAGCTGGAGCCTGAGGACAGTGTCCAAAAGCACAACATCACTATTAATCATAAAACACCTCAAGTTATTTGAAAGTTCTGAGGACAAAGAACACAAAAACACACAATGCCTCAGTGATTCACAGAAGTATATCACAGATCACAGAACTATATCAGGGTGTCATTTCTCAGGCAGAAATGTAGATACAATTAATGAAATCCTGTTCCCCAAACAAGTGCAAGAACCACAGAGTCAAGAATAGGTTAAATATACAAATGAAATAAAATCAATTAAAAACAATAGCACATCAACATAAAAACATACAAACATAAATCTGAAAGCGTTGCTCAAACTCCCGTAACAGTCCAGTTATTTTATCTTTGAACCGCTTCATGTCTGCCACATGTTGGGTCGCGCACACATTTTTCAGACAGGGGAAGTGAGCTGCATCACCACCGGCAATTTGCGTCTCCCACAATGACAGCTTCAACTTGAAAGAACGTATGCTGTCATAATACTGCGTGACAACTTTGTTGCGCCCTTGCAGCTGTTTGTTCAAGTTATTCAGGTGCTCTGTAACATCCACCATAAATGCAAGGTCCGGCATCCATTCTGCGGAATGAAATTCTAACACTGGTTTGCCCTTTTCTTCCATGAACTGTTCAATTTCTTCTCGTAAATCAAAGAAACGCCTCAGCACAGCACCTCGGCTTAACCATCTTACCTCAGTGTGGTATGGCAGGCCATAGATGTGGTCTTTCTCTCTGAGAAGGCTGTCAAACTGACGGTGATTCAGGCTTCTGGATCGGATGAAATTAACAGTTTGGATGACCACCTTCATGACGTTATCCATCTTTAATGACTTGCAACACAAAGCCTCCTGTTGCAAAATACAGTGAAAAGTCAAAAAATCACGTCCTCCATTTGCAGATTGCACTTTCTCTCTGAACTTTGTCACAACGCCTGCTTTTTTGCCGATCATTGAGGGCGCACCATCTGTAGCCAGGCTGACAGCGCGGGACCAGTCCACTCCGACCCTGTCCAGCGCGCCGACGAGTGCGGTAAAAATATCAGCTGCTGTCGTTGTATCTGTCATCGGCACCAACTCCACGAACTCCTCGGTGACGGGCAATGTGTCATCAACTCCGCGGATGAAAAAATGGCCAGTTGTGCAACATCTGTAATGTCCGTGCTTTCATCAATTGCAACCGAAAACGCAATAAATGACTTTACTTTTTGCTTCAACTGGCTGTCCAAATCCACTGAAAGATCGGAAATCCTGTCTGCAACTGTGTTTCTTGTCAGGCTGATATTTGCAAAAGCCTGCTGCTTTTCAGGGCACACAATCTCCACTGCCTTCATCATGCATGTTTTTACAAATTCACCCTCACTAAATGGTTTTGAAGCCACTGCGATTTCATTAGCAATGAGGTAGCTAGCTTTCACTGCAGCGTCACTGATGTCTCGGCTGTGAGTAAACACAGTTCACAGTTCCAACAGTTCATTCACCTTCTCTCATCTCCGCTGTCCTTGAAAATTGTCATATTTGTCGGCATGAAGACTCACATAGTGGCGACGAAGGTTATATTCTTTCAGCACTGCAACATGCTCTGAACACACCAAACATACAGCTTTCCCATTCAATTCAGTGATTAAATAGGATGACAATTTTTCTTGGAACACTCTGCACTCTGCGTCCACTTTTCTCTTTTTTGACAGAGACATATTGGGGCAATGAGGGTGCCAAAGCACATAATGTTAAAAGTAGAAGCCGTAATAAATATCGCGGGCAAAACAAAGTAGCTCATT
This sequence comes from Coregonus lavaretus, assembly GCF_964263955.1. Taxonomy (NCBI): domain Eukaryota; kingdom Metazoa; phylum Chordata; class Actinopteri; order Salmoniformes; family Salmonidae; genus Coregonus; species Coregonus lavaretus. The sequence continues at coordinate 25,774,636 of NC_139997.1, forward strand.
GGCTGCACGTGCTTGACCTACTTGCTCTGCCCCGGTATAAACAGTTTGCTTGCTTAACACAATTGCTATTGCGCCATCCAGTGGACGCAATTGGAACAGCAGTTTATTTTATTAAAAAATTGCAGCACCTTTTTATACTTAAAAAAAAAAAAAAAAAAAAAATATTTATTTTTTTCTCCACAATCATCTCGCGGGCCGGATTAAACCCGTTTGCGGGCCTGATCCGGCCCGCGGGCCGTACGTTTGACACCCCTGCTCTAGTCTATAATATATTTCTATCAAGCCAAGTATTTTTCATAAAAGGTAGTGTTATGTAGTTTACAATGGTTCAATCAGTAAGGCTGGTCTGAATGGCTAGCTCGCTTTAACCTCATACAGTAAGCATTATATAATTAACATAGTTTCCTATTCTACGGGCATAGTGGGAATGTATATGTTAGTGTTTACAAACATTTGCATAATCAGCATTGCGTAATGTTTCTCTTCTTATCACCTTCCCCTCTTTCAACCAATGGGAATAAATCTTGGTATCTATTTATATGTTACCCATGTTCATTTACTTGCTGTGTTTCAGAAAAGGTACCGAAAACCCTCCACCTCCCCACCACCACCAGCTAAGGCCTGTCATTGGACATCCTTTCTCTCAGCGGGGGGTTTCTATGCCAGTTGCCCCGCATAGGGCTACCTGCCATCAAGCATCTGGCTCTGAGGATCATCCCTCAGAGATGAGGCCATTCCCCAAACTATAATGAACAAATATATATATATATATGCAAAATGCAACAATTTCAACTATTTTACTGAGTTAGAGTACATATAAGGAAATCAGTCAATTGAAATAAATAAATTAGGCCATAATCTATGGATTTCACATGACTGGGCAGGGGTGCAGCCATGGGAGGGCATAGGCCCACCCACTTGGGATCCAGGCCCACCCACTGGGGAGCCAGACCCAGCCAATCAGAATGAGTTTTTCCCCATAAGGGTTTTATTAGAGACAGAACTACTCCTCAGTTTCATCAGCTGTCCGGGTGGCTGGTCTCAGACGATCCCACAGGTGAAGAAGCTGGATGTGGAGGTCCTGGGCTGGCGTGGTTACACGAGGTCTGTGGTTGTGAGGCCGGTTGGACGTACTGCCAACTTCTCTAAAATGACATTGAAGGTGGCTTATGGTAGAGCAATTAACATTAAATTATCTGGCAACAGCTCTGATGGATTTTCCTGCAGTCACCATGCCAATTGCACGCTCCCTGAAAACTTGAGACATCTGTGGCATTGTGTTGTGTGACAAAACTGCACATTTTAGAGTGGCCTTTTATTGTCTCCAGCGCAAGGTGCACCTGTGTAATGATCATGCTGTTTAATCCCAAAAGCCTGGAAGGGATGAGAGGGCTAAGCCTATGGGTTCATAGCTTCAACCCCGCAGCACACACACACACACACCAACTGATTAATGGACTGCTGAATGTATATTTGTTTTCTCTTTTCCAAATTATGTCTATCTCTGATAAACTACCCAGGAAAGGGCTGAAAATAGCCCATATTAATATATGTAGCCTTAGAAATAGTGTTCATGAAATCAATAACTTGCTAACATCAGATAACATTAATATATTAGATATTAATTATTTGATGATACAGCAGTAGCAATACAAGGATATAACATCTATAGAAGAGACAGGAATGCTTATGGGGGAGGTGTTGCTGTATGTATTCAGAGCCATATCCTTGTAATGTTTAGAGAAAATCTTATGTCAAGTGTTATTGAAGTGTTGTGGTTGGAGGTTCACTTGGCATATCTAAAGCCTTTTTTATTTTGGGGTGTTGCTATAGGCCACCAAGTGCTAACAGTCAGTATCTAAATAAAATGCTTGATAGTATATGTGATGTAAACAAATAGGTCTACTTTCTTGAGGATCTGAATATTGACTGGTTTCATCAAGCTGTCCGCTCAAGAGGAAGCTTCTCACTGTCACCAGTGCCTGTAATCTGGTTCAGGTTATTAATCAACCTACCAGGGTGTTTACAAACACTACAGGAACAAGATCATCCACATGTATTGATCACATTTTTACTAATACTGTAGAACTTTGTTCTAAATCTGTACCCATTGGATGCAGTGATCACAATATAGTGGCTATATCCAGGAAAGCCAAAGTTCCAAATCTGGGCCTAAAATAGTATATAAGAGATCATACAAAAGATTTTGCTGTGGCTCTTATGTGGATGATGTTAAAAATATTTGTTGGTCTGATGTGATTAATAAGGAGCATCCAGACGCTGCACTTGATGAATTTATGAAATTGCGTCTTCCAATTATTGATAAACATGCACCAGTTAAGAAACTGACTGTTAGAACTGTTAAGGCTCCATGGAATGATGAGGAATTGAAAAACTGTGTGGTTGAAAGAGATGGGGCAAATTGAGTGGCTAATAAGTCTGGCTGCACATCTGACTTACTGCAAATTTTAGAAATTATGTGACTAAACTCAACAAAAATAAGAAGAAACTGTATTATGAAGCCAAGATCAGTGATATAATGAATGATGGGGAAAAAAAACTCTGTAGTACTTTAAATGAAATTATGGGCAGAAAGACAAATTCAACTCCATTTTTCATTGAATCAGATGGCTTATTCATCACAAAACCATTTGATGTTGCCAATTATTTTAATGATTACATCATTGACAAAGTGGGAACACTTAGGCAGGAAATGCCAACAACGAACAGTGAGCCATTGTAAAAAAAAAAAAAAACTATTAATGAAAGAAAAGCATTACAAGTTTGAATTTTCTAAAGTTAGTGTGGGAGAGGTGGAAAAATGTATTGTTATCAATCAATAATGACAAACCTCCTGGCATTGACAACTTAGATGGAAAGCTACTGAGGATGGTAGCTGTCTCTAGCCACTCCTATCTGTCATATCTTTAATCTGAGCCTAGAGGAAAGTCTTTGTCCTCAGGCCTGGAGGGAAGCCAAAGTAATTCTGCTACCCTAGAGTGGTAAAGCTGCCTTTACTGATTCTAACAGCAGACCTATCAGCTTGCTGCCAGCTCATAGCAAACTGTTGGAAAAAATATTGTTTGACCAAATACAATGCTATTTCTCTGTAAACAAATTAACAACATACTTTCAGCATGCTTATAGAGAAGGGCACTCAACATGTACTGCACTGACACATGTCTGATGATTGGTTGAAAGAAATTGATAAGAAGATTGTGGGAGCTGTACTGTTAGATTTCAGTGCAGCCTTTGACATTATTGACCATAACCTGTTGTTGAGAACTTATGTTATGGCTTTTCATCCTCTGCCATATCGTCGATTCAGAGCTATCTATCTAATAGAACTTAGAGGGATTTCTTTAATGGAAGCTTCTCTAATGTCAAATATATAAAGTGTGGTGTACCGCAGGGCAGCTCTCTAGACCCTCTACTCTTTTCTATTGTTACCAATGACGTGCCACTGGCATTAAAAAAAGCATATGTGTCCATATATGCTGATGATTCAACCATATACACATCAGCAACCACAGCTTATGAAGTCACTGAAACCCTTCACAAAGAGTCGTAGTCTGTTTTGGAATGGATGGCTAAAGCTAAGAGCATTGTATTTGGTACAAATCATTCCCTAAATTCTAGACCTCAGCTGAATCTGGTAATGAATGTGTGGCTGTTGAACAAGTTGAGGAGATTAAGTTACTTGGTGTTACCTTAGATTGTAAACTGTCATGGTCAAAACGTATATAGATTCAATTGTTGTAACGATGGAGAGAGGTCTGTCCGTAGCAAAGAGATGCTCCGCTTTTAACACACTGCACTCCAAAAAGTAATGCAGGCTCTAGTTTTGTCTTATCTTGATTATTGTCCAGTCGTGTGGTCGAGTGCTGCAAGGAAAGACATAGTTAAGCTGCAGCTGGCCCAGAACAGAGCGGCATGTCTTGCTCTTCATTGTAATCAGAGGGCTAATATAAATACTATGCATGCCTGTCTCTCTTGGCTAAGAGTTGAGGAGAGACTGTCAGCATCACTTCTTATTTTCATAAGAAACATTAATATGTTGAAAATTCCAAATTGTTTGCATATTCAACTTACACACAGCTCTGTCACACACACTTAGCCCACCAGACATGCCACCAGGGGTCTTTTCACAGTCCCAAATCCAGAACAAATTCAAGAAAACATACAGTATTATATAGAGCCATTATTGCATGGAACTCCCTTCCATCTCATATTGCTCAAATGAACAGCAAACCTGGTTTAAAAAAACAGATAAAGCAACACCTTAGGACACAACGCCTCTCCCCTATTTGAACTAAATAGTTTGTGTGTATGTATTGATATGTAGGCTACGTGTGCCATTTTAAAATTGATATAGGTATGTCCTTGTGCTGTTCTTGTCTATTAATGTTCTGTATTGTTTCATGATTTGTGCGGACCCCAGGAAGAGTAGCAGCTGCTTTCGCAACAGCTAATGGGGATCCTAATAAAATACCACCTGTCAGGTGAATGGATTATCTTGGCAAAGGAGAAATGCTCACTAACAGGGATGTAAAAAAAAATGTGTGCACAAAATCTGAGAAAAGTAAACTTTTTGTGCATATGGAACATTTCTGGGATCTTTTATTTCAGCTCATGAAACATGGGAACAACACTACATGTTGCGATTATATTTTTGTTCAGTATATTTAATAAGTGTTTATACTTTGTCACGACTTCGGCCGAGGCTGCCTCCCCTCCTTGTTTGGGCAGGCTTCGGCGTTCGTCGTCACCGGCTTACTAACAACTGCCGCCCCAATAATCATCACAATTGTCTTGTCTTGTCAATCACACACACCTGGTTCCTATCCCCTAATTAGTCAGTGTATAAGTGTTCCCTCTGCCCCCTTGTCCTTGTGGGTGATTGTTATTTGTGAGAGTAGTCTAGCTCGGTGGAGCTACTCGTAACATATTGTTGCCAGGGTAGATTTCCCCCCGTGCCTATGTATTATTGGATATCCGTTACAGTTTATTTGCCAGGGATGATAGTTTCCCCTGTGCCTGTTTCGTTGATCGCTATTTGAGCGAATTTGTGTGTCTGCGAAGGAATAAACTCTGTATTCGGTGATTACCCTCCTGCGCCTGACTCCTTTCCATCACACACATCACATACTTGCATGTTGTCTATGTTGGTATTGTTATTTATTAGGATCCCCATTACACATGAAACATGACATAATACATAGTACAAAAAAGTATTAGCCACTGAAATATATCAATTTAAAACGTCACACCTAGCCTACATATCAGTACATGCACACAATATAGGCCTAATACATAGTACAGTGCAAATTACAATGCAAGATATATAAAATGGCTGTGTGTCTTCACAGTCACCTTTGTGCAGTAAGGTGTTCTTTTATCTGTTTAAAAGAAAACTGGATTTATTGCTAGCTTGAGTTACCTGTAGTCATGGCTCTATTTAATACTGTGCGTTTCCCAGCCTCTGTTCTGGACCTGGGGACTGTGAAGAGACCTCTGGTTGCATGTCTTGTGTTGTAAAGATGAGTGTCCGAACTGTGTGCCAACTGCTTGAACAGACAGCTCGGTACCTTCAACACATCAATACCTCGCACAAAGACCAATAGTGATGCTGTCAATCTCTCCTCAACTTTGAGCCAGGAGAGACTGACATGTATGTTACTGACACTTTCACTCTGTGTACATCTAAGTGCGATACATGCTGCTTTGTTCTGGACCAACTGCAATTTAACCAATGTCCTTCTTTGCCGCACATGACCACACAGCTGGGCAGGACTAGGGCCTGTAGGACCTGTCTGGTCAACTGAGATGTTAAGAAGGCAGAGCAACGCCCTATCATGGACAGACCTCTTCCCATTTTAGCAACCATTGAGTCTATATGTTTTGACCATGACAGCTTGCTATCTAGGGTTACACCCAGCAGTTTAGTCTCCTCAACTTGCTCAATAGCCACATTAGTCAGTAATAGATCTAAACGAGGTTTAGCATTGAGCGAGTGATTTGTCCCCAAAATTATGCTTCTAGTTTGAGATATGTAGCACCAGCCTATTTCTAGTTACCCATTCTAAAACTGACTGGAGCTCTATGTTAAGTGTTTCAGTTATTTATTTTACTGTTACAGCCGACGTGTATACTGTTGAGTCGTCAGCCTACATAGACACACAGGCTTTATTCAAGGTCAGTGGAAGGTCATTTGTAAAAACAGAAAACATGAATGGCCCCAGCCGGCTGTCCTGCGGTACACCACACTCAACTGAATTTGCATGAAAGAGGCTTCCATTAACGAAAACCCTCTGTGTTCTATTAGATAGGTAACTCTCAATCCGTAAAATGGCAGAGGATGCAAATCCATAACACCAGCAATAGGTTATGATCAATGACATCAAAATCTGCACTGAAGTCTAACAAAACAGTTCCCACAATCTTCTTACTATCAATTTCTTTCAGCCAATCATCAGTCAATCATCAGTGTCAGTGCGGAGCATGTTGAGTGCCCTTCCCTATAAGCATGCTGAAAGTCTGTTTTCTGTAAAATAACTTTGTATTTGATCAAACACAATTTTGTTCATTCAGTTAAATTCATTCAGTTAAGCCTTAAACTCGATTGAAATGAAATCTATTTGCATTCTGCTCCATTTATCTCCTGATGAAGGTCAGCATATAAAGGAGGAATGAAAACAGGAGTGAAAGAGGAATTCAATTCTGTTCCTTAGTGGTGAGGTCAGATTGGAGGCAGCGGTGAGGACAATGGCACTGATTCACCTTCAGCCACCTTCAATCCCAGCTCTGCTACTTCTCCCATAAAGCCATTGTGCTCTCTGATGTCACAACAGCCATTAATAACCTCCACACTGCATCCCGCTCCATCATTATCCAGTAGCAAAGTGAGGCCTTCTGCTGTACCCACCACTTTGTAGGGTAATATAACCCTTCACGAAGAGTGGCATAGGCCCATGTGTCAGCAAATACTGTATTTATCTTTGCCATTAAATAGAGTGGATGATGACACTGTCATGAGTTACTGGGTAGACCACATTGTGTTGTTTGGTCTTTACTTCTGAAGTGACAGACACTTGAACACAAATGTAAGCTGCTGACCGGTTACTCCATGCATTACTTTTCAGTTCCAGGAATGGAATATGAGCAACATAATCCTTTCTCTCACCCATGTACATAATGTGCAACATTAGAGAGTAAAGTGGTATTGTTGAATAGTGTCTTATGAACGGAAATGTCTCAGGACAAGAGAGAGGATTCTTCCTGCAAGTCATAATTTAATAGAAGGCGGTTATTGATCAAGATCTCTTACAGCCTTTTAATAAGCCCCGGCTAGCCTGTAGCAATGCATTCTCTCATTAGCACTGGCCCTGCATAGTGCATACCGTCAGTCAGTGATACCACTGCTGTCGGGGTAAGATGAAGTTGCTCCTACTGCACATTGATTTAAGAGGCAGTCCATATTCCCCCCACTCCACCTAATGGTTAATGTTATATATTTGGGAGGGTAAACTAATCCTAGTTTTGTCTGAATGTTGCTTTCCAAGCTGTGGCGTTGACTAGAAACATATTTTAGAGAAGAGCTCCCTCTGCTGCCTTCCATGCAGACTTACAATTGATATGGCAATACTTAAAGAAAGTGTTCCACAGGGATGCTGGCCCATGTTGACTCCAATTTTTCCCACAGTTGTGTCAAGTTGGCTGGATGTCCTTTGGGTGGTGGACCATTCTTGATACACACTGGAAACTGTTGAGCGTGAAAAACCCAACTGCGTTGCGGTTCTTGACACAAACCGGTGCGCCTGGCACCTACTACCATACCCCGTTCAAAGGCACTTCAATCTTTTGTCTTGGTCATTCAGCCTCTGAATGGCACACATACACAATTCATGTCTCAATTGTAGTAACATATTGTACGAATTGCAATTCGTAACATATTGGACGAATTGTAATTCGTAAAATATAAGAAATGGATAATGGACATCCACAAATTAATACATACCATACGAAATGTAACATATCATACCAAATGGAATGTCTCAGATATACGTACAGAATAATACGAAATGCTCTGAGACCAGGTGACTTGACCTGTTCTCAACACCCTAGACTAGGGTGTTGAGAACAGGTCAAGTCACAGTGAATAGCCGGGGCTGAAATACTACACAGATTCTACGCAGATAATCACTGTAATTTCTTGCAGACATTCTTTTTAATGGCCGTCAAAATGTTTCAAAAAAATAAAGTCGGTTTTGAACTGTTTGGAACAGCGTGTAATTGGACCCACATTTATTAATAGGAACCAGAAAATGAGCCTGACAGCTATATCCCCTTCACTTACGGCTATAGGAAACAGATCTGTTGTATTTTAATTATCTGTTTATTTTAACCTTAATAAATCTTAATGGCAGGGCTTGTTCTCTAATGTGGGAGGCTGGGTAGCAGGCACTGTGTGTTTATTGTAAGTGGGCGAGAGGGCCCAAATTAGGGCGAGAGCTAGTGCAGCTGAGAGGAGAGAGGAGGGTGGAGAGGGCTTGGGTACGACTATAGACCTGTTATTGTTATCTTTACCTGTTGGGGGTCTAGTCTGAGCAATGGCAAATCCCTCCATCTGGACATCTGCTTTGAGCTAGGAGTCTTCTGACAGATAATACACTGCTGGTCTTCATCAGTGCTAAACCAAAGTACTATTTGCAGGAGGTAGAAATGAGAGGCAAAACAAGAGGTAAAGAAGGAATGGAATAATTATATTCCTAACACAAACATTACGAATATCTTTCTGTACAGTACAAGTTTCATGGCCAAATCAACTGACTTAATTAAAGCTGATTTGGACATTATTTTTTACATTGTATGGCTACCTAAATGACTTCCATAAATGTTTTAGCTAGCTGTGGCTAAATTAAACTGGTTGAAACAGCATTGTTTCATCGTAATTTGTAAACGTATTGTGATGTGGAACTATGTGAAAAATACATTGGATTTGAAAAAAGTATCAACTGTTGTTTTGAGGGTGAATTTCAACCACAGGATTATGTCATCATGGTAACCAATTTTCAACATAGCCAAACCTTGTATAAAATATGTTTAATTCGGTACCTTTGAAACAATGTCAGATATTCAACTTTATATCCACTATCAGAAAAAAATGATATATCAACAAGCAGGGCAGCATCACCTACTGGAGTAGATATATCTACTGTTATCCATTTGGTCTCCCATCCAGGGTTTTAAACAAGCCCAACCATGCTTAGCTTTGATATTTGTCACTGACTACTACCAATGTGCTATCGTGAGAATGACTATTGAGAGATCTCTTAATAACTAAATAGATTCACTGTTGCTATTGAAATCATTCCAAAGGGTAGGTTTAACAGAGAACATTAAATGTAACCATACTTTATAAGTCATACATCATAAATGATACTATAGGCCTATATAGCATTTGCGAAGTCATCAACAGCTATTGTTGCAATTCAACCCAGAATTCAACTAAAAATAGACAATCTCTATAGGCCTAGGGTTTCAATCTTTGGTTGATTTAAAATGTAATCTTCAAATTAATAATTAATATGTTTTCTGATGACATCCTACTTACACTTAGTAACCCTGCTATCTCCCTACCAGCAGTCTTAAAGCTGATGGACTCCTTTGGCTCCCTCTCAGGATACAAGATCAACTGGAGGAAGAGTGAGCCTATGCCCACACACATTTCAGGCTGACTTAGTGGGTTCCCCCTTTGTTTGGAAGACTAGTGGCATGAAGTATCTAGGAATTAATATAGTATCCCCCATAACTAAGATATGCAGCCTAAATGGCCTAGAGTTGTCCAGGTCATCAGGGAAGATATTAAAATATGGACAACTCTCCCATTATATTTATGGGGCAGAGCTGAAATTTGGAAGATGAATGTATTACCTAGGCTAGCCTTCCATCCCTCTCCAGTTCCCACAGTCATGGTTTAAGGAGGTACAAACTCTCTCCTCACAGATCTTATGGAACAATCAGAAACCCAGGATAGGGTATAGAACACTGACTGTATTCTAGATTCAAAGGTGGACTGGGTGTCCCAGATGTATTCTTCTACTACTTGTCATATAATTCAAGATATCCCCTTACATGGGCTTACAAATCAGAATATAAGATTGACAGCTGGGAGTGGTTAGAGGAGAGGATAATGTCAGAACACAGGTCTGTCTCCCTGGTGTGGGAGTAGTTACATGTCCCTCTCCGTAAGGGGGCGCAAGGAGACCGAGTTGATAAATACTGTGTTGAAGCCAGATAAAGTCACTCATGTTTCCTACTAACTCTGGTGTCCGCGTCCCCTCACTTCATAACTTAACATGGTATCAGAAGTGGTCAACAACAACCATGCTCGCAACTCAGAGACTCGGAAGAAGTAGTCAGGTTTATTATGTCATGGGTTCAAATTAAAGATGTGAGAACAAGTTTTACCGGCATTTTCGTAGTTAATGTTCTCCTCTAGCCAAAAAGCAAGCTAACTATCTTGCTACATTAATAACAGTGCAAGCACCTGGCATCAAAGTGGTACTGCCCCAAACCCCCTACTGTCCTTGACACTGTAATTATCAGGTTCTCATGTAGAATTGTTAAGATGCTGCACATAAGGTTCGGTGTAAAAGGTCTGTCTCTTCCATCGTGTCCTATCTAGTATAACCCCCTGTTTACAGCTTGGGAAAGACTTTGAATAATACACTCTGGCAAAGTCAGATTGTTAAAGATGATATTCTATACTTTTCCCAAGTGAAGGCAGATTATGGTTTGAGCGATCCTTCATTTTTAGCAGTCATATACAAGGTTCATAAAAAGGAGGGTGCTGAACCTGCCTCTGGTACAGAATAGACTGTTATAGACTGTTGTTTCAGTTAGCATCAAATCAAATTACATTTTATTTGTCACATACACATGTTTAGCAGATGTTATAGCGGGTGTAGTGAAATGCTTGTGCTTCTAGCTCCGACAGTGCAGTAATATCTAACAAGTAATATCTAATTATTTCACAACATATACCCAATACACACAAAACTAGTAAGGAATGGGATTTAAGAATACATACATATATGGACAAGCAATGACAGAGCGACATTGACTAAGATACAGTAGAATATTATAGAATAGAATGCAGTATATACATATGAGATGAGTAGTGCAAGATATGTAAACATGGGAGCGTGACCTCAACACTTCTCTCACCCTATCGCAATGGGATGCTATTTGAATCTGGCCACTTCAAAATGTGTTAGGTATAAAATAATTCAGTTCAAGATATTGTGTAGAGCCTATCACCCTTGTACGTATCTCAAAGATGGATAAAAATCCATCTAACTTATGCTGGCACAACTGTGGCAGCAATGGCTTTCTAATCCACATATTGTGGGAATTCAATGCAGTGAAAACATTTTGGTCTGAAGTTATTTCAGTTTTGTCCGAAACTTTTGATGTCGAATTTTACAATTGATATGGCAATACTTAAAGAAAGCGTTCCACAGCGTTGCTGGCCCATGTTGACTCCAAATCTTCCCACAGTTGTGTCAATTTGGCTGAATGTCCTTTGGGTGGTGGACCATTCTTGATACACACGGGAAACTGTTGAGCGTGAAAAACCCAGCAGCGTTGCAGTTCTTGACACAAACCGGTGCACCTGGCATCTACTACCATTCCCCGTTCAAAGGCACTTACATATTTTGTCTTGCCCATTCACCCTCTGAATGGCACACATACACAATCCATGTCTCAATTGTCTCAAGGCTTAAAAATCTTTCTTTAACCTGTCTCCTCCCCTTCATCTAAGGTGATTGAAGTAGATTTAACGGGTGGCATTAATAAGGGATCATAGCTTTCACCTGGATTCACCTGGTCAGTCTGTCATGGAAAGAGCAGGTGTTCTTAATGTTTTGTACACTCAGTGTACTGTCTAATGTTAAGAACCGTTTGTTATCATTGAATCATTCTTCTTAACTGGAAGGAACATAAGCCAACTTGCTTTTCTGTGGACCGCTGGCTGGAGGACTACTTAGACCTGGAATGTGCAGCTTGCCTGCTCAAGGACTTCGATTTAGGTTTACATGGTCACTGGGACACACTGTACGCAAGTTCTTGGACTCTGGAAATGTACACATGAAAGTTTGTATCCTGTAGTCTATACTTGAATATCTGCCAATTCCAAAATTGTATGAAATGAAAATCTTGTAACTAATGTATTTGACTTTTATACGATGCACTACCCTCCCCCCTCCCCTCCCACCCCTTCCCCTATTTTTGGTTCTGAATGTACTGTTATTCGTGTGTGGTTTCTATGCTGAAAAACAATACAAACTTTTAGCGGTAAAAAATATATATATATGTTGGATTCACGTCGTCATCTCCACCAAAGATAGGACTAAATCAAATAAAACTTTATTTAAAGGTACATTTAAAGTTTGATTTGATCCTATTCTTTAACTTGGATTTTTGGTTGAGATGGAGACATGAATCCAACATATCAATTATTAATTTGCAGACAAACTGGATATGGAATTGTTTGGTAGTCAATGCAACCAAATATCAACATTTGAAGGAGATGTATCTTCTGCTTGGATAATTCTATCTGTGTTACTGACTTTAATTCCAGTTTGTCTACAAATTAGTATTTGATATGTTGGATTCACATTTACATTACATTTTACATTTTAGTCATTTAGCAGACACTCTTATCCAGAGCAACTTACAGGAGCAATTAGGGTTAAGTGCCTTGCTCAAGGGCACAATGACAATTTTTCACCTAGTCGGCTCGGGGATTAGAACCAGCGACCTTTTGGTTACTGGCACAACGCTCTTAACCACTAAGCTACACGTCTCCATCTCAACCAGAAATGAAAGGATTAAGCAAGTGGCTCAGATGAAACTATCCAAGCATTAGATACAGTACATCTCCTTTAAATGTTGATATTTGGTTGCGTTGTCAACCAAACACAATTCAATGTTACTTTTGTAACACAGTAAATAGCCTAAAGTTAAGGCTATTTTACAAACTAATGTTAAGTAACACATCCATGGCCACATTTTGAGGTTACTGTTAATAAATGTCATCTTATGTAATCATAGAAAGCATGCATGTTCAAGATAGCATGCAAAAGTCGCAGGTCTGTGGAGATCTTCACAATTGCTATATTTATCTGGGCAGAATCTCGAACGTCAACTGCAATCCATGTCATTTGGTTGTGCTATTTAAATAAAGCACAGTGATAACATATTAAGTTGTTGTATAAATACAAAAGATCTGACATTGTATTTCCATTTGAGCTTTGTTTGTTTTTTAAATGGTTTAAAGCGCAATAATAACACATTTAGATGACAACTAAATCAAAAATCAGACATTGTTTTTCCATTGGAATTTGGTTGTGCTTTTAGATGGTTGAAAGCATAGTCTTTTTGAGTGGGCGAATAAAGGCTGAAATCTCATTGATCCATTTTTCAAATAAATATTACAAAAATGTCCACGTTGAAATGATGTAGTGTGCCCAGTGGGTAGGGTCTAGCCATAGGATTTAAATCACCTTCTGACGGCACCCCTTTTGTTTTCCCATGGTAGAAGTGGTCAGAAACTGACTTTTTGGACCTGAATGACAAAACATTCAGGAGATCAAGGTGCTCAAAGTTGACCCATTTTGCATACCCCACCCTACCATGAGATGTCCATGTCTTCATCACTGAAAAAGATAAATAGTGGAGTTTGATATAATTTGAAAGCTTACATATAGGGTTGTCAGACTATTCTATGAATTCTTGAAAAAAATGTTTTAATAAAATAATTGCAATTTTTTAAGCTTTAACATCAATTATCTAAAAACACGGAAACTCCGATTTTTCTCATTTTCACAAATGTTGTAGCTTAGACTCTTTTTTGCATCATCTGAAGTGTTTGTGTTGTGCCCATCATCGGTTGAGACACAGCATACTCCTGAATGCATGGTGGGCGTCATTTCAATCATAGAAATATAATTAATAGAATGGACCAATTCTTTCAGACCCCTGCAATTTGCTGGGTCATTCCTACTTTCCGGTGCCTTTTGGACCTCATAACTTTTGAGGGGAAAAAGTATATACAGAACCAGTCAAAAGTTTGGACACACCTACTCATTCCAGGGTTTTTTTTTTTTTTTTACTATTTTCTACATTGTATAATAATAGTGAAGACATCAAAACTATGAAATAACACATATGGAATCATAATATAATAATAATATGCCATTTAGCAGACGCTTTTATCCAAAGCGAGTTACAGTCATGCGTGCATACATTTTTGTGTATGGGTGGTCCCGGGGATCGAACCCACTACCTTGGCGTTACAAGCGCCGTGCTCTACCAGCACGTGCTCTACTCATGTAGTAACCAAAAAAGTGTTAAGCAAATCAAAATATATTTTACATTTGTGACTCGTTTCAAGAAACTAGGCTTATGTCGCGCGTCACTACTTCACAGGAGAGCCATTTGAACATAAACTTCTTTTTTTAAATCAAAATGTGTTTTTTGGCAGAAATGCCTTCTGGAACATCTGAACTTTCATGTGCCTTAATAACAAACTTGTATGCCAAAATTGTTAAATTACGAGCCTAGTTGGTTTAGGCACAGAAAAAGACAGCAACCTTCCTGCTAGCCATGATTGGCTGAGATAATGAGTGGGCTGGACATGCCGAGATATGAGTTCGGATTGGTCTGCCATGTTGCGCGCTTCTGTCTATTTGAGCTGGTCAGTATGTGTAGGTAATCCTGTCTAAAGCGTCTTTAAAAAAAATATATCGCGTAGTAGAACTGCATAACTGTTGCTCTCCACTTTCTGGAGGACCGAGTTTTGAAATCAGTGGAATTAGAGTATGATAGCTAAGGAGATGGAGAAAACACCTGTCTCCGGATTACGTCTTCAAACTAAGGGCAACCATGGCATCTGTGACAGAGAGTGAGAAGCGTACGTCCATGTTTACGGCTAAGATAGTCTAGCTAGCTACATTTTCATATATTACACGTTTCTAATTTTGTCAGAAAGTAGTTTTCATTTCAAGTTAAAGTGTACTGTTAGCTAGCTAGCTAATGTTAGCTGACTGGCTCGCTGGCTAACGTTACGTGTATGATCTGTGTGGTAATATTATTAGTATCTCAGAGCATTTGCTTTGGTAGTTATAGCCTAATGTTAGCTAGCTAACATTAAACCTGGTTGGTCAGCTAACTGCAGATTCATGCAGGGTAGTAACGTCATGAGTTGGGATTATGGTTCATTGTTTAGCTAGCTAGCTAGCTACATGTCTTTACAAAAGACTCCACTATGCAAGTAACATTGAACCTGGTTGGTTAGGTACCTGCAGATTCATGCAGGGTAGTAACATCATGAGTTGGGATTATGGTTTATTGTTCAGCTAGCTAGCTACATATCTTAACAAAAGATGCCACAATGCAAGTAACATTGAACCTGGTTGATTAGCTACCTGCAGATTCATGCAGGGTAGTAACGTCATGAGTTGGGATTATGGTTAATTGATTAGCTAGCTAGCTACATGTCAACAAAAGACTCCACTATGCAAGTAACCATTTCAATAGAATGTTCATGATGTCACTGCGACAACTGTTGATAGACGTAGCTGGTAAATTCCCTCTGGCTATCTACTCCGATTTCAGAGCACTCTCGTCTGAGTGTGGAAGAGCACAGAATAACTGACGAATTTACAAACGCTCAACACCCGTTGAATATGGCCGGTGTCAGTAAACGTTGAAAAAAAAGCATAAATTGTTGCCAGCAGCACAGTTGTCGTTACCAACGCTCGGGATTATATAAAAACAGCCTAACCAGCTCTGCTAGGGCGCCAGCCCAGGACATCCACATCCAGCTTCTTCACTTGCGGGATCATCTGAGAACAGCCACCCGGACAGCTGATGAAACTGTGGGCTTGTACAACCGAAGACTTTCTGCACAAACTCTCAGAAACCGTCTCAGGGAAGCTCATCTGCCTGCTCGACATCCTCACCAGGGTCTTGACCTAACTGCAGCAAATGGTCACCTTCGATGGCCATTGGCACGCAGGAGAAGTGTGCTCTTCACAGATGAATCCCGGTTTCAACTGTACTGGGCAGATGGCAGACTAGTGTCGTGTGGGCGAGCGGTTTGCTGCTGTCAATGTTGTGAACAGAGTGCCCCATGGTGGCGTTGGGGTTATGGTATGTGCAGGCCTAAGCTACGGACAACGAACACAATTGCATTTTATCGATGGCAATTCGAATGCACAGAGATACCGTGACGAGATACTGAGGCTATTGTCGTGCTATTCATCCGACACCATCACCTCATGTTTCAGCATGATAATGCACGGCCCCATGTCGCAAGGATCTGTACACAATTTCTGGAAGCTGAAAATGTCCCAGTTCTTCCATGGCCTGCATACTCACCAGACATGTCACCCATTGAGCATGTTTGGGATGCTCTGGGTCGACGTGTATGACAGCGTATTCCAGTTCCCGCCCATATCCAGCAACTTCGCACAGCCATTGAAGAGGAGTGGGACAACATTCCACAGGACAAAATCAACAGCCTGATCAACTCTATGCGAAGGAGATGTGTCGCGCTGCATGAAGCAAATGGTGGTCACACCAGATACTGGCTGGTTTTCTGATCCACATTCCTACCTTTTTTTAAAGGTACAGTATATGAACATAAAATAAATCGGAGTTTACGCGTTTTAAAATTGATATGCTTAAAAAATTACAGAATTTGTTTTTTTTCTTCTATAAATCATAAAACAGTCTGATAACCCTGTTTATAAGCTTAAAGGTTGA
Source organism: Coregonus lavaretus (assembly GCF_964263955.1). Lineage (NCBI taxonomy): Eukaryota > Metazoa > Chordata > Actinopteri > Salmoniformes > Salmonidae > Coregonus > Coregonus lavaretus. The sequence goes on from NC_139997.1 coordinate 25,791,472, forward strand.
TCTATTTCAGTGATGAAGACATCATAGATGTCTCATGGTAGGGTGGGGTATGCAAAATGTCAACTTTGAGCACCTCTATCTCCTGAATGTTTCTGACCACTTCTACCATGGGCAATCAAAATGGGTGTCGTCAGAATGTGATTTAAATCATATGGAACGACCCTAGAGTCTATAGGTTTGGTTATATGTAGGCTGTCTATTCATCTTTCAGCGCAGTCCAGAGTGTATTGGCATTTACTATGCGCTCTCAATTAACTTATAAGTTGAACACTCTTGAACACAATACAGATATACTTTTTTTTTTAAGCCTGGTAATTTAGTGTTTATGAGGGAAAGTATACCGTAAACCACTATTTGATTGATTACCTCAGACAACAGGACCATTTTCTGTAATTATAGTCTAAGCACGTGTGTGTGTGTGTGTGTGTGTGTGTGTGTGTGTGTGTGTGTGTGTGTGTGTGTGTGTGTGTGTGTGTGTGTGTGTGTGTGTGTGTGTGTGTGTGTGTGTGTGTGTGTGTGTGTGTGTGTGTGTGTGTGTGTGTGTGTGTGTGTGTGTGTGTGTGTGTGTGTACGTACGTACGTGTGTGTGTATGTGTGTGTGTGTGCTCGTATGTGTGTGTTTATGCACATATCTGTGAGTTCGTTTATCGGCTGCTTTGCCCGAAGATGACATCTGTTGTATGGCGCACACAAAACCGGAAGCCATATGTCTGCCATCGGGAGGAGAGCAGAGTCTAGGGGCCACCTAACAGACTAAGAACTATTAGTCCCCAGGGGCCATGGGCCCCAGGATAAAACAGAGGCCGCAATATTATAGATGCAGAAGTACATTTTCCAGAGCAAGTCTTCCATCCCGTAGAGAGTATTGATAAGAGGGTCTGGATTTCATCAGAACTAATACCCCAGCTCTTCGCAGAGAAAGGAGCACTTGTTAAATGTTATGCCAGTGACAATTAGCTATTGCTTTTCTTCAGCAATCAGTGTGTGTGTGTGTCTGTGCATGCGTGCGCATGTATGAATGTCTGTGTGTGTGGCAGGGGCTAATGAAAACAATCTTCAATTTCAGGGATCTGGCTTTTTCCTTTTTCCTTCTTTTCTCTTCTAATTCGGGAAGAAGAACAATTTATTCAGCTCTGGTTGCCGTCGTCTGCTCTCTGGTCAGTGCCTGAGTCACTTGGACACTGGCCTGTGGAGTTTGGGTGTACCTGTGTGATGGTGTGTCTGTGTGTGTCTCTGTGTGCCTTAATAGCCTGTGGTCTGTGAAAACACACTCCCCGTCGGCGGGGTTAAATAAGGCTAATTAGACAGGGCTTTGCACATGGGATGGGTCAGAGGCAAAGTGCTGGTTCTGGATTCACACAGGATTTCCACGGCCTGAGCTCTAAATGTGTTCCACATGCTGCAGGGAGGGGGAGGTTGTCCACAGAGGGGCTACCACCTCTAACATTGTGAGATGGGGGACATCGACCTCCCTGAGAGAAAGAGAAAGAGAACTGTTTTAGAGAGAAAGAGAGAGAGAGAGGTCCACCCTGCAACACCCAACACAAGCCAGCTGGCCAGCCCTAACCAACCCAATTCTCACTGCAACCTGCAGTCATGACTCAACATGCACATGAAAGGGCCTATAATATGACACAGTTGCAAACCTGACCTGCCATACATTTCTACTCATTACATCCCTTTAGTGAATTAATTACTTCAATTAATGACACTCTTTATGTAGAAATAATATCGCATCATTGGAAAATCGACCAAGCACTTAGTTATCGGTCACGAACGCGTGCATTGCAACATCAGGCGCAAACCACTTAAGGTTAATCAAACAACCCTAAATGACCAGTGTAATGGTTTAAAAACAAACCATGACCACTTGTATGGCTGCGTAAACAGCCAATGGAGCTCTTTAGCGCTGAGGCCCTGGAAGGAATGGCACAGTCCATTAGCTAATCATTAGGATTAATAGATGGGTAAATGCATCACTAACATGGCTTGTAATTACCACTTTACAGAGCCATGTTTTGCTTATTTTATGTGCGCACGGGTCTGGAGGGCGGCAAAAGCAACATGGTGGATGCCAGAACGACAAAACCATTAAGGCGGCCAACTCATGCCAAGAGAGCGAGAGAGTTTTTAATCTGATGAGACACAAAGGTGAGACATGGTGACCTTACAACCCCCTCTAGGCAATATAGAAGTTGAAACGGAAACAAAAAGAGTCTATTGACAATCAGACATGTTTGTCACTCATAGGCCTTATTTTCACATTGTTCTTCCCAGCACGATTACAGCAACTATGGCAGATGCTTAACCAGGCCAGCCAAGTAGCTCGACTTGGGTTGGCTCGGTTTGGATCAGTAATGCGAAAAGGGTGTAAGGCAGGGTTAGGCAACCCTGGTCCTGGAGTGCCACAGGCACTTCATGTTTTTGATTGAACTGACCTGGAAGACCAGGTATGTTGAATTTAGGCAATCACTGTACTGATCAATTAGCTCATTTGGACAGGTGTGGTGCCTAGTTGGAAACAAATCCTGCAGTACCTGCAGCACCCAGGAACAGGGCTGTGTACCCCTGGTGTAAGGGGTATAAAAGGGTAGTATGAGTTTAGCCCAGGAAAACAGCAAAAGTTGGCCCTTGTGGACTTACTCAGTTCAAGTCATATGATTCTGTAACAATTAAATTAGGATTTAAAATCAGATTTCCAGACCACAATTATGACATCTTGTGCAGTTGAACATGTGATGTTGATCTCCAATAAATGTGCACTATTAAAGATAAAAGAGTAGTAGATTTATTGACAATGCCCAAATACAGTAAAATGTAATTCATAAGAGGCTATTATGAACGTTGTATCCACTAGGGGGAATCCTTGTTTAAAGTACTGTTTAAAGTCCAACTACAGTCTCCTTTTCCCCTCATTTAACACCTGATTTACATAACAAAAGGCACATCTCAATAGGTGGTCCAGGTATGTCATGACATGGCACAAGTGGGGGGGGGTGGGCCTTTCCTCTTTCTTCTCTATTGCTCCTTTATAGTTCCTCAAGCCGATGACATTACAAAGTCACCATCAGACCAACTCCTTGAATGCCTTACTCTTTGAAGTTTGCAGTTGTGTCTAAAAAACACTGTTTTGCTCAAAACATATTTTTTTACCCTTTAGTGTGTGTACTTTACTGTATTTATACTTGGGATATTGCTTTTCAACAGGAAAAGTTGTGTTTTTTTTACGTCAAGAAGTGTGTCTGTGTGTACGTGTGTGTGCAGTAGCCAATTATATACCATCATTCATAATGTTTCATAACTGATAGCACATTTGATAAAACTGTAATGGGCACCTTTTTAAAGCACCAGAAATATTGCCACAATGCCACTTATCAGCAGCCTAATGTTCAAGTTGAACTCAATGATCATGTTCAATCACTGATTTAGGACTTTCCAAAGTAGTAACAATCTGTAGCCTACCCACCATAAAGTCAGAATCATGAGTAAGAATATTGAGCAAGCATTTATTTATTTTATTTATCTTACCTTATTCATGAGCATGTGAATAGCTGTAGTGTGTATAAGTAGGCTACTGTGCTGCACTGTCAGGGTTGTCAGGAATGTGAAATATTAATAAGGCTACAGTAGCCTACATCAGCACTATTACAGAAGCATTGGGCTACATTACCAATATTAGTTGTAAGATATAATAATAATAATAATAATAATAGGTTAGTCTAAATCATCAGCATCATTGTTTGTTATTATTGTATTATCATTATTTATTATCAATGTAATTGTTAAAGTTGAAAAATTTATTAAATGTAATTAGCCTACAGAAAAAAAAGCAAAATAATACTGGGCCTCATAATTACAATAGCCCACATATTTTATAAATAATTTCAGTGAGGATAGAAGAAGCATGCACTTTAATTAATTTACTAGGTGTACATTTCTCTCATGTTCTCCCGCGCGCTTAATGTAAACACTTTAATGGAGTGAATGTATTCAACATTGGTGCAGCTGGCTTCCGGGTTAAGCGAGCGGGTGTTAAGAAGCGCGGCTTGGCGGGTAATGTTGCGGAGGACGCGTGAGTCGACTTTCGCCTCTCCGGAGGCCGTTGGGGGAGTTGCAGCGATGAGACAAGATCGTAATCACGAAACTGTGGAGAAAAATGTTCTACAAAAAATAAAGATAAACAATAAAATAAATAAATAATGTATTCTACAGCATGTTTGCCCCTTGTATCTATCACATTACCAGTCGTGCCTGATTCTTTCCGCAAGTAAAACCATGGATTTATGTGATGTGAAAAACTATCTAGGCATAAATGCATGCATTATTTTCAACCTTTTAAGTTAATATTTAGTTCATGTGAAGTTATATCCTTCGTGTAAAATCAGTAGCTCCAAAAAGTGGCCTAAATTATGTAAACATTTAAATTCTGCATCGGATTTGTGACTTTTTATAGCTCAAATGGACAATTTATTTATTTTTATTTTTTTATAATCTAGAAATGTATGATTTTAAAGTATTTTAATACAGGCCCATTGTGTGGGAAATTATATACATAAGAGGACATTCCTTGAGTGTATGGTCGAATTCGGTAAATCAATGTTCGCCAAAATATAACCTCGATCTTCCTTGCAAACTGGGATTGCAGCTGTGCTATTACTATCTATAAGCTTAGCTCATTTTCTAAAGGTTTTAATAAAATGACCCTGGGGATCACTGTGTGTGTGTTTAGAAAGAGAGATATTTTTTCCCTTTAGAACTGAAACATATCTCCATTCTTTCTTGTTATGTCTAACTCTTTTAATTTATGAATTCCACATGGATCATCATCCATTGAAACAGAGGAGGATGCTTGAATGCTATTTATAATTTTGCCACACACTAAACAGTTACCCTTATCAAATGCCATGACCCTAAATTTACAGGAGCTATTGGACAGATACAAATCATGTGAATAGCCCCAGAACACGAACAACATATACATCAGTCTTTACTTTTATATTTTTCTCTTCAGATGCAGATTTTATGACAAATATTATAACCTTTCAAATCAAATATTGACGTAACTTTCTGGTATTGTCACAGGGCTATTTCCTTGGTATTCAACCACAGGAAGGGCCAACTGTGTGTAATCAGTCAAGTTCAAGTATAGAGGAACATTCCCCACCATCACCAGAAAGCGTCTTGACATCCCTGTCTTGCCAGAGCTGTATGGATGATTCCTCCAAGAGTTCACACAAGCTAAATGACATACTCATACCCTGTGGGCTGCATTACAGCATGAATGGACATTGTTAATGGACTCAACTCTTGGACTCGGGAGACTCGGTCTTCAGACGGCACCCCGAACTGGCCTTAAAAAAGGTAATCCCGCTTAGGAAAGTTAGAGTACTGTGTTTTTTTTCTAACCGTGTGTCATTAGACTGCCTGTATTTCATCCTTTGCTCAAGGAGCCTTCTGTTTTTCTATTAGGCCGGTAGGTCCATACAGTATGAATGGGGTGGGTCGCATGCAGCAGGAATGAATGAGTGAGTGTACGAAGGCCTTCTCTTTCTCACAGGACTGTGAAGCTGTTTCCTCATGGAAATCAGACACACATAAGCACCCATTTCCAGTCCTGCTGAAAATCTATGACTGAGAAATGCAACACATGCAACTAGAGGGGCATAACAATCTTTAGTCAGAAAGTGAGTTTTCGGCAGTTCGGCAGCAGTTGGGTATTTAAAGGGAAGCCCTTTGGAGAGGTTACAGAGCCCCCCCAGTCATGCGGGTGCAGATGGCTCAATGTGTCTGTGGATGTGATCAGTCGGGCTGCCTGCTACTTTGGGGTCTTTACATCATGGTAGAGAACACAGAGACTTCCCAGATAGTCGGCATCATCTTCAGAATAGAATGGCGCCGGAGGAGATGGATGCCGTTTTACGGGCTCCTAACCAATTGTGCTATTTTGTGTGATTTTTCGCGTTGTTTGTAACATATTTTGTACATAATGTTTCTGCCACGTCTCTTATGACTGAAAAGAGCTTCTGGATATCAGAACAGCGATTACTCACCTCGAACTGGATGAAGATTTTTTTCTTTCATGAGTCGGACGCGAAGTCGGACGCGAAGGATTTACTCGAGATAACCGACCAGGCCCAAATCCCCGTCATTCGCATGAAGAGAAGACGCTGATACAGGGGACGCAGGTCGGGGTGCCTTGTGAGAATTTGAGTAACCTGCCTCTACCATCCGTCCTATTGGCCAACGTGCAATTATTGGAGAATAAACTGGATGAGCTCCGTTCAAGACTATCCTACTAATGGGACATTAAAAACTGTAATATCTTATGTTTCACCGAGTCGTGGCTGAACGACGACATGCATAATATACAGTTGGCTGGTTTTTCCATGCATCGGCAAGACAGAACAGCTGCCTTCGGTAAGACAAGAGGTGGCGGTCTGTGTCTATTTGTCAATAACAGCTGGTGCGCAAAATCTAATATTAAGGAAGTCTCAAGGCTTTGCTCGCCTGAGGTAGAGTATCTCATGATGAGCTGTAGACCACACTATTTACCAAGAGAGTTTTCATCTATATTTTTTTGTAGCTGTCTATTTACCACCACAAACCGATGCTGGCACTAAAACCGCACTCAACGAGCTGTATAAAGCCATAAGCAAACAAAAAAATGCTCACCCAGAGGCGGTGCTCCTAGTGGCCGGGGACTTTAATGCAGGGAAACTTAAATCCGTTTTACCTCATTTCTACCAGCATGTTACATGTGCAATAAGTGCATCGATGATGTTGTGACCGTACGTACATACCCCAACCAGAAGCCATGGATTACAGGCAATATCCACACTGAGCTAAAGGGTAGAGCTGCCGCTTTCAAGGAGCGGGACTCTAACCCGGACGCTTATAAGAAATCCTGCTATGCCCTCAGACGGACCATCAAACAGGCAATGCATAAATACAGGACTAAGATTGAATCCTACTACACCGGTTCCGACGCTAGTCGTATGTGGCAGGGCTTGCAAACTATTACGGACTACAAAGGGAAGCCCAGCCGCGAGCTGCCCAGTGACACAAGCCTACCAGACGAGCTAAATTACTTCTATGCACGCTTCGAGGCAAGCAACACTGAAGCATGCATGAGAGCACCAGCTGTTCCAGACGACTGTGTGATCACGCTCGCTGTAGCCGATTTGAGCAAGACCTTTAAACAGGTCAACATTCACAAGGCTGCAAGGCCAGACGGATTACCAGGACGTGTACTCCGAGCATGTGCTGACCAACTGGCAAGTGTCTTCACTGACATTTTCAACCTGTCCCTGGCTGAGTCTGTAATACCTACATGTTTCAAGCAGACCACCATAGTCCCTGTGCCCAAGAACACCAAGGTAACCTGCCTAAATTACTACCGACCCGTGGCACTCACATCTGTAGCCATGAAGTGCTTTGAAAGGCTGGTCATGGCTCACATCAACACCATCATCCCAGAAACCCTAGACCCACTCCAATTTGCATACCGCCCCAACAGATCCACAGATTACGCAATCTCAATTGCACTCAACACTGCCCTTTCCCACCTGGACAAAAGGAACACCTACGTGAGAATGCTGTTCATTGACTACAGCTCAGCGTTCAACACCATAGTGCCATCAAAGCTTATCACTAAGGACCCTGGGACTAAACACCTCCCTCTGCAACTGGATCCTGGACTTCCTGACGGGCCGCCCCCAGATGGTAAGGGTAGGCAACAACACATCTGCCGCGCTGATCCAGTAATACAGCAAGCCTACCCCACTGGGCAAAAACTGGTTGAATCAACATTGTTTCCACATAATTTCAACCAAAATGTTCAATGTGATGACGTTAAATCAACGTGGAAAACTACTTTATGGCCTCGTGGAAATATTATCTTTGACCACATATTTCTCGTTTCTAATAGAGGAAAACATACAGAAGACGTTCCTACCGTAGGAAAATGAGTTTCTCTGCCTGCTGATGTTCTGCATCTGAACCAGTCCAACTCTAGATGTTAGAAGAATTTTGCGCTTTTGAAACCATTGGACGGAATTGTGTCCCCTCATAGGATGCAATGGTGATATACAAACTAACAAACACTCAACACCTTCAAAATACTAACTCTTACAAATTACAGTACAATTCCATGCTACAAACCACCAGGTCTTCAGACAACATCTATCTTTTAGAATTGACAAGTTATTGATTTATTTGGTTGACCTATCCTCAAATAAGCATTTGTGAGATGTTTGTGATGGCAAATCATTCAAGCACCTCAGAGCAAAGAATTCTGTCAATTTTTGCTCAATCTTGCATGCTTTCTCAAACAGCTGTAACTGTATATGCATTCGTAAATCAGGTCCTTTCTTGAGTTGGGCTCGGGGATGTAACAACCGTTGAGCATCTGAGCTTATGGTTGATTGTGGAGGAAAGGGGTTGAGTGTGTAAGAGTATGTGTGTGTGTTTGTATGTGTGTGTGTGTGTGTGTGTGTGTGTGTGTGTGTGTGTGTGTGTATGTATCCCACATCTGTTGCAAGGGGGTAAGGATGTTAGGGACAATATAGGATGAATCACAATAATTGTTTGCTAAAATAATAATTGCTTGACAAAAATTTAATGTAACGCAATGGCAATCCTGGTTATAGGTAACAATCCTTTGCATGAACTGCCAACATTATTATACATATTAATTGTTAATGATGGAAATTAAGATATGCAAGATATTTAAATAGATATATATTTTAAAATAGATAAATATAAAGCAAATTGAGGTGAGTGCATTGGAAATACTTTTAGCGGTTGATCTGCTTCTGTTCTGTGGGTGGCACTGTGTGCTGTTTTCGAAGGATGGGTCCTGGCCTCTCGGGGGGCCTAGGGATCTGGGGGGACGGGGGTGCCGGTCACTGGGATGACAACCCAACTTGGGATGGGGAGGGGTTTTAGCGGGTGGAATAGTGGAGAACAATTGGAGGGTTACAGTGAGGGAATTAAGTATTTGATCCCCTGCTGATTTTGTACATTTGCCCACTGATAAAGACATGATCAGTCTATAATTTTAATGGTAGGTTTATTTGAACAGTGAGAGACAGAATAACAACAACAAAATCTAGAAAAACGCATGTCAAAAATGTTATAAATGGATTTTGCATTTTAATGAGGGAAATAAGTATTTGACCCCCTCTCAATCAGAAAGATTTCTGGCTCCCAGCCTTGTGTAGGTCTACAATGTTGTCCCTGACATCCTTGGAGAGCTCTTTGGTCTTGGCCATGGTGGAGAGTTTGGAATCTGATTGATTGATTGCTTCTGTGGACAGATGTCTTTTATACAGGTAACGAGATGAGATTAGGAGCACACTCTTAAAGGGAGTGCTCCTAATCTCAGTTTGTTACCTGTATAAAAGACACCTGTCCACAGAAGCAATCAATCAATCAGATTCCAAACTCTCCACCATGGCCAAGACCAAAGAGCTCTCCAAGGATGTCAGGGACAACATTGTAGACCTACACAAGGCTGGAATGGGCTACAAGACCATCGCCAAGCAGCTTGGTGAGAAGGTGACAACAGTTGGTGCGATTATTCGCAAATGGAAGAAACACAAAGAACTGTAAATCTCCCTCGGCCTGGGGTTCCATGCAAGATCTCACCTCGTGGAGTTGCAATGATCATGAGAACGGTAAAGACACCTGGGAGCCAGAAATCTTTCTGATTGAGAGGGGGTCAAATACTTACTTCCCTCATTAAAATGCAAATCAATTTATAACATTTCTGACATGCGTTTTTCTGGATTTTTGTTGTTGTTATTCTGTCTCTCACTGTTCAAATAAACCTACCATTAAAATGATAGACTGATCATTTCTTTGTCAGTGGGCAAACGTACAAAATCAGCAGGGGATCAAATACTTTTTTCCCACACTGTACTTAGTAGCAATGCAAATATCACGGTACAGCTACAGTTGAAGTCGGAAGTTTACATACACCTTAATACATTTAAACTCAGTTTTTCACAATTCCTGACATTTAATCCTAGTAAAGATTCCCTGTCTTAAGTCAGTTAGGATCACCACTTTATTTTAAGAATGTGAAATGTCAGAATAATAGTAGAGAGAATGATTTATTTCAGATTTGATTTATTTCATCACATTCCCAGTGGGTCAGAAGTTACATACACTCAATTAGTATTTGGTAGCATTGCCTTTAAATTGCTTAACTTGGGTCAAACGTTTTGGGTAGCCTTCCACAAGCTTCCCACAATAAGTTGGGTGAATTTTGGCCCATTCCTCCTGACAGAGCTGGTGTAACGGAGTTAGGTTTGTAGGCCTCCTTGCTCGCACAGGCTTTTTCAGTTCTGCCCACAAATGTTCTATAGGATTGAGGTCAGGGCTTTGTGATGGCCACTCCAATATCTTGACTTTGTTGTCCTTAAGCCATTTTGCCACAACTTTGGAAGTATGCTTGGGGTCATTGTCCATTTGGAAGACCCATTTGCGACCAAGCTTTAACTTCCTGACTGATGTCTTGAGATGTTGCTTCAATATATCCACATAATTTTCCTTCCTCATGATGTCATCTATTTTGTGAACTGCACCAGTCCCTCCTGCAGCAAAGCACCCCAACAGCATGATGCTGCCACCCCCGTGCTTCACGGTTGGGATGGTGTTCTTCGGCTTGCAAGCCATCCCCTTTTTCCTCCAAACATAACAATGGTCATTATGGCCAAACAGTTCTATTTTTGTTTCATCAGACCAGAGGACATTTCTCCAAAAAGTACGATCTTTGTCCTCATGTGCAGTTGCAAACCGTAATCTGGCTTTTTTATGGCGGTTTTGGAGCAGTGGCTTCTTCCTTGCTGAGCGGCCTTTCAGGTTATGTCGATATAGGACTCGTTTTACTGTGGATATAGATACTTTTGTACCTGTTTCCTCCAGCATCTTCACAAGGTCCTTTGCTGTTGTTCTGGGATTGATTTGCACTTTTCGCACCAAAGTACGTTCATCTCTAGGAGACAGAACGGGTCTCCTTCCTGAGCGGCATGACGGCTGCGTGGTCCCATGGTGTTTATACTTGCGTACTATTGTTTGTACAGATGAACGTGGTACCTTCAGGCGTTTGGAAATTGCTCCCAAGGATGAACCAGACTTGTGGAGGTCTACAGTTTTTTTTCTGAGGTCTTGGCTGATTTCATTTGATTTTCCCATGATGTCAAGCAAAGAGGCACTGAGTTTGAAGGTAGGCCTTGAAATACATCAACAGGTACACCTCCAATTGACTCAAATTATGTCAATTAGCCTATCAGAAGCTTCTAAAGCCATGACATCATTTTCTGGAATTTTCCAAGCTGTTTAAACTTCTGACCCACTGGAATTGTGATACAGTGAATTATAAGTGAAATAATCTGTCTGTAAACAATTGTTGGAAAAATTACTTGCGTCTTGCACAAAGTAGATGTCCTAACCGACTTGCCAAAACTCTAGTTTGTTAACAAGAAATTTGTGGAGTGGTTGAAAAATGAGTTTTAATGACCCCAACCTAAGTGTATGTAAACTTCCGACTTCAACTGTAGATTGCAAAATAGTTGGGAAGAGATTTTTGACGTACCGATTCCATGGCACATGGATACGCAAAACGACGCCGGATTCAAAACTTAACATTTTTCTATTTAAATTATTATACAAAATTCTTGCAACCAATAGAATGTTATTTATATGGGGGATACAACCTTCCCAGCTCTGCAGATTTTGCTGCGAAGAGACAGAATCATTAGATCATTTGTTTTGGTACTGTCCATATGTAGCTTGTTCAGGAATGGCTGAAGAATTGCAATATTTACCTGGAGCTAACCCTGCAGATAGCACTACTGCGTGATCTGAAAAGTCATAGTCAATCGATCAATAATATAATAATACTTTTAGCAAAAATGTTTATTTTCAATTTACAATCTGTCGAAACAATGAGAATAGATTTTGTCAAACGTCACAGCACAGTTGAAAAATATATGGCAAATAGAAATCCAATATGGATGGTGTTAAGAGACAGATGGGAGGGGTTGAATGGAGCTGAAGGTTGGGACTAATAACAACCAATAACAACAAGATAACTAATGTAAAACATACTGTGTCCGTAAAATGTATATAGGTTATAGGTTAAGAACGTTCAAATCAGATGGACATCAGAAATAGACGGGAGAGGTTGAGGGTAGAGGAAGGACAGGAGTAAAAACAAACAAAAAAATAGAACTACTGTAAAATAAAATGTATATAGTATGTATAAGCTGGAAGTAGAGGCCTATGCATTGTTGTTCACTAGTTTACTCCAATTAGGGGAGGGGTGGTAGGGTTAGAAAGTAATTAAGGAAAATGTATTTTTTTAAAGCATATGTATATACAGTACCAGTCAAAAGTTTGGACACACCTACTCATTCAAGGGTTGTTCTTTATTTTGACTATTTTCTACATTGTAGAATAATAATGAAGACATCAAAACTATGAAATAACACATATGGAATCATGTAGTAACCAAAAAAGTGTTAAACAAATCAAAATATATTTTATATTTGAAATTCTTCATATAGCCACCCTTTGCCTTGATGACAGTTTTGCACACTCTTGGCATTCTCTCAACCAGCTTCACCTGGAATGCTTTTCCAACAGTCTTGAAGGAGTTCCCACATGTGCTGAGCACTTGTTGGCTGCTTTTCCTTCACTCTACGGTCCGAATTATCGCAAACCATCCCAATTGGGTTGAGGTTGGGGGATTGTGAAGGCCAGGTCATCTGATGCAGCACTCCATCACTCTCCTTCTTGGTCAAATAGCCCTTACACAGCTTGGAGGTGTGTTTGGTCATTGTCCTGTTGAAAAACAAATGATTGTCCCACTAAGCCCAAACCAGATGGGATGGCGTATCGCTGCAGAATGCTGTGGTAGCCATGCTGGTTAAGTGTGCCTTGAATTATAAATACAGTGGGGGAAAAAAGTATTTAGTCAGCCACCAATTGTGCAAGTTCTCCCACTTAAAAAGATGAGAGAGGCCTGTAATTTTCATCATAGGTACACGTGTTTGGAGGACAAAGAATGCTGAGTTGCATCCAAAGAACACCATACCTACTGTGAAGCATGGGGGTGGAAACATCATGCTTTGGGGCTGTTTTTCTGCAAAGGGACCAGGACGACTGATCCGTGTAAAGGAAAGAATGAATGGGGCCATGTATCGTGAGATTTTGAGTGAAAACCTCCTTCCATCAGCAAGGGCATTGAAGATGAAACGTGGCTGGGTCTTTCAGCATGACAATGATCCCAAACACGCCGCCCGGGCAACGAAGGAGTGGCTTCGTAAGAAGCATTTCAAGGTCCTGGAGTGGCCTAGCCAGTCTCCAGATCTCAACCCCATAGAAAATCTTTGGAGGGAGTTGAAAGTCCGTGTTGCCCAGCGACAGCCCCAAAACATCACTGCTCTAGAGGAGATCTGCATGGAGGAATGGGCCAAAATACCAGCAACAGTGTGTGAAAACCTTGTGAAGACTTACAGAAAACGTTTGACCTGTGTCATTGCCAACAAAGGGTATATAACAAAGTATTGAGAAACTTTTGTTATTGACCAAATACTTTTTTTCCACCATAATTTGCAAATAAATTCATAAAAAATCCTACAATGTGATTTTCTGGATTTTTTTTCTCATTTTGTCTGTCATAGTTGACGTGTACCTATGATGAAAATTACAGGCCTCTCTCATCTTTTTAAGTGGGAGAACTTGCACAATTGGTGGCTGACTAAATACTTTTTTTCCCCACTGTAAATCACAAACAGTGTCACCAGCAAAGCACCCCCATAACATAACAACTCCTCCTCCATGCTTTACGGTGGGAAATAAACATGCAGAGATCATTTGTTCACCCACACCGTGTCTCACAAAGACACGGCAGTTGGAACCCAAAATCTCCAAGTCTCTTCTTCTTATTGGTGTCCTTTTAGTATTGGTTTCTTTGCAGCAATCGACCATGAAGGCCTGATTCACACAGTCTCCTCTGAACAGTTGATGTTGAGATGTGTCTGTTACTTGAACTCTGTGAACCATTTATTTGGGCTGCAATTTCTGAGGCTGGTCACTCTAATGAACTTATCCTCTGCAGCAGAGATAACTCTGGGTCTTCCATTCCTGTGGCGATCCTCATGAGAGCCAGTTTCATCATAGTACTTGATGGTTTTTGCGACTGCACTTGAAGAAACTTTCAAAGTTGTTGAAATTTTCCGTATTGACCGACCTTCATGTCTTAAATTAATAATGGACTGTTGTTTCTCTTTGCTTATTTGAGCTGTTCTTGCCATAATATGGACTTGGTATTTTACCAAATAGGACTATCTTCTGTATACCCCCCCCCCTACCTTGTCACAACACAACTGATTGGCTCAAACGAATTAAGAATGAAAGAAATTCCACAAATTAACTTTTAAGAAGGCACACCTGTTAATTGAAATGCATTCCAGATGACTACCTCATGAAGCTGGTTGAGAGAATGCCAAGAGAATGCCATTATTCTACAATGTAAAAATAGTAAAAATAAAGAAAAACCCTTTTGACTGGTAGTGTATATATTTTCAAAAATATATATGGGGGATTGGAAGTGATGCAGACAATTACATTGATGGAAGCTACAATCTATCTGCAATTTAAAGCTGATTAACCCCCCCCAATTTAAAAAATAAATAATAATAATAATAAATAAAAATAATAATTTGTCATGGCTGAACAATATATTTTGTAGGAATATAATATCCGTTATTCAGCAATAGGCTTATGTCTGTTTTCATAATTAGTGGCGTGTCCAAATTTACAGGCTGTGCTTTGGCCAGGGTACCCAACACCAGCTGGACAGTGAGTCAAGTCAACTCCCACAACCACCCAAAAACATTCCTATAACCACTCCAAACAACTCTCATAACCTTAAAACTAGATCTACAGTCGTGGTCAAAGGTTTTGAGAATGACACAGGTATTGGTCTACACAAAGTTTGCTGCTTCAGTGTTTTTAGATATTTTTGTCAGATGTTACTATGGTATACTGAAGTATAATTACAAGCATTCCATAAGTGTCTTTTCAAGACCTCTGCAATCCGCCCTGGCATGTTGTCAATTAACTTCTGGGCCACATCCTGACTGATGGCAGCCCATTCTTGCATAATCAATGCTTGGAGTTTGTCAGAATTTGTGGGTTTTTGTTTGTCCACCCGCCTCTTGAGGATTGACCACAAGTTCTCAATGGGATTAAGGTCTGGGGGGTTTCCTGGCCATGGACCCAAAATGTCGATGTTTTGTTCCCCGAGCCACTCAGTTATCACTTTTGCCTTATGGCAAGGTGCTCCATCATGCTGGAAAAGGCATTGTTCATCACCAAACTGTTCTTGGATGGTTGGGAGAAGTTGCTCTCGGAGGATGTGTTGGTACCATTCTTTATTCATGGCTGTGTTCTTAGGCAAAATTGTGAGTGAGCTCACTCCCTTGGCTGAGAAGCAACCCCACACATGAATGGTCTCATGATGCTTTACTGTTGGCATGACACAGGACTGATGGTAGCGCTCACCTTGTCTTCTCCGGACATGCTTTTTTTCCGGATGCCCCAAACAATCGGAAAGGGGATTCATCAGAGAAAATGACTTTACCCCAGTCCTCAGCAGTCCAATCTCTGTACCTTTTGCAGAATATCAGTCTGTCCCTGATGTTTTTCCTGGAGAGAAGTGGCTTCCTCGCTGCCCTTCTTGACACCAGGCCATCCTCCAAAAGTATTTGCCTCACTGTGCGTGCAGATGCACTCACACCTACCTGCTGCCATTCCTGAGCATGCTCTGCACTGGTGGTGCCCCGATCCCGCAGCTGAATCAACTTTAGGAGACGGTCCTGGCGCTTGCTGGACTTTCTTGGGCGCCCTGAAGCCTTCTTCATAACAATTGAACCTCTTTACTTGAAGTTCTTGATGATCCGATAAATGGTTGATTTAGGTGCAATCTTACTAACAGCAATATCCTTGCCTGTGAAGCCCTTTTTGTGCAAAGCAATGATGACGGCACGTGCTTCCTTGCAGGTAACCATGGTTAACAGAGGAAGAACAATGATTTCAAGCACCACCCTCCTTTTTAAAGCTTCCAGTCTGTTATTCTAACTCAATCAGCATGACAGAGTGATCTCCAGCCTTGTCCTCGTCAACACTCTCACCTGTGTTAACGAGAGAATCACTGACATGATGTCAGCTGGTCTTTTTGTGGCAGGGCTGAAATGCAGTGGAAATGTTTCTTTGGGATTAAGTTCATTTTCATGGCAAAGAGGGACTTTGCAATTAATCTGATCACTCTTCATAACATTCTGGAGTATATGCAAATTGCCATTATAAAAACTGAGGCAGCAGACTTTGTGAAAATTAATATTTGTGTCATTCTCAAAACTTTTGACCATGACTGTACAGCTCTACAGCAAGACGTTATCCCCTTGTAGCTGGGCAGAAAGTAACGAGAGAAAGAGAGTGAG